>NC_053022.1:174252165-174575335 GCF_003073215.2 Triticum urartu | reverse complement strand
GAAGAACTCCCCCCAGAACTCGATGGTGGGGAGGACGTCGAGGAAGCCTTCGCACAAGGTGACGAAGGCGGACAACAGCACCACCGTGTTCAGGGTGAGGTGGTGCGGCTGGAATTCGAGGAAGGCTCGGAGAAAGACACTCGTCGGCAGGCCGAGGCCACACAGGCAGTGCGAGCGGAAGATGACCCGCTCGCCCTCCTCTGGCGCCGGCGATATCTCCCCCTTCGGCGTGAGATGAACCCCCACGTACTCCGCGCGAGGTGATGTCTACTACACAACCTTCTTCTTGTAGACGTTGTTGGGCCTCCAAGTGTAGAGGTTTGCAGGATAGTAGCAAATTTCCCTCAAGTGGATGACCTAAGGTTTATCAATCCGTAGGAGGTGTAGGATGAAGATGGTCTCTCTCAAGCAACCCTGCAACCAAATAACAAAGAGTCTCTTGTGTCCCCAACACACCCAATACAATGGTAAATTGTATAGGTGCACTAATTCGGCGAAGAGATGGTGATACAAGTGATATATGCATAGTAGATAAAGGTTTTTGTAATCTGAAAATATAAAAACAGCAAGGTAACTAGTGATAAAAGTGAGCGTAAAGGGTATTGCAATGATAGGAAATAAGGCCTAGGGTTCATACTTCCACTAGTGCAAGTCCTCTCAACAATAATATCATAATTGGATCACATAACTATCCCTCAACATGCAACAAAGAGTCACTCCAAAGTCACTAATAGCGGAGAACGAACGAAGAGATTATGGTAGGGTACGAAACTACCTCTAAGTTATTCTTTCCAATCCATCCGTTGGGCTATTCCTATAAATGTCACAAACAGCCCTAGAGTTCGTACTAGAATAACACCTTAATACACAAATCAACCAAAACCCTAAGGTCACCTATATACTCCAATGCCACCTCAAGTATCTGTGGGTATGATTATATGATATGCGTCACACAATCTCAGATTCATCTATTCAACCAACACATAGAACCTGAAAGAGTGCCCCAAAGTTCCTACCGGAGAATCAAGAAGAAAACGTGTGCCAACCCCTATGCATAGGTTCATGGGCAGAACCCGCAAGTTGATCACCAAAGCATACATCAAGTGAATCACGTGGTATCCCATTGTCACCACAGATACGCACGGCAAGACATACATCAAGTGTTCTCAAATCTTTAAAGACTCAATCCGATAAGATAACTCCAAAGGGGAAACTCAATTCATTACAAGAGAGTAGAGGGGGAGGAGAAACATAAGATCCAACTATAATAGCAAAGCTCGCGATACATCAAGATCGTGCCAAATCAAACACATAGCTACTGGTACATACCCTTAGCCCCGAGGGAGAAATACTCCCTCCTCGTCATGGAGAGCACCTGGATGATGAAGATGGCCGCCGTAGAAGGATTCCCCCTCTGGCAGGGTGCCGAAACAGGTCTCGATTGGTTTTCGGTGGCTACGGAGGCTTCTGGCGGCGGAGCTCCCGATCTATCGTCTATTCTGGAAGTTTTAGGATACGTAGGTATATATGGGTGAAAGAAGCACGTCGGTGGACCGAAGGGGGGGGCACGAGGCAGGGGGCACGCCCTAGGGGGGTGGGCGCGCCCCCCACGCTCGTGGGCACCTCCCTTCTTTCCTGACGTGCACTCCAAGCTTTTCCGGTAGCTTTCCTTCCAAAAATAACTTCTCTAGTTTATTTCATTCCGTTTCGACTCCGTTTGATATTCCTTTTCTTCAAAACACTGAAATAGGCAAAAACAGCAATTCTGGGCTGGGCCTCCGATTAATAGGTTAGTCCCAAAATATAATATAAACATGGATAATAAAGCCTAATATTGCCCAAAACAGTAGATAATATAGCATGGAGCAATCAAAGATTATAGATACGTTGGAGACATATCAAGCATCCCCAAGCTTAATTCCTGCTCATCCTCGAGTAGGTAAATGATAAAAATAAAATTTTTGATGCGGAGTGCTACTTGGCATAATTTCAATGTAATTCTTCTTAATTGTGGCATGAATATTCAGATCCGAAAGATTCAAGACAAAAGTTCATATTGACATAAAAGTAATAATACTTCAAGCATACTAACTAAGTAACCATGTCATCTCAAAATAACATGGCCAAAGAAAGTTCATCCCTACAAAATTATATAGTTTAGTCATGCTTCATTTTCGTCACACAAGAATGCTCTCATCACGCACAACCCCGATGACAAGCCAAGCAATTGTTTCATACTTTAGTAATCTCAAACCTATAAACTTTCACGCAATATATGAGCGCGAGCCATGGACATAGCACTATGGGTGGAATAGAATATAATGAGGGGGTTATGTGGAGAAGACAAAAAAGGAGAAAGTCTCACATCAACGAGGCTAATCAACGGGCTATGTAGATGCCCATCGATTAATGTTAATGCGAGGAGTAGGGATTGCCATGCAACGGATGCACTAGAGCTATAAATCTATGAAAGCTCAACAAAAGAAACTAAGTGGGTGTGCATCCAACTTGCTTGCTCAGGAAGACCTAGGGCACTTAAGGAGGCCCATAATTGGAATATACAAGCCAAGTTCTATAATGAAAAATTCCCACTAGTATATGAAAGTGATAACATGAGAGACTCTCTACTATGAAGATCATGGTGCTACTTTGAAGCACAAGTGTGGTAAAAGGATAGTAACATTGTCCCTTCTCTCTTTTTCTCTCATTTTTTTGGGCCTTTTCTTTTTTTATGGCCTTCCCTTTTTTTGGGCCTTCTCTCTTTTTATGGCCTTTTTTTCTTTTGTTTTTTATTCCTCACTTGGGACAATGCTCTAATAATGATGATGATCACACTTCTATTTATTTACAACTCAATGATTACATCTCGATACTAGAACAATGATGACTCTATATGAATGCCTCCGGCGGTGTACCGGGATTGCGATGAATCAAGTGTGACATGTATAAAAAATTATGAACGGTGGCTTTGCCACAAATACTATGTCAACTACATGATCATGCTAAGCAATATGACAATGATGAATGGAATGATGGGAAGTTGCATGGCAATATATCTCGGAATGGCTATGGAAATGCCATAATAGGTAGGTATGGTGGCTGTTTTGAGGAAGATATAAGGAGGTTTATGTGTGAAAGGCGTATCATATCACGGGGTTTGGATGCACTGGCGAAGTTTGCACCAACTCTCAATGTGAGAATGGGCAATGCACGGTACCGAAGAGGCTAGCAAGGATGGAAGGGTGAGAGTGCGTATAATCCATGGACTCAACATTAGTCATAAAGAAACTCACATACTTATTGCAAAAATCTACAAGTCATCAACAACCTCGACACTACACGCATGCTCCCAGGGGGATAGATTGGTAGGAGAAGACCATCGCTCGTCCCCGACCGCCACTCATAAGGAAGACAATCAAATACCACCTCATGTTTCAAATTTGTTACACAACGTTTACCATACGTGCATCCTACGGGACATGCAAACTTCAACACAAGCATTTCTCAATTTCACAACTACTCAACTAGCATGACTTTGATATTATTACCTCCATATCTCAAAACAATCATCAAGCATCAAACATCTCTTAGTATTCAAAACACTCGTAAGAAGATTTTACTAATCTAGATTACCTAGCATATTAGGATTTTAAGCAAATTACCATGCTATTTAAGACTCTCAAAATAATCTAAGTGAAGCATGAGAGATCAATAGTTTCTATAAAACAAATCCACCACCATGCTCTAAAAGATATAAGTGAAGCACTAGAACAACAACAAACTACTCCGAAAGATATAAGTGAAGATCAATGAGTAGTTGAATAATTATGCAACTATGTGAAGACTCTCTAACATTTAATAATTTCATATCTTGATATTTTATTCAAACAACAAGAAAAACAAAATAAAATGATGCTCCAACCAAAACACATATCATGTGGTAAATAAAAATATAGCTCCAAGTAAAGTTACCGATGAATGAAGACGAGAGAGGGGATGCCTTCCGGGGCATCCCCAAGCGTAGGCTCTTGGCTATCCTTGAATATTACCTTGGGGTGCCTCGGGCATCCCCAAGCTTAGGCTCTTGCCACTCCTTATTCCATAGTCCATCGAATCCTTACCCAAAACTTGAAAACTTCACAACACAAAACTTAACAGAAAACTCGTAAGCTCCGTTAGTATAAGAAAATAAATCACCACTTCAAGGTACTGTAATGAACTCATTTTTTATTTATATTGGTGTTAAACCTACTGTATTCCAACTTCTCTATGGTTTATAAACTATTTTACTAGCCATAGATTCATCAAAATAAGTAAACAACACATGAAAAACAGAATCTGTCAAAAACAGAACAGTCTGTTGTAATATGGATCAAACGTATACTTTTGGAACTCATAAAATTCTCAAATAAATTTCTGGACCTGAGGAATTTATCTACTAATCATCTGCAAAAAGAATTAACTAAATAGCACTCTCCAAATAAAAATGGCAGCAATTCTCGTGAGCACTAAAGTTTCTGTTTTTTACAGCATGATCAACAAGACTTTCCCCAAGTCTTCCCAAAGGTTCTACTTGGCAAAAACACTAATTAAAAGAATAAAACCACATCTAAAAAGAGGCTAGATGAATTAATTATTACTAAAAAGGAACAAAAAGCAAGGAACAAAAATAAAATTGGGTTGCCTCCCAACAAGCGCTATTGTTTAACGACCCTAGCTAGGCATGATGATTTCAATGATGCTCACATAAAGGATAAGAATTGTAACATAAAGAGAGCATCATGACGAATATGACTAGCACATTTAAGCCTATCCCTCTTCCTATGCATAGGGATTTTGTGAGCAAACAACTTGTGAGAACAAGAATCAACTTGCATAGGAAGGTAAAACAAGCATAACTTCAAGACTTTAAGCACATAGAGAGGAAACTTAATATTATTGCAATTCCTACAAGCATAAATTCCTCCCTCATAATAATTTTCAGTAGCATCATGAATGAATTCAACAATATAACCAGTACCTAAAGCATTCTTTTCATGATCTACAAGCATAGAAATTTTATTATTCTCCACACAAACAAAATTCTTCTCAATTGGAATAGTGGGAGTATAATAAGAGACTCGAATACTATAAATTGTTTCCACATTAAAAGAGTAATGTTCAGAGAAGGGGTAATCATAATCATGACAAGTTTTATAAATATAATCACTACTTTTTATAGCATAAGTATCATCACAATAATCATCATAAGTAGGAGGCATGCTATCATCATTATAAACTTGCATATCAAAACTTGGGAGACTAAAAATATCATCTTCATTAAACATAGCATCCCCAAGCTTGGGACAAACATTAATTGCATCAAATATATTCTCAAAAACATCATATTCATCAAACATAGCATCCCCAAGCTTGGGCCTTTTCATATCATAAGCATAATCACTCTCATCATTAATAGTATGGATAGAACCAATAGTATAGCAATTGTCATATTCTTCCAAGCAAGTGCCAAAACGATTTTCAAGGTCATAAGAAGTATCATTATCTTCCACAATTATATTTTCATGAGGCACAATAGTAATAGGAGCAGCATTATTTGGGAGAGATATCTTTTTACCTCTCTTCCTTTTTCTTTTCTTCTTCTTCACCACATCATGTGTGGGTTCAATCCTCTTTTTGGAGCTCCTTATTAATGAGATTGGTTGAATAGGAGGCTCCTCCTCGTTACCTGATTCATCATAAGAAATAATAGGAGGATATTGGGAAGTCTCTTCCCTTTCATTAGTATTCTCTTCATCTTCTATTTCTTTTCTTTTCTTTATTTAGTTGGCAATATAAGGATTTTCATTACAATTCACCGCACAATACATATATATTTCCTCTAGATCAAATCCAAGAAGTTTATCAAGATTAAACTTTGGAATACCCTCAGTTATATGTTTTCATTTCCTCATACCCCAAAAGAAGACTAAGCTCTTTATGATGCTCAAGGGTAATCAAATTATTACAATTTTTGGATACAATTCGGTCATGAAACAATTTGCATTGGAGATTTAAATGGCCATGTTCATTGCAAAGTTCACAAGGGGCGCGAAAAATATTGAATTTTTCAGCACAATCATCAAGACTTTCTTGCAACAATTCAGTTTCTAAGTACTTATGCCTCTTGCAATATATATCTTCCCTATTTGGTGTGTACTTACAAACCCAATGCACTCCACAAAAATTGAAATGTTTATAGGAGACATCATCACTAGTGCAATCATCATTAGTATCATGGATATTCAAAGAATTCGTACTAACAACATTGCAATCATGCTCATCATTCAAAGATTTTGTGCCAAACATTTTATAGATTTCTTCTTCTACCACTTGAGCACAATTATCCTTTCCATCATACTCAAGAAAGATATTAAAATGGTGAAGCGTATGAGATAAACTCAATTCCATTTTTTATATTTTTCTTTTATAAACTAAACCAGTGATAAAACAAGAAACTAAAAGACTCGATTGCAAGATCTAAAGATATAGCTTCAAGCACTAACCTCCCCGGCAACGGCGCCAGAAAAGAGATTGATGTCTCCTACACAACCTTCTTCTTGTAGACGTTGTTGGGCCTCCAAGTGCAGAGGTTTGCAGGACAGTAGCAAATTTCCCTCAAGTGGACGACCTAAGGTTTATCAATCCGTAGCAGGCGTAGGATGAAGATGGTCTCTCTCAAGCAACCCTGCAACCAAATAACAAAGAGTCTCTTGTGTCCCCAACACACCCAATACAATGGTAAATTGTATAGGTGCACTAGGTCGGCGAAGAGGTGGTGATACAAGTGGTATATGGATAGTAGATAAAGGTTTTTGTATTCTGAAAATATAAAAACAGCAAGGTAACTAATGATAAAAGTGAGCATAAACTGTATTGCAATGATAGGAAATAAGGCCTAGGGTTCATACTTTCACCAGTGCAAGTCCTCTCCATAATAATATCATAATTGGATCACATAAGTATCCCTCAACATGCAACAAAGAGTCACTCCAAAGTCACTAATAGCGGAGAACGAACGAAGAGATTATAGTAGGGTACGAAACCACCTCAAAGTTATTCTTTCCAATCAATCGGTTGGGCTATTCATATAAGTGTCACAAACAGCCCTAGAGTTCATACTAGAATAACACCTTAAGACACAAATCAACCAAAACCCTAATGTCACCTAGATACTCCAATGTCACCTCAAGTATCCGTGGGTATGATTATACGATATGCGTCACACAATCTCAGATTCATCCATTCAACCAACACATAGAACCTCAAAGATTGCCCCAAAGTTCCTACCAGAGAATCACAATGAAAACGTGTGCCAACCCCTATGCATAGGTTCATGGGCGAAACCCGCAAGTTGATCACCAAAACATACATCAAGTGAATCACGTGGTATCCCATTGTCACCACAGATACGCACGGCACGACATACATCAAGTGTTCTCAAATCTTTAAAGACTCAATCCGATAAGATAACTCCAAACGGGAAACTCATTTCATTACAAGAGAGTAGAGGGGGAGGAGAAACATAAGATCCAACTATAATAGCAAAGCTCGCGATACATCAAGATCGTGCCAAATCAAGAACACGAGAGAGAGAGAGAGATCAAACACATAGCTACTGGTACATACCCTCAGCCTCGAGGGAGAACTACTCCCTCCTCGTCATGGAGAGCACCGGGATGATCAAGATGGCCACCGGAGAAGGATTCCCCCTCCGGCAGGGTGCCGGAATGGGTCTAGATTGGTTTTCGGTGGCTACGGAGGCTTCTGACGGCGGAGCTCCTGATCTATCGTCTTTTCTGGAAGTTTTAGGATACGTAGGTATATATGGGTGAAAGAAGCACGTCGATGGACAGAAGGGGGGGCCACGAGGCAGGGGGCGCACCCTAGGGGGTGGTCACGCCCCCCACCCTCGTGGGCACCTCCCTTCTTTCCTGACATGCACTCCAAGCTTTTCCGGTAGCTTTCCTTCCAAAAATAACTTCTCTAGTGGATTTCATTCCGTTTCAATTCCGTTTGATATTCCTTTTCTTCGAAACACTGAAATAGGCAAAAAAACAGCAATTCTAGGCTGGGCCTCCGGTTAATAGGTTAGTCCCAAAAAATAATATAAACGTGGATAATAAAGCCCAATATTGCCCAAAACAGTAGATAATATAGCATGGAGCAATCAAAAATTATAGATACGTTGGAGACGTATCACGAGGCAGCTGTCACGTCTGGCGGAGGAAGTCGATGTGGTACTCGTGAACTGTGGAGTCGTCCCAGGCTCCGGCGCGGGCCATGTGGACGCTGGGCTGACGGACAAGCTCGATGGAGACAAGCTGTGGTGGCGCTTCGGCAAGGCTCGGGCGCCGCAGCAAGGAGAAGTGGAAGAAAGAGTGGGGCGGAGGGGCGCGCGTGCGTTCCCGCTTCCTCTCCTCCCCCTACTTATTGCCTACGGGCGAAGAAGCCAAGGGGGTGGGCATGGGAACGAGGGATTAACTGTGCCCACGACCCCATGCCCCCACCTTTACCGCGCGAATATCGCGCGCATTAACTCCCCGGAGAAGCCCAACCGCCTACCTCGGCCGCCGCGGATCCACTCGCTGCCCGAGGCCCAGTGGTGGCGGGCCCGGCCTGCGGTCATGTCCCGTCATGCGCGTGGGCTGGCAGGCCGACACGGCCAGCCAGCACCATGTGGCATGCCCGCAATAGACGGCAGGAAGAGAAGCTTATCAAGCACGCCGCCTGATTCCCACCAACACATTCAAAATCCCAGAAGGATCCAACTAGACGCAACCGATTCCCACCAGCTGGCTCCTCATGAGTCGGACGAAGCTTCCTTCAGGGCACCCAGAAGAGGAAACTGTTGAGGCTCCCCGGCTCCTCAATCGTGGCCCCTCACCAGCTTCAGGGACTACTGTCAGAGTAATGGGCCACGGGTAGCCTAACCCGAGCCCCCGAGCCTTTCAAGACATCGGGGGCGGCTACGCCCCTCAAGACGGCAAGATGAAGCGCCACCTTCTGGTGGTCGACTGGCTGAATGGCCGGCTGCCGGAAGATGGCCATGCTCATGATGGCGGCTTCAAGACGGGCCGACTCCTAGCAGGCGCCCCCCAGAGAGGCCGGCTCCTAGCAGTCGGCCCATGGTGCCCTCAAAGTCTGCGCCCCCATTAAGAAGACAAGACGGTGTACGGCTACAGTGCATGCCTTCCCCCCGTATCCAAGGATGGGCGTGGCCACAGTGCCCCGTACAGGAGGAGATCTCCGCACGACGCGGCACTGTTGCCTCTTCCCCCATACGTCACACTTGACAGGCAGAGTCCTGTTCCCACGAAGGCCTGTCAGGTACGGCTTGCAGATGGCAGGCCCTACCTGGCAACCAGAGCCCTGAAGACGAAGGAGGCTGGGGGAGCCGGACCTCGGAGGAGCCGGCTACTAGCAGGTGGCCAATCCCTCCCTTGGGCCCCATGCGCCATCAACCAGATGAGACACAGAGTGGAAACAGTGATCGCCCACCAGGCGGCGGGACTGTAGCCATGCTTCCTCGACCAAGCCTGCGTCATTAGCGTTATGGCTATAGTGATCAGCGGCCGGCAAGACCCGCAAGCGGCGGGAGCGGCTTGTTGGCTCCGTACCAGACTAGGTGGCGGGCCCCAACTGTCGGCAAAGAGGCCGGCGACCAGAGAGAATGAAGACTGGGCCCTACGCCCGGCCAGATTACCATTGTACTCCTGGGGGCTAGGCCTATATAAACCCCCCAGGGCACCCATGCAAAGGGTTCGGCCCTGTTAGGACTAGACTCATACCTAGAGGAGGAGAGAGTGTGCCTGCCTTCTTCCACCTCTAGCACACAACTCGAGGAGCACCATTGTACCACTTACACACTAGTGATCATGCGGAGACCCCGCAGAGCAGGACTAGGGGTGTTATCTCCTACGAGAGCCCCGAACCTGGGTAAAGAACGCCGGCGTTCGTGTCTACGCCTCATCCCGCTTCCAGGCACCGGCGACGTACTACTCGCTCCCACCATGATAAGCCATCCTTTGGCATATGTTGCACCCAACCCCCGACATGATGCGGCTATAGCTCCCACGTCTTGAGGCACGACTTAGTGGCATAATCGCATAGAGGTTTTGTTGCAAGAAGGGTCATCTTCACAAACATCCCATGTAATGAACAAGACAGGGATAAATAGACTTGGCTTATGTCGGATGTTGGGTTCTGGCAAAACCCTTGAGGTTCGAACTCTGGGGTGCGCACGAAGATCTCTCCTCCCCCAGCACGCTCTCAGCACAATCTCAAAACCCAACACGCCGAACTTGCACAACAAAGGACACATGGTTTACACTAGTTCGGACCACCGATGTGGTGTAATAACCTACTCCAGTGTGGTGTGGTGGATTGCCTTGTAGGCTGAGGATGAACAAGTACAAGGGATGAACACCCTCCTAAGGAGATGTGTTCTTGAGCTCAGTGAGCTTGTATGGTGGCCTTGGTGGGATGGGTCCAGTTCCAGATCCCCTGCCCCCCTATGGTGGTGGCTAGTCCTATTTATAGAGGCCCTGGTCCTCTTCCCAAATATTGGCGGGAAGGGATCCAACAACGGCCAAATTCGAAGGGAGACAACTAGTACAAGTTATCCTGACAAAAGGTGGTCTTCGCCTGCCAAAGGCTCTGGTGGTGACGCTGTCCTGGGTTCCACGGTGACCTCCGTCCTGTCGTCCTGTTGGTCTTGGTCTTGTTGCACTGATATTGAAACCTTTATCTGATGCCTCGGGACTCCTCGCCGGCGCTTGCCTCCTTAGAACCAAAGAGGAAGCAAGTACATTGCGCACGATGGCACCTGCCTGGCACCTGCCTGGCCTTGGTCATCATGGCTTACGTCACAGGGACCTCGCGAGGTGCCCCCCGCCTTGATCTCTCCGCCCCTCGCAAGCCAGCCTGATGAGGCCGCCCCCGAGGAGGTCTTGCATCGTCCGCCTCGCGAGGGTCTTGAGTGTTCGCTGATCAAGATGGGTCGTACAGGGCCACTGGTGGAGCCACACCGTGGGCCGCAGGCAGGCAATTCTGGGGACCCCCGTTCCCAGGACGCCGATAGTAGCCCCCCGGCCCAAGGCGCACTCGGACTTGGCGTCGAGGCGAAGCCAAGGCGCAAGTGCGGAGCACCGCGTGCCCCAACAGCCTGCCGCCTCGGTTGACGCATGGCACTTGATGGGGCGTGGGCATCTCCGGTTCGCCACGCTTCCTCAGTAACTGCCCGACTTGATGAGTCCCTGTTGCATGTAGAAAAAAGGTCATTATTACCTTAGATCATTAAGGCCGGCGGTTGGCCTCCTGCTGCTTCTTCTCCCTTGCTTCACCACTAGCAGTGACACCTATGGAGCCGGTGAAGAGGTTCTCGGCTGAAGAAAAGGGCAAGGCCCTCTAGGAGGGGCCCGGCTCGCCGCCACCCAAGAGAGGGCGTGGCCACCCACGTAAGAACGTCGCGACCCCCACCGTGGCCCCTCGCGGTTGCGGCGGCGCCTCCTCATGCGGTAGGAGTCGCCCAGGTCGTGGTTGTCCCGTTGATGAAGTGAGCCGCGCCATGGTTGCGCGGCCTCCCCGGCCTCGCTTCCACTCGGCGGAGGTGCTGCCGGAGTTCGTCGTGTGGTCGGAGAACCCGACCGACACCTAGCTTCAGCTCCCGTAGTTCTTCACCGGGAAAGTTCCGGACACAGGTCCAGGCGGTCTCTGGCTGCAGGCAGACGGCTGCAGCAGCAAGGCTTCGTGGGTCGCGGTGGAAGTCTCCGTCGTAGGCAACAAAGCCCTGGCCCGCGGCTGGCAGACGTTTTCCCGCGCGCGTGGCCAAGGCAGGTGTACCCTCCACTTCAAGTACGATAATGACAGCGGCGAGGTGTTCGGCCTTGGCAACGGTCGTGGCGAGGATGAAGGCAGACTCATCCTCGGCATTGGCCACGGCTCGTCCAGCTACGACGTCTCTTCCTCCGGCGACTGCTCCAGCAGCGGAGGCTAAGACCAGCCGCCGTGCCCGCTTAGAAGGTGGTAGCGGATCGTCTCGCCGCCGCACCCCAGTGAAGCGCGAGGAGGGGTGTGGTTGAGTCCACGGGGCGTCGAGGGCCCACCCTCGCGAACCGCTGAGGGGGCACGCGCTGCTTTGTTTTTGTTCTTTCCTTTCTGCCTGCATTAAAAAGAAACAAGTATGGGGCCCTATAGGGGCGTGCAACGAACCATGATTTCCATGTCGCTATGTTATGTTTATCATTCCTGTGTCGTGTTGCAGTATCACTGTTTATGTGGGCGTAGATAACTTAGCTTGATGTGTCTGAAGTAGTTTCCGCCTCGTGAGGCACGCCTCTCCCAGTACCCGGTGGGACCTCCTTGAGTTGGCTTGAGAGGTGTCAAGGAACTGCAAAAATTTGTTAAGAACCTCTTATTCCTCCAGCCCAGGTCGTAGGCGCGACCTGACATGACCCAGAGCTCTGCATCGCGGTACCCGAGGGGCATGATTAAGGGAGGAGTGCCAGCTTGCGAGCTCGAGTGAGGGTGCCTCGTGAAGAACAGGAAAAACGCTCATGAGTGTCCAGCCCCCTCATGAGGCATGTGAGGGAGAGTACAAGTCAAAACAAAGAACCAAGGGAAGGATAGAGGAAAAGGCGATCGAACCAAGATGACAAGAAAAACGAGAATGTGAACTTCCATTTAAAAAGGGGGCAAGACAACTACGAAAAGCAAATGAAAAGCCGCGTCCGGCACCTTGTCTAGTCTTCTCAGCAGCATGGAGCTAAGTGATGCCACTAGGACATGGGAGGGAGCCCCTGAGGCCCGAGGGCAGCACTCCTAAGACTCCGGGGCATGTACAGCCCCACTCATTATTACGTGAGAGTGTCATGGGCAGAGACCTTCACAGGCACAGGGCCTTGCTTCGTGGCTAGAACTTCCAGAGGTGCTGGATGTTCCAGGCGTTCTGCATGGGGATCCCGTCCTGCGTCTCCAGGCATGCGGCACCAGGCCTGGAGACGCAGGCGATCCTAAACGGGCCCTCCCACATGGGCGAGAGCTTGTGCAGCCTTCCCTAGAGAGCACCCGCCTCAGGACAAGATCACCCACCTCGAGTGTCCTGGAGCAGATGCTGCGACACTGGTACCGTCGCAGCGCCTGCTGGTATCTTGCTGCTTGGAGCGAGGCTTCACGTCGGTGTTCCTCTCCCAGGACAAGGTCCATCCCCCGCGTGGTGTCCTACTGTGTCTCATCAAATGCCAGGACCCGTGCATGCGATGCTTGACCTCGTGAGGGAGAATCGCTTCTGCTCCGTAGACAAGGAAGAATGGGGTCTCTCCTGTTGGCTTGGTGGCGATGGTGCGGATGGACCACATAACAGACTGGAGCTCGTCGTGCCAGCCCTTGCCGCAGGCCTCAAGCTTCTTCTTGAAGGTCCTGGTCTTGAGGCCTCTCAGGACCTCCGCGTTGGCGCGTTCGGCTTGACCGTTGCTCCTGGGGTGTGCCACCGAAGCGTAGCAGATCTGCGTTCCAAGGTTAGCACAATATGTATTGAAGAGGTTGCTAGTGAACTGCGAGCCGTTGTCGGTGATAATGTGATTAGGGACCCCGAACCAGCTCACGAGAACATTGATGAACTTGACCGCAGATCCGATCGGGATGGTGTGGACAGCTTCTACCTCCGCCCATTTGGTGAACTTGTAGATGGCGACGTAGAGGTAGCGGTAGCTCCCAAGCGCTTGAGGGAATGGGCCTAAGATGTCTAGCCCCCAGACTGCAAACGGCCACGAGAGCAGGATGGTCTGGAGACCTTGAGCTGGCTGATGGATCTGCTTGGCGTGGAATTGGCAGGCCTCGCAGGACTTCACCAGCTCGTTTGCGTCATTGAGCGCCGTAGGCCAGTAGAACCTGCTACGAAACGCCTTGCCGATGAGGGTTCATGACGATGACTGGTGCCCGCAGTCTTTGCTTTGTATGTCAGCCAGCAACTCGTTCCCCTGTTCCTTGGAGATTCATCACAAGGAAACATCATTTGGCTGCTTCCTGTATAACTCACTGTCCTAGATGCAGTATGCCGTAGCCTGTTGGGCCACGCGCTCCACGTCCTCCTCTTTCTCCGGCAGCGTCCCTTGCGTCAAGTATTCCTTGAACTCCTTGGTCCAGCACCCCTCCTGAGGCTCGAGCGCCAGGAGTAGGCGCGCTCCTGAGGTCGGGCCATAGGCCGAGGCTCACGAGGCAGGTGGTTGGGGGAGCTCCTCCTGAGGCGGCACCGGCCTCGAAAGTGGAGGTGCTACCGACGGCTTGAAGAGTCGCTCCTCAAAGACGCCCGGCTCTTGGGGTTGTCGCTTGGATGCCCTTTTGGCGATGTCGTCGGCCTCCTTCTTGGTGCCACGGGGCACGTGCTACAACTCTAGACCCAGGAAATGCTTTTCCATTTTGCATACCTCCGCGAGGTATGCCTCCATGTGCTTGTCCTTCGGCTCGTATACCTTGTTGGATAAGTTGACGAGGAGCTGCGAGTCGCCCCTGATGGTGAGGCGCTTCACCCCCAGGGCCACCGTGGCCTTGAGGCCAGCGATGAGGCCTTCGTACTCCGAATTGTTGTTGGAGACCTTCTCGCCGTGCTGGAAGGAGAGCTGCACGACGTAGTAGAGCTTGTCCTGAGTGGGCGAGATGAGCACCGCTCCAGCTCCCGCGCCCTGGTGTGCGAATGCACCATCGAAATACATGACCCAGCCATCTGGTGCTTCACTTCCTGGCTAGAGGGATCGGTCCTCGCCTGCTTCAAACCGCGGGGCATCAGTCCATTCTGCCACGAAGTCGGCGAGCACGGCCCCCTTGATAACCCTAGTTGTGTTGAACTCCAGCTGGAATTCTTGCAGCTCGATGTTCCATTCGGCGACACTTCCAGCAGCGTTGGGGCTCCTGAGTACCCTCTCCTGCGGGTAGGCCGAGACGACCTTGATTGTGTGACCTTGGAAGTGGTGTCGTAGCTTACGCGAGGCCACCAAGAGCACGAGCAAGAGCTTCTGAGGCATGGGGTACCGTGCCCTTGGATCCCGCAGTACCGTGCTGACAAAGTACATCGGGTGCTCGACGAGGGTGGGAGTGTCGACGGAGCCTGCGCCTGCTGGAAGTTGGGGTGTCTCCTAAGGTGATGGGACCTCGAGAGCCTAGTCGCCCACTTCGTCCTCTGCTGGCCCATGAACGCCGCCTTGCCGGGCCTGGTCACTCGTTGGTGTTGCTGCAGGTTTTGCGATGCCCTCTGGGTCCTTTATCTCCCCGGCTGGGGGCACGGCACGACGCGGCAGACCCTTGGCTTGGCGCTCTTCCGAAACCTCCACTAGAGCTGCGCTAGCAGAGTAGGGAGTGGCGGCAAGGTAAAGCACCAGGGGCTCGAGAGGACGAGGCGCCACCATCACCGGAGGGCTGGTCAGGTATCTCTTGATGTCTTGAAATGCTTGGTCAGCCTCCGAGGTCCACTCGAATGGGCCCTTCTTCTTCATCAGCTTGAAGAACGGCAGGGCACACTCTCCTAGCTTGGAGATGAAGCATCCCAGCGAGGTCACGCAGACTGCAAGCTTCTGCATCTCCTTGAGAGTTTGTGGTGGGCTCATGTCTTCTATCGCCTTGACCTTCTCTGGGTTAGCCTCGATCCCCTTGTGGGACACGACGAAGCCTAGCAGCTTGCCAGAGGGGACACCAAACACGCACTTCTATGGGTTGAGCCGTAGGTCTACCTGGCGCAGGCTTGCGAAGGTCTCCTCCAGGTCTTGAATTAAAGTTCTTGCCTCCCGAGACTTTAACACAATGTCGTTGACGTAGGCCGAACGGCATGCGTTGCGCAGCCCGAACAGCATGCAAGTGTAGCAGTACACCCCACACGGGGTCAGAAAGGCCATCTTCTCCACATCCTCCACCGCCATCTTGATCTGGTGATAGCCTGGAAACGCGTCCAGGAAACACAACAGGTCACATTCGGCGATGGAGTCGACAATCTGGTCGATGCGTGGGAGCGGGAACGGGTCTTGGGGACAGGCCTTGTTAAGGTTGGTGAAGTCAACGCACATGCGCTCCTTCCCGCCTTTCTTTGCTATGACGACGGGGTTCGCCAGCCACTCGGGGTACCGAACCTCGCGAATGACACATGCTGCCGCCAGCTTGCGGGTTTCCTGGAGGATGAGGGACTGCTTCTCTGTGGACTGTCGCCGTGCCTTTTGCTTCACATGGCGCACATTGGGGCACACCCTCAAGTGATGCTTGATCACCCCTCTGGGGACCCCTACTAGCTGCTTGGGTTCCCAGGCGAATACATCCTTGTTTGCGCGCGGGAACCTCACTAATGCCTCCTCTTGATCCGGGTCGAGGCTGGCGCCTATGGTGAAGGTGGCTCCTGAGCACCCATCTTCCTCGACTGGCACCTGCTTGGTTTCGGCCTGATCTTGGGTGAACAACTACTTCTTCTTTGCTGGCGCGGACTCCTTAACCCCTAGGGTGGCCTCGTCGGCCAGTCGCGCTCCCGCGACGGTTTTGAGGGCACACTTGAGCGCCGCCAGAGCCTCCTTGGTGTCTCCAACTTCGGTGAGGACGTCCTTGCTCCCGGGCATCTTCATGAGGTTGTAAGCCGGATGGGTCGCCACCTTAAACAGAGCCAGAGCCGGGTATCCGAGGATGGCGTTGTATGGGAGGACGATGCGGGCGATGTCGAATTCGATCAGCTCGGTGCGGTAGTTGTCGAGGGTGCCAAAGGTCACAGGAAGGCGGATCTGCCCCAAGTGGCTAGTGGAGCCGCCGCCGACCCCGGAGAAGGCCTTGGTGGGGCGGAGCCATTGGAGTGGTACGTGAAGAAGGCTATAAGCCTCCACAGAGAGCACGTTGAGACCGACGCCACCATGGATGAGGGTCTTGGTGACAGCTACGTCGCAGATGGTGGGCATGCAAAGAATTGGGAGCACGCCCGAGCCAACGGTGGTGACGGCGTGATCCCCCGAGTTGAAGGTGAGGTCGGCCTTGGGTGCCGCCCAACCCGGGGGAGCTCCTTGCCGTACGGAGGCGGCGCCAATCTGGCGAAAGAACGGCTTGGTTTGACGGTCCGAGGGCGGCGCTTGCGAGCCGCCGAGGATGGCTACTACTGCGAGAGGCGCGTGTGCCACGAAGCGCGCGACGAAGAGACCACGCAGCTCCTCCCAGGAGGCCACCGAAGATGCTGGCAGGCTGAGCAGGCAGGCACGTGGCTCGCCGGCTAGGGCCAGGGGGAACCAGTTGGCCATGACCTGGTCGTCGCCTTCGGCTTCGAGGACGGCCTCCTCATACGCGTGCAGGAAAGCCACAGGATCTGCCACGTAATCGTAGCGGGGCGACATCTCTGGCTTGAACTTGCGCGGCCACCGCACCTGCCGCAAGGTGTGGGTCAATTCCTGCACACCCACGGCTCATCCGCAGGCGCCCACTGACCTAACTAGATGGATGGCGTCTGCCATAGAGCTGGATGAAGCAAGCGGGAAGGCGACGCTGTCGGCGTTCTAGGAACGGGGGTCCCCAGACATGCCTACCTACGGCCCGCAGCGTGGCTCCACCAGCGACACTGTACAACCCATCTTCACCAGCAAACATTCAAGACCCTCGCGAAGGGACAAGCGTCGCGAGGTGGACGATGCAAGACCTCCTCAGGGGCGGCCTCACTAGGATGGCTCGCGAGGGGCAGAGAGATCAAGGCGAGGGGACCTCACGAGGTTTCTGTGACGCAAGCCATGACGACTTGAGCCAGGCGGGCGCCAGGCGGGCGCCAACGCGCACAGAGTCCTTATTTCCTCTTTGGTGCTAAAGGGGCAAGCGCGGACGAGGAGTCCCGAGGCATCATGCAAAGGTTTCCATATCGGTGCAATAAGACCAAGACCAGTAGGACGACAGGACGGAGGTCACTGTGGAGCCCAAGACGGCGTCACCACCAGGGCCAATGGCAGGCGAAGACTACTTTTGTCAGGATAGCTTGTACTAGTTGTCTCCCTTAGAATTTTGTCGTTGTGGGATCCTTTCCTACTCAATATTTGGGAAGAGGGCAGGGCCTCTATAAATAGGACTGGCCACCACCATAGGAAAGAGAAAGGTTCGGACCTAGATAGAACCCATAACACCCCAACCACTCAAGTTCACCAAGCACAAGAACACCTCTCCTCGCGAGGCTGTTCTTCCCTTGTAACTGTTCATCCTCAGCCTAAGAGGCAACCCACCACACCACATTGGAGTAGGGTATAAATCTTGTGTCTCATGTTCTTTGGGTTCGATGAGCTAGGCCGTGAGATCGTAGAGTGTGCGAGCTAGAGAGGGGGAGAGATCTTTGTGCGCACCCCTGTGTTCGAACCTCGAGGGTTTTGCCGGAACCCGAAATCTGACATTTGGCTCACCATGTAGGGGTGCACCGAAGCTTTCCTCTTCGTCGATCCACGCTTCGCCACTCCGCCAAGTTCATGGCCGACGCTCGCCGGGCCCGTGTTGAGTGTCGGGCCACTCTCGCCACCCGTGTCACTCAGACAGCCCCTGTCGGCAGCCCTCCCAGTCGTTCTCCGTGACCCGCCGCCAACGCCACCACCGGCCCGGCATCAAACGAGCAGCAAGCCTCTTCACTGCACCCCTCTGCGCGGCGAGACGGTCGCACCGCCACCCCGTCACTGACCCCGACCGTCCCATCATCTCACGCTCGCCGCACCCCCACGGATGCGCAAGCTGCACTGCTCATGGCACGCGAGCTCCTGCGCTTCCGCCCGGTCGACGACCTCTACGAGGACTGGTTGGACCGAATCGCCGAGCTCGTCAGCACTGCGAGGGGCTCTCCCGCACCACCCCTCTCGCTGCCTTGCCTGCCCCTGGCTGCGGGCGATGTGGCTTAGGGAGAGCCTCCGCCCCCTCAGCAACAAGATGGCACCCTCGTGCCGAGGTGTGCAGCTCATGGAGCGCCTCGGCCTCCCCGCGTCAAGACGGCGTCCTCGCTCCAAGATGCATGGCCCAGCGGCGTGATCCGCCGCGCCATGTGCCTACGCGCGAAGAAAGAAGTTGCCAGGAGGTTCCCCGTCCGCAAGAATATGCTCCACCGGTTCCAGCACCACCACCTCAGGATCGCTTGCTGCGGCAGGGCCATGTGCCACTTGCCATGGCAGTGCAGGGACGCCAAGGTCAAGCTCCGCCTCCACGACGGGCCCTGTTGGCCATGGCAGGCTGCCGCGCTTTCACTCCTGAGCTGCGTAGTGTCGTCTGGCCAGGCAAGTTCAAGACGGATCTGCCCCCTTGCTACGACGGCACCCCCGACCCTACAGAGTTCCTGCAGCTCAACAAGCTGAGCACCGAAGCGGCCAACGGCGACGAAAAGGTCATGGCGAATTGGTTTCCCATGGCTCTCAAGGACGACGCCCGCTCATGGCTCCAGAACCTGCCGCAGGCTCGATTTCCTCCTGGGATGAGATGCGCAACCACTTCATCGCCAACTTCTAGGGCACTCGCGACCGCCCCCCGATAGCGGGTGACCTGCGCCGCATCAAGCAACAACCGGGAGAAATCCTGTAGAAATACATCCAACGCTTTAACAATGCGCGTATCAAGATCCCCAAGGTGACGGACGAGGCCATCATCTCATCGTTTTCCGACGGCGTCCGCGACGTCAAGATGAAGAGGAGCTCGCCATCCATGAGGAGCTGTGCACGACCTTGGAGCTGTTCAACATAGCAACCAACTGTGCAAGGGCTAAGGAGGGGCGTCTCTCCCTCCTCGAGCTCCCTGTTGCGGATCCAAAGGAGAAGAAGGCCAAGGTCAAGGACGTGAAGTGCAAAGGAGTGGCCGTACTCGCAGCAGAACCAGACACCAAGCATGGCCGAGATCTCCCCGAGTCGTCCAAGGGTGGCCGTACGTTCTGCGCCTTCCACAACATGCGCACACACAACACCAACGAATGTCAAGAGCTCAGGGCCATTCGAGATGGACGCTTCGGTCGACGCCCCGAGCGCAACGACCGGGGCTACGGCCGAGGAGGTGGACGAGGTGGAAGATGTTGGGACGACCGTGGGCCCTGCCAAGAGTGGCACGACCAACCTCACGAGGATTGTTGGCAGGAACAGCTTCGTGAGGGCACCTGGAGGGACCAGTCTCGTGAGGATCGTCCTCAGGGCAACCATGGTCTCCCTCTGCTGCCGCCGCCAAGAAGGATTGACGACCATCAATGGGACGAAGGGGCTGGGGGCTTCCAGGAGCCACGCACCATTGCCTGCATCTTGGGAAGCGCTCAGGCCCCGGCCTCCCAGCGTGTTGGAGTTATTGGCGACGGATACCCCGAAGACGGCAAGATGATATTTCAAGACATCGGGGCTAGCAAAGCCCCTCAGTCCGACTGCTCAGGCCGCTCCTGCCGGCTCCCCGTCCGACCGCTCTACCGAGCCGGCTGCCGACTGCGCCAACCAGCCGGCTGCCGACTGCAACCCGACACACACAAGACACCGACGACACGGCCATACCGCGGACGAGACGGTTGTACCACGACGCCATCATGTACAGTGTCACCTGTCCCTGGGCACTATTCATGAAGTGACCTAGGAGACAAGTGTGACACCCCCACCATGCCTCTAGCAAGCTGGGCACCATGCCACTACCTAGCTTACTCTCTATGCTAACTACACACTCTATATATGGGCTCACATCCATCAATCCAGGGAGGATGAATTCCCTCACGCATGCATACATGCCACTCACGGTGGAGCACTCTCATGTCCACTTGCTAGCTAGCTCATACACCCATATGAGACATATGCAAAGCCAGAGGCCTATGGCACCGAGCTCAGATACAGCTCCAGGAGCAACTCCGTACCACATATACTAGATATACTCGAACATACAGGCGTAGGGGTGTTATCTCTCCGGAGAGCCCTGAATCTGGGTAAACTACCGCGTGCTACTCGCATACCCGCTCCCGGGCCTATCAGCAGCAGTCCTGCCCACCATGATAAGCCATCCATTGGAATATGCCACACCCAACCCACGACATTTGGCGCCCACCATGGGGCGGTACTATGCTACTGCGCTGCTACTAGTTTCGCAGTCCGGGCGGGACCATCTTCATAACCGTCGCGGCTTCGCGCCGTCTCTCCGGTAGCGCTCGGGGGCTCGACTTCGACCCGCCCCCGGAGCGGCCGTGCGGGACGGCATGTCCTCATCGTCGGCCTCACCTCGGTTGGCCGTGTCACGCGACGCTCGCGTCTGCTTTCCTCCGCATTGCGCCTTGCTCCGGCCGACACGCGCGTTTACTCCTCCACATACCATCTATGCAAGCTAGCTAGATGCAAGTCATGCAATGGTCAAGCCATTAGCCAAACACCACCTATGAAATGGTCAAACCACATCCCATACAACAGCCAGATACGAGTTTGACATAGTTTGTACACTACCCAGACAATACATCACCCATGCAATTCTCAGAGGCAAGTCAGACCACGGTCGTACGCTGCTCGTGTGCTTCCCAGATGATGGTCGCACGCAGGCCAGACATTACCAATACGCAAAGCTTGCCTCCGCCCTTGTCTGCTCGTGCGCAGCATGCCCCGACTCGCCTCTGGTCTACTGTGCCCATGCGTGCTCGTAGCAACTCATACTGCCTTTCCACGTCCATGTGCGCGGCCGCGCGGTTGTGCGTCTGCGGCCTCTCGAGCTGCTGCCCTGCTTCCGTCCTGCTGGCCTGTCCAAGGCAGGCCGCCGCTGCACCCCCGTGCGTGCCGGCTCCGCGCCTTGCCTCCCCTCCAGCTTTGCCCGCGTGTGCAAGATCTGCCGCCGGCTGCTCCTCATGCCTGGCTGCCGCCTTCCCACAGCCGGCTTCTCCGCGCCCGGCTGCGCGTAGTCGCCTCAGCATCACCCGCGCGCCGTGTCCTCCGCGCCGTGCCTGCCGCACCCGTCCACGCCGGCTCCTGCCGGCCTCCGCTCCTCCATGGCGCCTCCTCCTGCTGGTTTCTCCTGCCCCGCTCACCGGCCCCATGCTGCCGCCTCGCTCGCCGCGCCGGCTGCCGGCTCCGCCACCGCTCCACGCGCTGCTCCGCCCCCGAGCTCCGCTGGTCCGAGCCACCCGGGCCGGCCACTCAGCTGCGCTGCCACCCTCTGTGCCGCCTTACCCCGTGTCTGCCTAGCACCGCTCGGTGCCTCGCTGCTCCCGCCTCGCTGTGCCGCCTGGGCACCCCCGCGCTGGCTTCCCGTGCTTGCCGGCTCGCCCACACACCTCGCGTCCGTCCTGCCCCACCGCTGCCATCTTTGCGCCGGTTTCCTCCTGTGCTGCCTGCTCGGCCACGCCCGCACCGGTCGACTCTTGTCGTGGATCCGCCTGCCGGGCCTCCGGCTGTCTGCACGGCATGCTTTGCGCGTGCTTGGCCAACTCCCCACATGTCCGCCTCCGCCTGCGGCCGCCAGTCGCCCGCCCCGGCTCGGCGCCCGGCCGGGTGGCGCTCCAGCCGGCTGCTCTGTGCAGAAAGAAAGGGGGTCGGCTGCCCCACGTGAGAAAGAGAAAGATAAAGTGGAGCTGGCTGCTTTTAGAAGAAAAAGCGTCCGGCTGCTCAAAAAAGAGTCGAGCCGGGTATGGGAAAAGTCAACATGCCGGCTGGGAAAAAGAGATGGTCCCGGGTGCTCATCTGGACGAAAGAAAAAATGAGGCTGGATGGAAAAGAGTTGCCGGGTGCACGCAGAAAAGTGGTCCAGTGCTAAAAAATAGTCAGACGCCGGCTGTTGAAAAAAGAGGCCGGCTGCCCGAGAAAGAAAAGGAAAGTACCTAGCCGACTGCTCGTGCAGAAGAAGCGTCTGGCTGCCCGTTGCCATCAAACGGACAAAGAGAAGAAGAAAAAAGCATCAACTTCAACAAAGAAGACGAAGTAGTTTCTGGGAGATCCGGCCCGACTGCTCAACAGTCGGCCCGAATCTCGGGGGCTACACCCAGCGGGTGTGCTGACGCGCCCCCGCGAGGAAGAAGACAAAGTTTTTGCCGGGAGATCCGGCCCGACCGCTCTTCAGTTGGCCCAATTCTCGGGGGCTACACCCAGTGGGTGCGCTGGCGCGCCCCCATGGAAGATTGCAAGAAACAAAAATAAAAGACATGAGGAGAGTTTTGTCCGACTATCAGCAGCCGGCAGAAAAGAAGAAAAAGGGTGTTGTTAGACGCCGCACCGCCTGGCCGGTCGAGCCTGACCGGCCGGGACCCCCCTTCGAGCACCTAGGGGCTCGAAGGCTACACCCAGCCGGTGCGCCGGTGCACCCCGCGAGCGCCGAGCCGCGCGGGCTGTCTTCGACAAACTCTGCCTTGGCTGCAAGAAAATCAATATGAGCTCCTCACAAGCATATTTTTGCACCACGCAAGCACGGATAACCTTGAGCGACGCTCGTGGGCTATCTCTGCATTTCATTACAATTGCATCACTGTTCGCCCCGGCGCCAGCCAGAGTTGGCCCGGGGGCTGGCCGCTTGGCCTGAGACGTTAGTTCCCGCAGATGGCTTAGTAGCGTGCGCAGTACCAAAGGCCCAGTCTCAGTCACAGACCATAGAGCGGCTGCCCGGCTGGCAAGAGTGAACACTGGAGGCAACTCACGCAAAAAACGTCCGGGAAGAAAAACGGCTCGGGTGACCCGGCCGTTTCCTTTACAAGCATCTACTTGGTTGAATCTGCTCCCAGACTTTGAGTACTGTACACTTCACTTCGCGGCCCACTCTCAGCCACAGACCATAGAGTGGCTATCCAGCGAGCAAGAGCACAAGCCAAAGCAGAGGGAACACGTAAAAGATTAAGGGGCTCGGACGAAACCGAGTCGGCACCCTCCGCATAAAACTTGCAATGCTAAAAGCAAACATTTGATATATCTACGTGGACTAACTTTGTCTTTTTGCATGGATCATTTCCGTGGGGAATGCCCCTCCTCGCTCGGAGGCTCGGAGACTACATTAACACCTGCCAAGGAACCTCCGCCCAACTTTTCCAAGTTGCCCGGAGGCTCGGGGGCTACTGTTGGAGTTATTGGCGACGGATACCCCGAAGACGGCAAGACGATACTTCAAGACATCGGGGCTAGCAAATCCCCTCAGTCTGACTGCTCAGGCCACTCTTGCCGGCTCCCCGTCAGACTGCTCTGCCCAGCCGGCTACCAACCGCGCCAACCAGCCGACTGCCGACTGCAACCCGACACCGACAAGACACCGATGAGACGGCCATACCGCGAACGAGACGGCTGTACCGCGACGCCATCAAGTATAGTGTAACCTGTCCCTGGGGACTATTCATGAAGTGACCCAGGAGACAAGTGTGACACCCCACCATGCCTCTAGCTAGCTAGCCACCATGCCACTACCTAGCTTACTCTCTAAGCTAACTAAACACTATATATATGGGCTCACATCCATCCATCCAGGGAGGATGAATTCCCTCACGCATGCATACATGCCACTGACGGTGGAGCACACTCATGCCCACTTGCTAGCTAGCTCATACACCCATATGAGACATATGCAAAGCCAGAGGCCTATGGCACTGAGCTCAGATACAGCTCCAGGAGCAACTCTGTACCAGATGTACCAGATATACTCAGACATGCAGGAGTAGGGGTGTTATCTCTCCGGAGAGCCCCGAACCAGGGTAAACTACCATGTGCTACTCGCATACCCGCTCCCGGGCCTATCAACAGCAGTCTTGCCCACCATGGTAAGCCATCCATTGGCATATGTCGCACCCAACCCACAACGTAGCGCATCTTCAAGCAGTTCTCCCGCGAAGTGAATGCAGCCCTCCCCAAGCTCGAGGCTACGCACCCACTCAGGTGGTCCAAGTACGCCATCACCTTTAGCTCGGCGTACCAGCTCAAATGCGCGTAAACCGCTGAGTCCTCCCGATGCTCTGTTCACCCATTATCAGCAATGTCCAACTCACCAAGACTGAGGGAGTCCTGGATTAGGGGGTCTCCGGATAGCCGGACTGTTGGACTATGAAGATACGAGATTGAAGACTTCGTCTCGTGTCCGGATGGGACTCTTCTTGGCGTGGAAGGCAATCTAGGCAATACGGATATGTAGATCTCCTCCCTTGTAATCGACTCTGTGTAACCCTAGCCCCCTCCGGTGTCTATATAAACCAGAGGGTTTAGTCCGTAGGACAACAGACAATCATGCCATAGGCTAGCTTCTAGGGTTTAGCCTCTACGATCTCGTGGTAGATCAACTCTTGTAATACTCATATCATCAGGAACAATCAAGCAGGACGTAGGGTATTACCTCCATCAAGAGGGCCCGAACCTCGGTAAACATCGTGTCCCCTACTTCCTGTTACCATCTGCCCTAGACGCACAGTTCGGGACCCCCTACCCGAGATCCGCCGGTTTTGACACCGACATTGGTGCTTTCATTGAGAGTTCCACCGTGTCGTCACAATAAGGCTTGATGGCTCCTTCGATCATCGGTAGCGATGCGGTCCAGGGTGAGGGTTTCCTCCCCGGACAGATCTTTGTATTCGGCGGCTTCACACTGCGGGCCAATTCGCTTGGCCATCTGGAGCAGATCAAGAGCTACGCCCCTGGCCATCAGGTCAGATTCGGAAACTAAAACTACACTGCCGACGTCTGCAGAGACTTGATCCTCGACGGATTCGAGCCCGTGTCAGGTGCGCCGCACAGTCACGACGAGCACGACGTAACTCTCCTGTCGGGCAGTGTTCGGGAGATCGCATCTGCAACTACTCCGGCCGTCAATCTGGAGCAAATCGCGCCATCCGAGAGCAGAGGGATAGACCCCACCATGGAGGCCGCACTCTCAGTGGCGATAGAGCCGGATACTGACCTCCCCCCTTACGAGAGTCGTGTCGCCAAACCACTGGATTCACCTCCGGCCACGGACTCTGAGCCGCTTACATCCGTGCCCGTCGAATCCGACTGGGCACCGATCATGGAGTTCACCTCCGCGGATATATTTCAGCACTCGCCCTTCGGCGATGTGCTAAATTCATTGAGGTCTCTCTCCATGTAAGGAGAACCTTGGCCGAACTATGTCCGACTAGAATGGGATGCAGACGACGAAGAAATTCGCTGCCCACCCACCACCCACTTAGTAGCCACTGTCGACGATTTAACCGACATGCTCGACTTCGACTCCGAAGACATCGACGGTATGGACGACGATGGAGGTGACGAGCAGGAACCACAGCCCACTGGGTGCTGGACCGCTACCTCATCATACGACATATATATGGTGGACACCCATAAAGAAGGCAATGGCGACGAGACAACAGAGGATGACCCCTCCAAGAAGCAACCCAAGCGCCGACATCAGCGGCGCCGCTCTAAGTCCCGCCAGAGAAAAAGTAGTGATACCGGCACAGGAGATAATAACACTCCGGATAGCACCGAAGACAACCACAATCCCTTCAAGCACGATGTAGAGCCGGAGGAAGAACAAGCCAGCCCTCCAGAGCAGGCAGCAGATGGAGAACCGGAGGAGGACAATTACATGCCTCTCTCTGAAGACGAGGCGAGCCTCGGCAACGAAGAATTTACCATGCCTGAGGACCCCATCGAGCAGGAGCGCTTCAAACGCCAGCTTATGGCCACAGCAAATAGCTTGAAGAAAAAGCAACAACAGCTTCAAGCTGATGAAGACTTGTGATGTAGGGTGGAACCCTAGATGGCCGATCTTTCACGAAAGGAGCGGATCCCTACGAGGAACATGAAGAACACGAGGGGGGAAACGAGGGGAAACACAAGAGAAACACTCAACCAACAAGAAATAGATCACACATGTGCTAGATCCCCAAAACACAAACAGATACACGATGATCCAAGGTCAACAAAGGACGATACAAGTAACCGGTTCTTCTCCTAGAAGGAGGTCTTGATGGGGCCTCCCAAGAGGAGGGTCTTGAATCCAAGTTGATCTTCTCCGAAGAGGGGCCGCAGTCTCTCTCGAGGACGAGATCAGTATGGATGAGCGAAGCTCTATCTCAAAGTATGAGCTAAACCAACGCTAACCCTAGCTAGGATGAATGGGGGGTCTATTTATAGTCTAAGTGCAAAAAGGGGCGAAGTGAAGGGGTACATGGGCCTCGGGCCCGAATCTGGACGCAGCCAGGTACCGGAGGTCCACTGGGGGCCGGTCGTCCGGTGTCTCAGGAGCTGCCGGACGTCTGGTGTCCTCCGGTCGTCCGCTGGTTCTGCTCTGTGATGGGGGTGCCAGACGTCCGGAGGCTGCGGACTTCCGCTGATGTTGGCTCGGGTGCTGGGGCGCCGGTCGTCCTGTCCGGACCGGACGTCCGCTCGTTCGCTTCGGGTGCAGGGGCACCGATCGTCCGATCTGGGCCGGACGTCCGCTGGCTGGAGCTCGGCTGACGCTTCAGGCGCTGGACGTCCGGTCCCGGCCGGTCGTCCGGTGGCTGGGAAATTTCATACAGCTCTTCTTCTTCTTCTTCGTCTTCTCGTCGATCTTCCTCTTCTTCTTGTCCTTGCTCCTTAGATTCTCCATTGTACCTGAGTATGCATAATGTATCCATATGAGGTAGTAGCCATGCTTCATGTGCATCGGAGTAGAATTGTGAGAGGAGAGATGTCACCTCGGTTTCAAGGGCTCTTGCACGTGATCGAGTCATGGGCCTGGTAGGCACTTGGTGAGACGATGGTAGGTCCATGGGGATGACCTTGGGATGCTCCGCATCAACTCCCCTCCCTTGGGGAAGATCCGTCCTCGGATCAAAATCTTCATCACCATGGAAAGGAGAGAGATCTTTGACATTGAAGATGTCGCTCACGTTGTACTTGTCGCATGGAAGGTCGATCTTGTAAGCGTTGTCGTTGTAGCATGCAAGCACCTTGAAGGGTCCATCCGCTCGTGGACGAAGCTTGGATTTGCGTTCTTGTGGGAAGCGGTCCTTGCGAAGGTGTAGCCCCACTTGATCACCAATGTTGAAGACCATAGGTTGCTTGTTGAAGTTGAGCTTGGTCGCAAGGCGTTCAACTTGGTGCTCGATGGTGTTTCTTGTATCTTCATGCATCTTCTTGAGATGTGTCACATGCGCACTTGCGTCCAAATTGATGCGCTCTTGGAGTGGTAGAGGAAGAATATCCAATGGTGACAAAGGGTTGAATCCGTAGACGACCTCGAAAGGGGACTTGCCGGTTGTTGAGTGTCTTGCTCAGTTGTATGCGAACTCGGCGATGGGTAGAGACTCCTCCCACTCCTTGATGTTCTTCTTGATGAGTACTCGAAGTAGAGCAGAGAGTGTGCGGTTTGTCACCTCCGTTTGGCCGTCGGTTTGAGGATGGTATGCCGTGGAGAAGAGTAGCTTGATTCCGAGCTTGGCGCATAGAGTCTTCCAAAAGTAGCTAAGGAACTTGACGTCGCGGTCCGAGACGATAGTCCTTGGCACTCCATGAAGGCGCAAGATTTCCCTACAAAACAAATTTGCAATATGTGAAGCATCGTCTATCTTGTTGCAAGGAATGAAATGAGCCATTTTGGAGAAATGGTCCATGACAACAAAAATAGAATCCTTGCCATTTCGAGTTCTAGGCAAACCAAGCACAAAGTCCATGCTAATATCTTCCCATGGTTGGTATGGAATCGGTAGAGGCATATAGAGGCCATGAGATTGAGCGTTGGACTTAGCTTTGCGGCATGTCGAACATCGGTTGGTGAAACGATTGATGTCCCGAAACATCTTTGGCCAAAAGTAGCTCTTTGAGAGCATGGCGAACGTCTTATTGCATCCAAAGTGTCCCATTAATCCTCCTCCATGCGATTCCTGCAAAAGCAATAAACGAAGGGACGACTTGGGGATGCAAAGTTTGTTAGCTCTCATAAGGTAGCCGTCTTTGATGTAATAGCGTTCCCACGATGTATGCGACAAACACTTGGCATAAGGAATGGAAAAAGTCTCATCATGCGCATACAATTATTTGATATGCTCGAAGCCAATGACATCTTACTCAAGTTGCGTGACTAGCATGCATATACAGGAAAGCGCATCCGCCACAACATTTTCTTTACCCTTAATGTACTTGATGACATAAGGAAAAGACTCAATAAATTCACTCCATTTAGCATGACGCTTGTTCAACTTAGTTTGACCCTTAAGGTATTTAAGTATTTCATGGTTGGTATGGATGATGAACTCATGTGGGCGGAGGTAATGTTCCCATTCATGTAAAACTCGGACTAAAGCATATAGCTCTTTGTCATAGATGGAGTAATTGAGTTGCCCGCCGGATAATTTCTCACTATAGTAAGCTATGGGGCGCTTCTCTTGCGTTAACACACCTCCTATGCCATTACCGCTAGCATCGCAATGAATCTCAAAAGGTTTGTCAAAGTTGGGTAATGCAAGAATGGGAGCATGAGTAAGCAAATTCTTAAGCTCATTGAAAGCAATATCTTGAGATGGTCCCCAAACAAAAGGCTCATTCTTTTTGCTCAAAGCATGCAAAGGTGAAGCAATGGTGCTAAAATCCTTCACAAATCAACGGTAGAAACCGGCTAAACCAAGAAAACTACGCACTTGTTGCAAATTGGTTGGTTGGGGCCAAGTTTTAATAGCATTGATCTTAGATTCATCAACATGAACACGCTTAGAAGAGACCACAAAACCCAAGAAAACGAGCTTATCAACACCAAATAGGCATTTCTCCATATTAGCATAGAGACTCTCTTTTCTAAGAGTTTGCAAAACGGTGCGGACATGGGTGACATGTTCTTGGATAGATTTGCTAAACACAAGAATGTCATCGAAGTAAACCACAACAAATATACCAATGTAAGGGCGAAAGACATGATTCATAAGGCGCATAAAAGTGCCCGGTGCTTCCGAGAGACCCATAGGCATGACTAACCACTCATACAAACCAAACTTGGTTTTGAAGGCGGTTTTCCATTCATCACCCTCTTGTATGCAGATTTCATAGTAACCACTCTTAAGATCAATTTTGGAAAATATAGTGGCACCGCTAAGTTCATCAAGCATATCATCAAGGCATGGAATGGGGTACCTATATCTAACGGTGATAGCATTGATAGGTCTACAATCGGAGCACATGCGAAAGCTACCGTCACGTTTTGGCACAAGAATGACCGGTACGGCACAAGGACTCAAACTTTCATGCACATGACCATGGTCTATGAGATGCTTTACTTGCCTTTGTATTTCTTTGGTTTCTTCGGGGTTGACGCGGTATGGAGCTTTGTTGGGAAGCGGCACTCCGGGGATGAGATCAATTCGGTGCTCAATGCCTCGTAGTGGAGGTAGACCCGGAGGTAGCTCATCGGGGAAAACATCTTGGAATTCCTGCAATAGAGAAGATAACACCAAAGGTAGATCGTGAGAGTTGTTAGTTTGTGTGACCTCGTCCTTGCACAATAGGACATAGTGTAGGGCACTTGATGGGTTCTCACACACTTCTCTCATCTCATGTTTGGTGGCAAAGAGAATGAAGTTTTTCTTGTCGCTCATCATGGAGTCACTCAATTTGGGCTTGTGGCGCTCACTCTCTTTTTGGTGGATCGCTCTCTCACTATTTTCTCCACGATGGGTGGCTTGCTTGTCGGTGAGCACTTGGCTTGGAGACATAGGACGTAGCACGAACTCTTTCCCTTTCATCTTGAAGCTATAGTGATTTGTACGCCCTTTGTGAATGACACCTCGGTCAAATTGCCATGGCCGTCCAAGGAGAAGGTGGCAAACGGTCATCGGAAGGACATCACATTCCAATGTGTCTTCATAGGTGCCGATCTTGAAAGAGACTTGTACTCTATGCTCGACTTGTATGGTGCCGGTGTCGCTTAGCCATTGAACCTTGTAGGGGTGAGGGTGCTTCATCTTGACCAATTGGAGCTTGGAGCATAGTTCTTCACTTGCTAAGTTGTGGCAACTCCCTCCATCGATGATGACCTTGATGGATCGTCCATTGATTCCGGCCTTGGTGTGAAAGATATGGCATCTTTGATCTTCGTCTTGTTGATGTTGAAGAGTCAAGACCTTGGAGACAACAAGAGCGGGGCTTGAATCTTCATCACAAAAGACTTGTTCTTCTTCATTGTTCACTTGGCGGTGCATGGTCACTTGCTCAAGGGCTTCCATTTCTCCTTCGCTCATGGAATCATAAGTGCCATCGTCGTTGAAGATCATTGTGCGCTTGTTGGTGCACTCATAGGACTTATGGCCTCAGCCTCCGCAAGTGAAACACTTGAGGGAACTCATCTTGACGGTCTCATCGGTTGGGGTAGATGATGATGAAGCTCTCGGCTTGAAGTTGTTCGTAGGAGGATGACTTGTAGGTGACGAAGCTTTCTTGGAAGTCGGCTTGTCGATGTTGGAAGTAGACGTTCTTGTAGTCGGTGTTGGAGTCGTTGAAGCTTGGTTATTGGAGAAGCCGTAGGGCTTGGATGAGAACTTGGCGTACTTGAAGTCATCTTGCACTTGGCGTTCCGCTTTGGTAGCTTGGTGCACGAGCTCGATGAGATTTGAGTATGGTTGGAAGTCGGCGATCTTTTTGATGGGATGATTGAGTCCATTCAAGAAACGTGCCATAGTTTGCTCATCATCTTCCGTCACATTGGCTCTTATCATTGCAATCTCCATCTCCTTGTAGTATTCTTCAACACTCTTGGTTCCTTGCTTGAGTTGTTGGAGTTTCTTGAAGAGGTCGCGGTTGTAGTAGGTAGGCACGAAGCGTGCTCTCATGACATCCTTCATTTGTTCCCAAGTAGTGATGGGTGGATCACCTCTTGCCTCGCGGCGCTCAATGACTTGTTCCCACCAAATGAGGACATAGTCTTGGAACTCAAGGGATGCCATCGCGATCTTCTTCTCTTCTTCATAATTGTGCAAACAGAAGATCTTGTCAACTTTCAATGCCCATGAAAGTTATTCTTCGGGATCGTTTCTTCCATTGAACTTGGGCATGGTGAACTTGAGCTTTCCGTAGCATTGCTCTTCATTGTGTTGGGGTCGGGGATGATGACGCCCATGTTGTAGATGATTGTCCAACTCGTGGTACTCTTGTCGCGGAGGGTTGTCAACCTCGTGTTGCTCTTGCTGCGAGGATTCCCATTGTTTTCATGCTCTTGGTGAACTTGATGGTCTTGGCGAACTTGAGGGGGAGCTTGTCTATCTTGACGAGGCGCTTGTCTATCTTGACGAGGAGCTTGTTGACGCACACGTCTTAGGTAAATTCTTTCTTGAGCTTCATCGCGAAGTGCTTCTTGATGTAGTCGAGCTTGTCGGCCTGGATTGGCTACGACATGACTTGATTCATGAAGGGCACGTTGCGCTTCAAGTGCTTGAGCTTCACGTAGTTGTTGTTCTTGGCGTTCCGCCTCGGCGTCTTGTGCATCTTGATGTTGTCGCGCTCGCTCCTCTTGTTCGTGTTGACGTTGGCAATGCCGTTCTCGGGCTAGCACAAAGGCTTGTTCGGCTTGACGTCGTTGATGTTCTTGCGAGTCGGTGTCTCGAAGTGGATTGAGGTTTGCTTGACGCTCGTTGCGCGCGGCTCGTCGAAGAGTGTTCGATGTCGGTGTACTTGAACCGGAGATGGTGTCGTCGGAGTGTCCACTTGAACGGCTCAACGGCTCCTTCTTGAAGTGGAAGAAGAGCAGTTGAGCAACAAAGCGCGGATCTCGTCCATCCTTGTGTCATTCTCTTGCTTGTGATCGTCGAGCTTTTTGTCAAAGTAGTCCCTTGTACGTTGCTCGGAAAGTCATAAGTCGGCGGCAAGGTTGTCGATGCGTTCACTCATAGCTTGTTGCTCTTCATGCAAAGCACGTTGTGCACCAAAGAGGTGACTCTTGGTGACGAAGGAGTTCATGTCGTCGTCTTGCTCCATGAAGAGTGGGTTGGTAGAAGTACTTGGCCTATCCATCATTCCAAGACAAGTGTGAGTGGAAGAAAGGGAAGAACCAATATCAAATGTACCTTGACCGATGTTGACAATGGATCAAAGATGACTCCAATGTGTAGCAAGGAAATAGCACAATTGGTACCAATTCTTGTCGGTTCTCACACCTACACAAGTAAAAGCTTTTGGTGGAGCTTGGTTAGGATGGTGGCACAATTTTGATTGTGAATGTAAGCAAGATTCAAGAATGTTGGAAAATATTCGCAAGATGCAATGTAACAAGTAGACCAAGCATATACGGTACACGGAAACACACACGCAAAAAGATAAGTGGGGTTGAGCAACCAAGGGTGAGCCAAAATGTGGAATCCACAAAAATGCTCTTGTTGCACAACACTAGAGAGACTCTAGCACGATTGCACGATAGGCGGATACAAGAACTTGTGCACAACGTACTTAGCAAAAATGCAACGGCTTCTATCCCAAATATGTTTTATGCAAGGTGTTGCTATGATATGATCCAAGATGATCGAGTATGACAATCTTAATGTTGTATGATGCTATGGTTCTTGCTTAAAAGCTCTTTGCTTATCTTTCCTCTTTGCTTAAAAGCTTGGTTGGCTCTTTGATGTTTGAGCTCTTTTCTTATGCGACGCTTGATGAACCAAGATAGCATGTGAGTATGCGGTGACAACTTTGTGACACAAGAGATGATAACAATATAATCAACAATGATGCATGTATGTATGCTATGGGGAAGTATGATCACTAAAGTGCACAAGTCTCGTTGCCGGCAATACTCAATGGCTAGTCTCGATGGGTAAGCAACGCAAAGGAGTCAGGCGATGATGGCTAACAATGTGATGGCAAGAATGATATGTCCAATACCAAGATGAGGTTACCGGTCTTGCTTCCGGTATGGTGTCAAAATGGTGGCACGAATACCAAGTCATAGTTGAGGTGGTCATTGTTGATGACCGGTGTTGATGACGCGTCCGTGGCGAAAATGAGCGACGGTGGTGTCGATGTCGAACCGTACCTAGATAGCCGAAACACAAAAGGATATGGTACCGCAACTCAAATTCTCAAAACCAAAGGCGACCAAAATCGTCGAAGTAGGTGGCGGTTAGGTGGTGGTGTGCGTGGGGATACTGGGACGGTTTTGCGGAAGTTGGAGGTGGCGTAGCGGATGATGTTGTGGAAGTAGCGGTCGCGCGGGCGCGAAGGGATGTCCGGTCGCCGGTCGTCCGGTAACATTGGACGTCCGGTGCTTCCTGGGTCGCCGGACGTCCGGTGATGTGACGGTCGTCCGGTGGTCGGGGTGAACACGAGATTTTAGATCTGGGAGGTAATTTTGGGGGGGACTATGGGGGATTTGGGAGGGATTTCGAGGTGGAGATGGTGGGGGAAGGCTAGATCTACTTGCAACGCAACAAATTCGCTGATCAAAACCAACAAAACATCATCAAAACTCACAAAACACAAGAAAAAATTTTGGGGCTATTTTTGTGGGGATTTTCGGATTAGGACGAAAAACAACAAAAATCAAGCTAGAAAAACGAAGAGGGGGCTCCGAAATCGTGATCAACGTTGCTCATGATACCAAGATGATGTAGGGTGGAACCCTAGATGGTCGATCTTTCATGAAAGGAGCGGATCCCTATGAGGAACACGAAGAACACGAGGGGGAATACGAGGGGAAACACAAGAGAAACACTCAACCAGAAAGAAAAAGATCACACATGTGCTAGATCCCCGAAACACAAACAGATACACGATGATCCAAGGTCAACAAAGAACGATACAAGTAACCGGTTCTTCTCCTAGAAGGTGGTCTTGATGGGGCCGCCCAAGAGGGGGTCTTGAATCCAAGTTGATCTTCTCCGAAGAGGGGCCGCAGTCTCTCTCGAGGAGGAGATCGGTATGGATGAGCGAAGCTCTATCTCGAAGTATGAGCTAAACCAACGCTAACCCTAGCTAGGATGAATGGGGGTCTATTTATAGTCTAAGTGCAAAAAGGGGCGAAGTGAAGGGGTACATGGGCCTCGGTCCCGAATCTGGACGCAGCCAGGTACCGGTCGTCCATTGGGGGCCGGTCGTCCGGTGTCTCAGGAGCTGCCGGACGTCCGGTGTCCTCCGGTCGTCCGCTGGTTCTGCTCTGTGATGGGGGTGCCGGACGTCCGGAGGCTCAGGAATTCCGCTGATGTTGGCTCGGGTGCTGGGGCACCGGTCGTCCGGTCCGGACCGGACGTCCGCTCGTTCGCTTTGGGTGCAGGGGCACCGGTCGTCCGGTCTGAGCCGGGCGTCCGCTGGTTGGAGCTCAGCTGACGCTTCAGGCGCCGGACGTCCGGTCCCAGCCGGTCGTCCGGTGGCTGGGAAATTTCCTGCAGCTCTTCTTCTTCTCCGTCTTCTCGTCCATCTTCCTCTTCTTCTTGTCCTTGCTCCTTAGATTCTCCATTGTACCTGAGTATGCATAATGTATCCATATGAGGTAGTAGCCATGCTTCATGTGCATCGGAGTAGAATTGTGAGAGGAGAGATGTCACCTCGGTTTCAAGGGCTCTTGCACATGATCGAGTCATGGGCCCGGTAGGCACTTGGTGAGACGATGGTAGGTCCATGGGGATGACCTTGGGATGCTCCGCATCAACTTGCTAGCAGACAGATGGACCGAAGTCCTTGCGGTCGAGGAATATGAACTCGAGCACCCCTCCAAGAGTTACCCAAAACGCAGGTTGCTACCTCACCTCAAGGAGGAAGCATTGAAACCTCATGCAACAGTGTACAATGTGGCTGACCGGCCACTGCGTGGCCGAGCCAAAGAGGCGTTTCAGCCTGAAGTTCAGCCTACACCCCGCCACCACTCAATCCAAAATACCAAGGCTCGGGGCAACACACGGGACCTGCGAGACGTATTGGACAGTAAGGCAAAACTCGCAAGGTCAATATACGGGTCACGGGTACGCGCGCCAACATGGGACAATGATCGTCGCGCCGGATACGCCAAAAGCAAATCCGGCCGGGCCGAATATAGCAAACAAGACTCATATGAACTGCGTCGGGATATAGCCTGGCACAGAGGCGCCGCACACCCCCTATGATTCACTGATGAAGTTATGGATCATGAATTCTCGAAGAGCTTCAAACCCGTAAATATCAAATCATATGATGGTACAACAGATCCCGCTATATGGATTGAGGATTTCCTCCTTCACATCCACATGGCTCGCGGTGATGATCTACATGCCATCAAGTACCTCCCACTAAAACTCAAAGGACCATCTCGGCATTGGCTGAACAGCTTGCCAGCAGACTCCGTCGGCAGTTGGGAGGATCTGGAAGACGCATTCCTTGACAACTTCCAGGGCACTTATGTGCGACCACCGGATGCTGATGACTTGAGCCATATAACTCAGCAGCCAGGGGAATCGGCCAGACAATTCTGGACTCGGTTCCTGTAACGCCCCGAGACCGATGCGCTAGGTGTCTTCCAGTTACTCGCTGTCGTTTCCATGTCATTCGCTTTCGTGTTGCATCTTTCCATGTCATCATCCGCATTGCATCTGCATGTTTTCGAAACTTGCATTCATCTGGGTTCCCCCAGTTCTGTCCGTTGTCCGTTCTGAGCCCAGACACACTTGCACGCGCCCGCGGCATGTCCGAAATAGTATTTTATATGTGGCCAGAAAATGTTCTCGGAATGGGATGAGAGTTGGCGTGCGGTCTTATTTTAGTGTAGGTAGACCGCCTATCAAATTTCATCTCGTTCGGAGTCCGTTTGATGCCCCAACGTATAACTATAGCGGCACCGCCGCCGGTCTAACGTCGGACGTTTTCGTTCTCCGAAAACTGCTGCCGGGCCCTCTCTCTCTCTCTTCTCTCCTCTCAGCCTCGCCACAGCCCGCCTAGTCCATCTACCTACCCCTCTTCGCATCCGGAGCCATCTGATGCGATCGCACGGTCCGAAAACCCCTCTTTGCACAGTGCACCGACCCCTCACGTGCGTGTCCGAAACTTCCCTGGACCCGACCCGGGCAGTCGTCACCGTTGGGTCTGGATCATCCCCAAACGTCTATAAAACATCTCCGTTTTATTATTTTGGAATCCCTAAGCTTTTTATTTCGCAACCGTCCGATTCCGATCTGAGGGACCGAGGTAGCCCCTAACCTAATCTGTGATGTATATATAGTCCACCCTTAGTCATTTTGGACAAACCCTAAATGTCTAGGGACTTTTCCTGTCGAGCCACCGCCACCTACCACATCTACCTCGGGATCCCCTTCTCCTAATTTTTCCTCCACCCACCAACGGGGGCCCGAGCTCCTTCTCCCCGACCCCGAGCACTCGATCCACCTCGCCGGTGCCTCCTCCTCCAAATTCGATCGGGAGAGGAGATCCCGATCTGAAGCTTCCTTGCACTCGTGCCAAGGCCTCGCCTCTTCCTCCTCTGCCCGACACCCACCGTACTCACAGTCTACTACAGCCTCCCGTTGCTGCGACCCCGTTCGCCTCGTCGGGCCGAAGCTCGCCGTTGGCGGCGACAGCAACATCGTCGTCGCCCTCCATCTTCATCGCCGCGCCGCCCATGCTCCTTCGAACTATCCAGCAGCAGCAGCGTACCCCAGCGCCCGCTCCTTTCCTCCGCTCGCGGCACCAAGCCCGAGCATCCCGCTGCCGCCCGCCACCTGTAGGCCCATCTTGCCGAACCTCCCATCAGCAGCGCCGCCTCGACCTGCTGGCAGGTCCTGCCGTTGTCTCCTACTTCGTTTTGGTCAAGCAGGGCACTCTCCCGCGCTGTTGACGAGTTGCCTTGCTGCGTGGGGTGCCTCATCCACAGCCGCCGCCGACTGTCCTCGTTCCCCACGTCCGATTTCTGCCGTCGTCGACCGAGTCTCTGCTCCATCCCGCGACCCTGAGCTCGCCCATTCGTTTCCTCTGCTCGATCCTTTGCTCGAGCGACAGGACGAGCGCCCTCCTGGCCGCGTATGTCCCTGTTGACCCGAGCCTCCTCCTCATGATGGACCTCCTCTGGAGCCACGGCGCCTCCCTGTTGGCCAACCTTGCCTCGCTGCTCCGGCGACCTACAAGCCGATGACGCACCACCGCCCGAGTCCCACGTCGTCGCTGCTTTTCTTCCTGTCGAGAAGAGGACAACGACGCATCTGTCTCAAGCCTTTCGAGAGCACGCCACGCCTGTTGACCGCTCGCTGACCGCGCCTGGGCCTGTCTCGCACGCCAAACCCAGCTCCTCTTGGCCAGATCCAGCAAGGCCCATGGTGAGGCCAAATCCAGCGCCCCTCCCTTTTTTTTTCCTTCCACTGTTGGGCCAGCCTCTAATTCGGCCCATATATGTTTTTTTACAGATCTACGAATTTCCTATATATTCCAGAGAACGCTGTTTTATAGAAAAGTCCCTAACCTCCATGCATATTAAAACTCACAAACCATGCATCATATTGATACGTCTCCAATATATCTATAATTTTTGATTGCTCCATGCTATATTATCTACTGTCTTGGACTATATTGGGCTCTATTTTCCACTTTTATATTATTTTTGGGACTAACCTATTAACCGGAGGTCCAGCCCAGAATTGCTGTTTTTTGCCTATTTCAGTGTTTCGGATACACAGAATATCAAACGGAGTCCAAACGGAATAAAATCTTTGGGAACGTGATTTTCTCACCGAACGTGATCCGGGAGACTTGGACCCTACTGCAAGGGATCAAAGAGGAGGTCACGAGGGTGGGGGCGCACCCCCTACCTCGTGGGCCCCTCGGTGCTCCACCGATGTACTCCTTCCTCCTATATATACACACGTACCCCCAAACGATCAGAACAGGAGCCAAAAACCTAATTCCACCAAGGCAACTTTCTGTATCCACGAGATCCCATCTTGGGGCCCATTCCGGAGCTCCGCCAGAAGAGGGCCGTCATCACGGAGGGTTTCAACATCATCATAGCCCCTCCGATAAAGTGTGAGTAGATTACCTCAGACCTTCAGGTCCATAGTTAGTAGCTAGATGGCTTCTTCTCTCTCTTTGAAATCGGAGCATGATTTATTTATTTATTGTCTTCCTTATGAGTGGTGGTTGGGGACGAGCGATGGTCTTTTCCTACCAATCTATCCCCCTAGGAGCATGCGCGTAATACTTTGCTTTGATAACTTCTAGATTTTTGCAATAAGTATATGGGTTCTTTATGACTAATGTTGAGTCCATGGATCATACGCACTCCCACCCTTCCACCCTTGCTAGCCTCTCTAATACCGTGCAACTTTAGCCGGTATCATACACCTACCATATACCTTCCTCAAAACAGCCACCATACCTACATATTATGGCATTTCAATAGCCATTCCGACATATATTGCCATGCAACTTTCCACCATCTAGTTAATCATGACACATCCATCATTGTCATATTGCTTAGCATGATCATGTAGTTGACATAGTATTTGTGGCAAAGCCACCATTCATAATTCTTTCATACTTGTCACTCTTGATTCATTGCATATCCCGGTACACCGCCGAAGGCATTCATATAGAGTCATACTTTGTTTTAGTATCCAGTTGTAATCATTGAGTTGTAAATAAATAGAAGTGTGATGATCATCATTCAATAGAGCATTGTCCCAAAAAAAGTCCAAAGAAAAAAAAGAAGGCCCAAAAAAAATATAAAAGGGGGCAATGCTACTATCCTTTTTTCCACACTTGTGCTTCAAAGTAGCACCATGATATAGCGAGTCTCATATATTGTGCTTCAAAGTAGCACCATGTTCTTCATATAGAGAGTCTCATATGTTGTCACTTTCATATACTAGTGGGAATTTTATGTTATAGAACTTGGCTTGTATATTCCAATGATGGGCTTCCTCAAATTGCCCTAGGTCTTCGTGAGCAAGCACGTTGGATGCACACCCACTAATTTCTTTTGTTGAGCTTTCATACATTTATAGCTCTAGTGCATCCGTTGCATGGCAATCCCTACTCACTCACAATTATATCTGTTGATGGGCATCTCCACAGCCCATTCATACGCCTAGTTGATGTGAGACCATCTTCTCCTTTTTTTTTCTCCACAACCACCATTCTATTCCACCTATAGTGCTATATCCATGGCTCACGCTCATGTATTGCGTGAAGATTGAAAAAGTTTTGAAAATGTTAGAGTATGAAACAATTGCTTGGCTTGTCATCGGGGTTGTGCATGATTTAAATATTTTGTGTGGGGAAGATGGAGCATAGCCAGACTATATGATTTTGTAGGGATAACTTTCTTTGGCCATGTAATTTTGAGAAGACATAATTGCTTTGTTAGTATGCTTGAAGTATTATTATTTTCTATGTCAATATAAACTTTTGTCTTGAATCTTTCTAATCTCAATATTCATACCACAATTAAGAAGATTTGCATTGAAATTATGCCAAGTAGCACTCCGCATCAAAAATTCTCTTTTTATCATTTACCTACTCGAGGACGAGTAGGAATTAAGCTTGGGGATGCCTGATACGTCTCCAACGTATCTATAATTTTTGATTGCTCCATGCTATATTATCTACTGCTTTGGACTATATTGGGCTTTATTTTCCACTTTTATATTATTTTTGGGACTAACCTATTAACCGGGGGCCCAGCCCAGAATTGCTGTTTTTTTGCCTATTTCAGTGTTTCAGATAAACAGAATATCAAACGGAGTCCAAACGGAATAAAATCTTTGGGAGCGTGATTTTCTCACCGAACATGATCCAGGAGACTTGGACCGTACTGCGAGGGATCAAAGAGGAGGTCACGAGGGTGGGGGCGCCCACCCCTAGGGCGCGCCCCCTGCCTCGTGGGCCCGTCGGTGCTCCACCGACGTACTCCTTCCTCCTATATATACACACGTACCCCCAAACAATCAGAACAACAGCCAAAAACCTAATTCCACCACCGCAACTTTCTGTATCCACGAGATCCCATCTTGGGGCCTGTTCCGGAGCTCCGTCGGAAGAGGGCCGTCATCACGGAGCATTTCTACATCATCATAGCCCCTCCGATGAAGTGTGAGTAGTTTACCTCAGACCTTCGGGCCATAGTAAGTAGCTAGATGGCTTCTTCTCTCTCTTTGAATCTCAATATAAAGTACTCCCCCTCTCTTATGGAGATCTATTCGATGTAATCTTCTTTTTGCGGTGTGTTTCTTGAGATCGATGAATTGTGGGTTTATGATCAAGTCTATCTATGAATAATATTTGAATCTTCTCTGAATTCTTTCATGTATGATTGGTTATCTTTGCAAGTCTCTTTGAATTATCCGTTTGGTTTGGCCAACTAGATTGGTAATTCTTGCCATGGGAGAAGTGCTTAGCTTTGGGTTCGATCTTGCGGTGTCCTTACCCAGTGACAGAAGGGGCAGCAAGGAACGTATTGTATCGTTGACATCGAGGATAACAAGATGGGGTTTATTTCATATTGCATGAATTTATCTCTCTACATCATGTCATCTTGCTTAAGGCATTACTCTATTTTTAAGTTAATACTCTAGATGCATGCTGGATAGCGGTCGATGAGTTGAGTAATAGTAGTAGATGCAGAATCATTTCGATCTACTTGTCACAGACGTGATGCCTATATACATGATCATGCCTAGATATTCTCAAAATTATGCTCAATTCTGTCAATTGCTCAACAGTAATTTGTTCACCCACCGTAGAATACTTATGCTCTTGAGAGAAGCTACTAGTGAAACCTATGGCCCCCAGGTCTATTCTCATCATATCAATCTCCATTAATATTGTTTTGCTTTTTACTTTGCTTTTACTTTTTACTTTGAATCTTTATATCAAAAATACCAAAAATATTATATCTATCAGATCTCACTCTCGTAAGTGACCGTGAAGGGCTTGACAACCCCTAATCGCGTTGGTTGAGAGTAGCTATCGCTTTGTGCAGGTACAAGGGACTTGAGCATGGGCTCCTACTGGATTGATACCTTGGTTCTCAAAAACAGAGGGAAATACTTACGCTACTCTGCTGCATCATCCCTTGCTCTTCGGGGAAAACCAACGCAAGCTCAAGACGTAGCACATATGTAAAAACTTTATATATGTAAAATGCTTAGAATTTTGTGTAGATAAATAATTAGCAATTTTCATCTATGTTTAAAATGTTTAAAATGATGTTTGTGTCAGATTTCGGGTTCCGGCAGACCCTTGAGGTTCGAACACTGGGGTGCGCGCGGAGATTTCGCCTCCTACCTACCTGCACTCCTCCGCCTTGCTAGGATCTAAACTACGGAAAGAACAACACAAGAGACACAGGGTTTATACTGGTTCGGGCCACCTTGTGGTGTAATACCCTACTCTAGTGTGTGGTGGTGGATTGCCTCTTGGACTGATGATGATGAACAATACAAGGAAGAACAGCCTCGTGAGGGTCTATTCTTGGCTGGGGCGATGAACTGCTGGGAGGAGTTCAGTCACCTTTCTCTCTCTCTCTTTCTGATCGAAACCTCTCTCTAAAGAGCCTCCTTCTTCGAACCACCCCGCTCTGTGGGTGGTTGGTCCTATTTATAGAGGCCCTGGTCCTCTTCCCAAATATCAAGCGGGAAGGGAGCCAACAATGGCAGGCTAATTTGAAGGGGGACATCTAGTATCAGCTATCCTGACAAAAGTAGTCTTCGCCTGCGCAAAGCTCTAGTGATGACGCCGTCTTGGGCTCCACGGTGACCTCCGTCTTGTAGTCCTCCTGGTCTTGGTCTCGTTGCACCGGAATGGCAACCTTTACCTGACGCCTCGGTACTTCATGGCTGCGCTTGCCCCCTTTGCACCAAAGAGGAAGGGAGGACACTGCGTGGGCTGGCACCCGCCTGGCGCCCTTGGTCATCAGGCTTGCGTCACGGGCACCTCGTGAGGTAGCCCGCCTTGATCTCTCCGCCTCCTCGTGAGCCAGCCTGACGAGGCCGTGCCTGAGGAAGCTCCGCGTCGTCCGCCCCGCGAGGCTTGGCCCCTCGCGAGGGTCTTGGGTTTGTGTTGGTGAAGATGGGCCGCGCTTGGCCCCCTTTGAGCCACGCCGGAGGCCGCAGGCAGGCAAGGCTGGGGACCCCCGTTCCTAGAACACCGACAGTAGCCCCCGGGCCCAAGGCGCGCCCGGACCGTGCGAGGAGGCGGAAGGGCAAGAGCGAAGCGCCGCGGCCCTAACAGCCTGCGGCCTTGGGCGCCGCGTGGTGGTTGATTGGACGTGGGCGCCTCCACTTCCCCTTGGCGCCTCGGCAACTGCACGGATTGGACAAGTCCCTGCATGCAAAGCGGGTCATAATTACCAGCGATCATGGGGGCCGTTGGTTGGCCCTCGCCAGCTATAAGTACGGACCGGCGCGCGCCCTTCCAGTTCATCCCCCCTTGCTTCTCCTTTTTCTTCATGGCCCCGTCGAGGAGGTTCTCGGCCGCAGAGAAGGGGAAGGCTCGCCAGGTTGAGCCTGCCTCTCCCCCACCCAAGCGCGGCCGAGGGCGCCCTCGCAAACATCCTGTGGCCACCATGGTAGCTCCCCGCGGCCGTGGAGGCGATCTTCAGCACAGCGACGGGCGGATTGCTGCGGCCGGGGGGCGCGCTCCGGCTGCGCGTCCCCCTAGGCCACACTTTCGCGCTACTGAAGTGCTGCCAGAGTTCGTCGCGTGGTCGGCGAAGCCGACTAGCACCCGGCTTCCACTTCCTCGCTTCCTCCTTGGTGAGCTCCCGGCCGGCGCCCTGGGCGTCCTCTGGCTCCAGGCCGACGGCTGCTGCAGCCGGGCCTCATGGGTCTCACTGGAGGTCTCCGCGGCCGGGAGCCTGTCCCTGGCCCGCGGTTGGCAGACGTTTGTCCGCGCGCGTGGCCTGAGCCGTCGGTGCACCCTACACTTCAAGTTCGACGGCGATGCCACCCTCTACGTGAGGGTGTTTGGGGAAGACGGTCGCCGCGCAGGGTGTTGCCCCGAGGGTGACGACCGCGGCTGGGAACCCAGCTCCGGCGATGATGGAGAGGGCAGCGCTCACGCGGCTGGCGGCGCTCAGGGTTCCTCAAGCTTCTCCGGCTCTTCTTCAGGCGGCGACTCTTCTAGCGGCGGCCGCGGTCAGCCTCCACGCCGTCGTATCTTCTTGGGAGGTGGTAACGTGTCCGCCCGCCGTCGCGCCCTGGTGAAGCGCGAGAGGGAGTCCGCTTGAGCTTTGGAGGCAGCTCGGGCCTTCCCCGCGGGCCGGTGTGAGGCGAGCTGCACCAGATTTGTTTTTTCTTTTCCTTTTTCCTGCATAACAAAGACAGTAGTGTGGAGCCCCGCGGGGGCGTGTTTGGGTTATTGCTGTTAATCATCGTTTTGCTTCGTTATCGTACCTTCCGGCTACGTGCCCGCGCGTGGATAGTTCCCGGCCCCGGCCATGGGGGGTGGCCGACCCAGGCCCTTTGTTTGTGTCGCGGTGCCCGTGGGGCACGGACTGGAGGGGTGCTCCTGTAATGGGCCTAGGTCGCGAACCCTTTGAATGACTAGGATAGGAACAATCGCGAGGGCGCTTGGCTGCCCCCCCTCGCGAGGCCTTGCACAAGAGAAATCGAGGCAGGAGAGTGAAAAGTCGAAGAACCACAAGCCAAAGACGGCAACAACTTCAATAAAACTTCGAATGAGAAGGAACAAGCCAACTGCGGAAAGAAAATGAAAAGCCGCGTCCGGCACCTAATCTAGTCTTCGACGTCTTCCCACCAGCGCGGAGCTAAGTGCTGCCACTGGGCGTGGGAGGGAGCCCCAGGGCCTGAGGCCGGCGCTCCTGAGACTCCGGGGCGTGTACAGCCCCAACTCATTATTACTTGAGAGTGTCACGGGCGGCGAGCTTCACATGCGTTGGCCTACTTCATAGGCTCCGGGCCTTTTCCAAAACGCGATAGCTTCACAGGAATTTGCCTTCTTCATAGGCTCAGGACCTTTTCCAAAACGCGATAGCTTCACAGGCATTCGCCTTCTTCACAGGCTCTGGGCCTTTTCCAAAACGCGATAGCTTCACAGGCATTCGCCTTCTTCACAGGCTCTGGGCCTTTCCCAAAATGGGATAGCTTCATAGGCATTCACCTTCTTCACAGGCTCTGGGCCTTTTCCAAAACGCGATAGCTTCACATGCATTCGCCTTCTTCACAGGCTCTGGGCCTTTTCCAAAACGCGATAGCTTCACAGGCATTCGCCTTCTTCACAGGCTCTGGGCCTTTTGCAAAACGCGATAGCTTCACAGGCATTCGCCTTCTTCATAGGCTCTGGGCCTTTTTAGGGGTAGAACCTCTGGAGGTGCTGGATGTTCCATGCGTTCTGGACTGGCACCCCCTCCTGAGTCTCCAAGCGCGCGGAGCCGGGCCTGGAAACAGGAACAACTTTGAACGGGCCCTCCCACATGGGAGAGAGCTTGTGCAGCCCCTCCCTGGAGAGAACCCGCCTGAGCACGAGGTCTCCTACCTTGAGAGTTCTGGGGCGGATATTGCGGCAGTGATATCGCCACAGTGCTTGTTGGTACCTTGCCGCTCGTAGCGCGGCTTCTCGGCGATGTTCCTCCCCCAGCACGAGGTCCATCCCCTGCATGGCGTCCTGCTGCGCCTCGTCGAACGCCAGGACCCGCGCAGAGCGTCGTCTAACCTCGTGAGGGAGGACCGCTTCGGCTCCGTAGACCAGGAAGAACGGGGTCTCTCCAGTCGGCTTGGTCACGGTTGTGCGGATGGACCACAACACGGACTGAAGCTCGTCATACCAACCTCTGCCACAAGCCTCCAGCTTCTTCTTGAACGTCCTGGTCTTGAGGCCCCTCAGGACCTCCGCGTTGGCTCGCTCGGCCTGGCCGTTGCTTCGGGGGTGCGCCACCGAAGCGTAGCATATCTGCGTTCCAAGGCTAGCAAAGTATGTTTTGAAGAGGTTACTGGTGAGCTGCGAACCATTGTCCGTGATGATGCGATTCGGCACCCCGAGCCGGCTCACGATGCCCTTGATGAACTTGACCGCGGAACCCGCGGGAAAGGTGCGGACAGCCTCCACTTCAGCCCACTTGGTGAACTTGTCCACGGCGACGTAGAGGTAGCGGTAGCCCCCGGGCACCCAAGGAAGCGGGCCTAAGATGTCCAGCCCCCAGACTACAAATGGCCACGAAAGGGGGATAGTCTACAAGCCTCCTGCTGGCTGATGGATCTGCTTGGCATGGAACTGGCAGGCCTCACAAGCTTTTACTAGTTCGACAGTGTCATTGAGCGCGGTGGGCCAATAAAACCCACTGCGGAACGCCTTGCCGACGAGGGTCCGTGATGATGAATGATGTCCACAGTCTCCGCCGTGTATATCTTCCAGCAGTTCCTTCCCTTGCTCCCTGGAGATGCAGTGCATGGATACATCGTTTGGCTGCTTCTGGTAGAGCTCTCCATCCTTGATGCACTATGCCGTGGCCTGGCGTGCCACTCGCTCCGCTTCCTCCTCCTTCTCCGGCAGGGTCCCTTGCGTTAGGTAACTCCGGAGCTCCACGATCCAACATCCCTCCTGAGGTTCCATCGTCAGGAGCAAGCGTGCTCCTGAGGCCGGGCCACAGGCCGGAGCCACTGAGGCAGGTGGCTGGGGGAGCTCCTCCCGGGGCTGAGCCGTGTTCGATAATGACAGCAAGGCTGAGGGCTTGAAGAGCCGCTCCTCGAAAATGCCAGGCTCCTGAGGTAACCGCCTGGACGCCTGTTTGGTGATGTCGTCGGCCTCCTGATTGGTGCCACGGGGCACATGCTGCAACTCCAACCCCCAGAACTGCTTCTCGATCCTGCGGACCTCCGCTAGGTAGGCTTCCATGTGCTCATCCTTCGGCTCGTAAACCTTGTTGGAGAAATTGACAAGGAGCTGCGAATCGCCCTTGATGGTGAGGCGTTTCACCCCCAGGGCAGCCGCAGCCTTCAAGCCCGCTATTAAACCTTCATACTCCGCTATGTTGTTGGAGACCTTTTCACCTTGCTGGAAACAGAGCTGCACGGCGTAATAGAGCTTGTCTTGAGTGGGCGATATAAGCACCGCCCCAGCCCCCGCGCCATGCCTGGAGAACGCCCCATCGAAGCACATGACCCAGCCTTCTGGCGCCTTGCTTCCCGGGGACAGGGACCGATCCTCGTCGTCCTTGAGGCCTGGTGCCTCCGTCCATTCTGCCAAAAAATCCGCCAACGCTGCTCCCTTGATGACTCTGGTCGTGCTAAATTCGAGCTGAAACGCTTGCAGTTCTATGTTCCACTCAGTGACCCTTCCAGCTGAATTAGGGCTCCTGAGCACTCTCTCTAGGGGGTATGACGAGACGACCTTGATGGGGTGACCCTGAAAATAGTGCCGCAGCTTGCGCGAGGCCACCAGTAGCGTGAGGAGGAGTTTCTGAGGCATGGGGTACCGTGCCCTTGCATCCCGCAACACCGTGTTGACGAAGTACACTGGGTGCTCAACGAGGTGGAGTGCGTCAGTGCTGGTGGCTCCCTTCGGAGACCATGGCGCCTCCTGAGGCAATGAGGCCTTCTGAGATTGGCCATCTGGGAGAGGGGCCTCTTCCGCCTTCTGTGCGCCCCTCTACGGCGGCTGATCCTCCTCAGCCGCGGTGGCAGTTTCTGTGGGCCTTCCTTGTCCCTGTTCTGCCTTGTCCCGGGCTGCTGCCGCGGTTTTGATTCGGCGCTCCTCTCTGACTGCCACCAAGGCTGCGCTGGCGGAGTAGGGAGTGGCGGCGAGGTAAAGCACCAGGGGCTCTTGAGGGCGCGGAGCCACCATGACTGGTGGGCTGGTCAGGTATCTCTTGAGATCCTGGAACGCCTTGTCGGCCTCTTCAGTCCACTCGAAGGGCCCCTTTTTCTTCATTAGCTGGAAGAAGGGCAGCGCTCATTCCCCCAACTTGGAGATGAAGCGCCCTAGCGTGGTCACGCGCCCCGTGAGCTTCTGCATTTCTCTGAGGGTCTTTGGCGGGCTCATGTCTTCCACCGCCTTGACCTTCTCCGGGTTAGCCTCGATGCCTCGGTGGGACATGAGGAAACCCAAGAGCTTGCCCGAGGGGACTCCGAACACACACTTCTCTGGGTTGAGCCGTAGGTTCACTGCGTTGAGGGTCGTGAAGGTTTCCTCCAGGTCTTGTATCAAGGTCCTGGCCTCCCGAGACTTTACCACAATGTCATCGACGTAAGCTTCAACATTCTTCCCAAACTGTGGGCTCAAGGTGATGTGCATCAGCCGCTGAAAGGTCGCCCCTGCGTTACGCAGCCCGAATGGCATGCATGTGTAGCAGTACACCCCACACGGGGTTAGGAAGGCTGTCTTCTCGACGTCTTCTACCGCCATCTTGATCTGGTGATACCCAGAGAAGGCATCCAAGAAGCATAACAGGTCGCATTCGGAATCGACGATCTAGTCGATGCGGGGGAGCGGGAACGGATCTTGCGGGCATGCTTTGTCGAGGTTGGTGAAGTCAACACACATGCGCTCCTTCCCTCCCTTCTTCGGCACAACGACAGGGTTGGCTAACCAATCCGGGTATCGGACCTCGCGAATGACCCCAGCGGCTTCTAATTTGCGGGTCTCTTGGACGATGAAGGCCTACTTTTCTGTGGACTGCCGCCTGGCCTTCTGCTTCACATGGCGCACGTTGGGGCACATGTTGAGGTGATGCTCGATTACACTCCTAGGGATCCCTGCCAACTGGTCAGGCTCCCAAGCGAATACCTTCTTGTTTACGTGCAGGAACCCGACCAGGGCCTCCTCCTGCTCGGGTTTGAGGTGGGCACCTATGGTGAAAGTGGCGTTGGTGGACCCGTCCTCATCGACGGGTATCTGCTTGGTTTCTGCCTTGTCTTGGGTGAACAACTGTTTCTTCTTGGCGGGTACAGCCCCCTTGGGCTCGGGGGTCTCCAAGTCGGCGGGCTGTGCCGGCGCCGCCATCTTGAAGGCGAGCTTGAGAACCCGCAGCGCGTCCCCGGTGTCCCCGTGCATAGTGAGGACATCGCTGCTCCCGGGCATCTTCATGAGGTTGTACGCCGGGTGTGTCGCGACCATGAACTGGGCCAGCGCTGGGTAGCCGAGGATGGCGTTGTAGGGGAGGCCGATGGGGGCGATGTCGAAGTCGACCAGCTCCGTGCGGAAGTTGTCGTAGGTGCCGAAGGTTTCTCGGAGCCGGATCTGTCCCAAGGAGCTGGACAACTCGCCCCTAACGCCTGAGAAGGGCCGGCTGGGTTGCAGCCGTTCCAGGGGTATGCAGAGGAGGTTGAAAGCCTCGACCGGGAGCATGCTGAGGCCCGCGCCGCCATCAATGAGGGTTCTGGTGACGGCCACCTGGCAGATGGTGGGGGTGCACAGCATGGGGAGCGCACCCGAGCAGGCCGAGTTGGAGGGGTGGTCCTCCGAGCTGAAGGTCAGGCCGGTCTCGGGCGCCGCCCGATCCAGGGGAGCCCCCTGCCATGTGGAAGCGGCGCTGACCCGGTGGATGAATGGCTTGACGTGGTGACTTGTAGGCGGAGCCTGCGAGCCGCCCAAGAGGGCCGCGACGACCGGGGGTGTTGGCGCAGCGCGATGGGTGGGGAAGAGGTTGCGGGGCTCTTCCCGAGAAGCCACAGAGGCTGCCGGTGGGTGGAGCAGCCATGTGCGCGGGGCGCTGGTGAGGGCCATGGGGAGCCAGTTGGCCACGACCCTATCGTCACCTCCGGCTTCGAGGAGGGCCTCCTCGCTCACCAGCAAGAAGGCCAGCGGATCTGTCGTGCCACCGTAGCGCGGCGGCGTCGTTGGCTTGAGCTTGTCCGGCCACCGTGCCCGTTGCAGGGCTGGGGCCAGGGCTCGGAGCCCCCTGGCCCCCGCGCTGGCGCCGGCGGTTGGAGCGGGCGACGCGCTACCCATCGCGAGGCGGGCCATGGCGGTGGCGGAAGAGAAAACTCCGGTGCACCCCTACCTGGCGTGCCAAATGTCGGATTTCGGGTTCCGGCAGACCCTTGAGGTTCGAACACTGGGGTGCGCACGGAGATTTCGCCTCCTACCTACCTGCACTCCTCCGCCTTGCTAGGATCTAAACTACGGAAAAAACAACACAAGAGACACAGGGTTTATACTGGTTCGGGCCACCGTTGTGGTGTAATACCCTACTCAAGTGTGTGGTGTGGTGGATTGCCTCTTGGGCTGATGATGATGAACAATACTAGAAAGAACAGCCTCGCGAGGGTCTGTTCTTGGCTGGGGCGATGAACTGCTGGGAGGAGTTCAGTCACCTTTCTCTCTCTCTCTTTCTGATCGAAACCTCTCTCTAAAGAGCCTCCTTCTTCGAACCACCCCGCTCTGTGGGTGGTTGGTCCTATTTATAGAGGCCCTGGTCCTCTTCCCAAATATCGAGCGGGAAGGGAGCCAACAATGGAGGGCTAATTTGAAGGGGGACAGCTAGTATCAGCTATCCTGACAAAAGTAGTCTTCGCCTACGCAAAGCTCTGGTGATGACGCCGTCTTGGGCTCCACGGTGACCTCCATCTCGTTGTCCTCCTAGTCTTGGTCTCGTTGCACCGGAATGGCAACCTTTGCCTGACGCCTCGGTACTTCGTGGCTGCGCTTGCCCCCTTTGCACCAAAGAGGAAGGGAGGACACTGCGTGGGCTGGCACCCGCCTGGCGCCCTTGGTCATCATGGCTTGCGTCACGGGCACCTCGTGAGGTACCCCGCCTTGATCTCTCCGCCTCCTCGTGAGCCAGCCTGACGAGGCCGTGCCTCAGGAAGCTCCGCGTCATCCACCCCGCGAGGCTTGGCCCCTCGCGAGGGTCTTGGGTTTGTGTTGGTGAAGATGGGCCGCGCTGGGCCCCCTTTGAGCCACGCCGCAGGCCGCAGGCAGGCAAGTCTGGGGACCCCCATTCCCAGAACGCCGACAGTTTGCATATAGTTTGCCATATTGCCATGTAAAATGATTTAATTCATAACTTAATAACCGTAACTCCAAATTTAATAAACTTTATGTGTAAATGGGGTGGAAAAATGCCTAGTTTAACATGGTGGCTTTACTTTGCATGTTTAACATCTCTAAAATTGGGTTTAGGGCAGAACAGCACCAAATATAAAATATGCATATGGGGATTTACCGGAATTGTTGTTCGTTGTTTCCGCCCTCTTTTAAACTTGCCTAGATAGGTAGTTTTGTTTTTCTTCACCCCTTGCCATGCTAAACAACATTGAATATTGTTGAGTACATAAACGAGATCGAACTAAATAACTTGTTTTGGTGTTTCGTCACTATGCTACTCGTTGCATATTGACCTCCACTTAATTTGCAGAATTGCTTGTTCACTTTGCCATGCCATGCATCATACTTGGTTGTGCATCATGCCATGTTTATGTGATGTTTGTTTACTATGTTGTTTGCTTCTTTCCGGTGTGCTTCTTCAGGTTGGTTCTGTTAATGTTGCTTTTGTGAGGATTTGTTGGACTACGTCCGTTTGTCTTCTTCATGGACTCGTTCTTCCTCCTTGTGGGATCTCAGGCAAGATGACCATACCCTCGAAATCACTTCTATCTTTGCTTGCTAGTTGCTCGCTCTTTTGCTATGTCGCGATGCCTACCACTTGCTATTCCATGCCTCCCATATTGCCATGTCAAACCTCTAACCCACCTTGTCCTAGCAAACCATTGTTTGGCTATGTTACCGCTTTGCTCAGCCCCTCTTATAGCGTTGTTAGCTGCAGGTGAAGATGAAGTTTGTTCCTTGTTGGAACATGATTGTTGTTGGGATATCACAATATCTCTTATTTAATTAATGCATTTATATACTTGGTAAAGGGTGGAAGGCTCGGCCTTATGCCTGGTGTTTTGTTCCACTCTTGCCGCCCTAGTTTCCGTCATACCGGTGTTATGTTCCTTGATTTTGTGTTCCTTACGCGATTGGGTTATAATGGGAACCCCTTGACAGTTCGCTTTGAGTAAAACTCCTCCAGCAAGGCCCAACCTTGGTTTTACCATTTGCCACCTAGCCTTTTTCCCTTGGGTTCTGCAGACTCAAGGGTCATTTTTATTTTAACCCCCCTGGGCCAGTGCTTGTCTAAGTGTTGGTCTAAACCTGTCAGCAGCCGGTGGCCACCAGGGGCAACTCTGGGCTGGCCTACCGGAATCTTGGACAATCCAGTGTTGCCTTGAGAACGAGATATGTGCAGCTCCTATCAGGATGTCGGCGCATCGGGCGGCTTTGCTGGTCTTGTTTTACCATTGTCGAAATGTCTTGTAACCAGGATTCCGAGTCTGGTCGGGTCTTCCTGGGAGAAGGAATATCCTTCGTTGACCATGAGAGCTTGTGATGGGCTAGGTTGGGACACCCGTGCAGGGTTTGAACTTTCGAAAGACGTGCCCGCGGTTATGGGCAGATGGGAATTTATTAATGTCCGGTTGTAGAGAACTTGAAATTTAACTTAATTAAAATGCATCAACCGCCTGTGTAGCCGTGATGGTCTCTTCTCGACGGAGTCCGGGAAGTGAACACGGTTCTTGTGTTATGCTTGAACATAAGTAGTTTCAAGATCACTTCTTGATCACTTCTAGTTCATGACCGTGCTGTGCTTCTCTTCTCGCTCTTATTTTGCGTAAGTTAGCCACCATATATGCTAGTGCTTGCTGCATCTCCAGCTCACTACCTTTTCCTACCCATAAGCTTAAATAGTCTTGATCGCAAGGGTGTGAGATTGCTGAGTCCCCATGACTCACAGATTACTTCCAAAACCAGTTGCAGGTGCCGAAGATACCAGTGCAAGTTACACAATCGAGTTCAAGGAGGAGCTCGATGAAGATCATGTTCGTTGCATTGTTTCATTTCCTTTCGATCAGTAGTGGAGCCCAGTTGGGGCGATCAGGGATCTTTTGCATTAGGGGTTGCCTTTCTTTATTTTGGTTCCGTAGTCAGACCTTGAATGTATTCTGGATGATGTAATGCTATATTTATGTATTGTGTGAAGTGCCGATTGTAAGCCAACTCTTTATCCCTTTCTTATTCAGTACATGGGATGTGTAAAGATTACCCCTCTTGTGACATGCCTACTATGCGGTTATGCCTCTAAGTCGTGCTCCGACACGTGGGAGATATAGCCGCATCGTGGGTGTTAGAAGTTGGTAATCAGAGCCTTCCCCGACTTAGGAGCCCCCTGCTTGATCGAATCGGTGACGTTGGTGAGTCTAGAAAAATGTTTTGAGTCCTAGGATTATATATATCGGAGAGTAGGATTCTTTTTACTCCTCAGTCCCTTCGTTGCTCTAGTGAGGCCTTCTGACGTAGAGTTTTGACTCTTCTCTTCTCAAATTTCACTAAAAAAAATTTAGGATCACGCGGGTATCTTGGAATCGTTCCGATGGTTTTGTGATGAGAACAATGTTCTTGGTTCCTCCTGACATTTAGGGTTGTGGCAGTGTCCCAGGGAGTTGAGCTCCGAGGTCTTGTCGTCACAATTTTATCGTTGCTGTTCTGGAATACCTGAGTTTCGCTGACATTGAAAATCTCTTTTATGCAGTTGTTGGTGAGATAACCTCCATGCCACCTAGTACTGGGGCGGGAGTTCGGGAGTATTGCCATAACTCGTATAACGGATGCTTTTCGAAGGTTGAGGTAAATGATTTCCGAAGGTTTCTTGGTTATGTGTTGAAGGATGGATACAGCTGGATGTAGGATTTGCTAGTTTTGGGTGAGATATTATGCTTCCCCTGTATCCCCAGCACCTGATTGCATAACCAGAAAGTTTCGGGAGTTTATAAGTGGGAATTCAAGTAGCTCCTAGGATATCTTTCCGGCAGATGCATGATATGAGATTGGGGTTCGACGTCTAGTGGCCCGCCTATCCACGGTTGGTTTTACAGTGGTCTTGTTGTGTCTTAAAGAGTCCTTGGCTATGCTGACTCGGGGATGCTTCGTATGTCATGTGCACTGCCTTGTACATGATGGTGATGTACGATCGAGCCCATGTGGGCCGCACCACGAAAACTTCGGACGGAATCTCTATCATATGTTTGTTCTGGCTTATTCTGCAAGCCAATCCTTTGTTTTGTTTTGATTGTGGTATTCGAGTTGCTTCGATGTCAAATGTTGATTCCATACCTTTTCTAAATGGTGTTCTCATATTTGTATGTGAATACTAATCCTTCCTAATAATCGAGATTGTCATGTCAATCCTTTTCAACCGTTGTGCTTCTCTTCAAGTGGATCTGATCATTTCTACATTCGCGAGATCAATTCTCAGTTCTTTGCAACGGTGTTTATTTCATCCGTCCTAAGTTGTCTTTCTTTTCCCACCCTCCCACCCTTTTTCTTAAAGGACTAAGATTTCTGAATCAAGTATCCATTTTATTCATGTGAAGTCTCTCCATTCTTTTCCGTCAATATTCTTATCCGGTGAATATCAGGAAGATACTAACGGAGCGTCAAGTTCACCATTCTTCGTTTCTTTTCCTTCTCCGGTGGATTCAATTCAAGCTTTGGTGTTGATCATATCCTTTCCTCATTTAAATGTTTTCTCATGTTGGTGCACCTCTTAATAATCCACATCTCGCTATTCAATTGTTCCGGAGTGCCGAAGATATCTCAGAAGATTCAAGTTTCCATTCTCAATTCACTCAAGTTATTTCGAGGTTGTTATCTCATTCAAGCCATTTAATTCAGGCGGTGCAATATCCTCTTCAAGTAATCGGTCAACGGTGTTTCTTTTCAGTGGGCCCTAACCCACAGGTCTTTTCCCAGGATCTTACCTGACTCTTCTAATTTTCCTGGAGTTACTCTCAAATTCTTTTCCAAGTTTGACGTAAGAATGAGTTATCATCAGTCAAATGCCTTCGCCAAGATCCTTCATATTCTTTCACTGTTGGCTCAACCTTTCTATTCGTCATCCCAGAGTATCTCAACAATTCTTGGTGGTGTTTCTCGTCGTCATTCTCAGATTTTGAAGACCGAAGAAGAGTTTTTCCTCCATATCTTATCCATTCTCCCAGAGATTCGTGCTTCTAGCTTGTTGCCATCCTCTCATAATTGTTTTGATTATGAGAATCCTTTTCAACCAGCCGGAGCATTTCAGGAACCATTGTCAGTTTCATTCTCCGGAGGCTATCATTTCAGAAGAATTATTCATTCCAACTTGCAGCTCTCATTCTCCAAATCTTACCGGTGCGTCATTCAAGCATTCTTTAATCAGTCTGCGATCTCTTCGTTCCCTTGCATCTTGATTCTCTTAAGTACCTTCGTTCATTTGCTAATTCTTGCCAGTGATTCGTTCCCCTTGCTTCGTTCGTTTTCAATTCTTACGATGGTTTGCTCAAGATTCTCTTCCATGGTTATCATATTAATTCATTCGTTGTTTCAATCCTACCGGTGGTTCGTAGAAGACCTTCTCAAGTTTGCACTATATCTATCTTAATCCTTTCTACGAGAATAAGTAGTATGCCAAATCTGTTGTTTTTCACCAATTTAATTGGCGAAGGATACACATAACATAATTCTTATTCTTGTTTCATCCAAGTGATCAATTCTTTCCTTCGGAGTTTGTTCATGATAAATAAATTCTTGATTTCATTTGTTCATCTTTTCCTTCCGGCGTGCCAAGTTTTATCGGTTATATCGTCGCGAAGATCCATCTAAATCATTACAAGGCTTCACCTTGTGTTTTCAACTTCTATTTCTTTCTATCATCCTTTTGTACTGGAGATTTTCATGGAGGCTCTACATGATAGCCCATCAAGGATTTAATTCATTCTCGAAGTGTTCATCGAGATTCTTTTCAGAGGAGCTCAAGTTTTCTTTATCTTGCATTCCGAAGTGCAATTCCTTCTACCTTATCTTCAGAGGTGGTATTATGTCATTCTTGATAATCTCCCTTCGTGTTTCATGATTCACAAGTTATCAAGATTGAGGTAGTTTAAATCCATAAATCTCTTCATTCGAGTTATCTTGGGTTATATTTCACCTAAAGCTTTCCCTGAGGATTGTTGCTTTTATGGTGCTTATAAATGACCCAAGTTCTTCATTTATCTTCCCAGTGAATAAGTTTCTCATCTCCTTGTTGATATCAATCCAATCTATTGTTTCTGTTAGTGGCAGAATTTCACCTCATAGTTTTGAGATGTTCTTCATAAGCCCACAACAAGCTTACTCTTTTCGTTGTTGGTTTTTCCAACAACTCCGTTCGACCCTTCTCCTAAGGATGCCTTTTCAAGCTTTTTTCTGGCATAAGTTGGCATTTTTCTTCTCCATTCTTTTATTTCAATTCTCTATCTTCTATTCTTTCGTTCCGGAGGCATGGTGATGTTGCTCTCTTCACTCATCATCTCGAATTGTGTGGATCATGTTCTTTCCTTTTGCTTATCCATTCAACCGGAGTGTCGTGATTTCATTCAAGTTCTCTCATCTTATCAAGTTTTGCCTCCCTTCTCAACCGGAGTGCTGTCTGGATCCTTTCTTACTCCTTGTGCCATTCTTTCAATAGTTCCGGAGGCAGCGTGTTGTTGATTTCATCAAGTATCCTCTCATCTTGTCAAGTTCTTTTTAATTCCTTCCATTTTTAGTCGGAGTGCTATCCAAATTATATCATTCTTAGTCCTTCTCTATCTTGTTTTAACGGGAGTGTTGTCGTAATTAATCTTTATCGTTCATTGTACATCTCGTTTCAACCGGAGTGCTTGCATGTACTTCTTGGCCATTGCAACCCTTTTTCTTATGTCTTTCAACCTACAAGGTTCCACTGAGGTTCCTTGTTCCTCTTTTGTAACGGAGTGTCTTCAACTTTGTTCATCTTTGTTGTATTCTTTCTTTCAATTTTTTCAACCTCGCTAGGTTCTTTGGTTTCACTTATTTGTCAAAGAAGCAACTTAGTTCTACCTCTTCTCTTCCTCTTCCTTTTCTCTCCAGTGCCATTCTAGATCTCGGGACGAGATCCTCTTGTAGTGGTGGAGTGTTGTAACGCCCCGAGACTGATGCGCCAGGTTTCTTCCAGTTATTCGCCGTCGTTACCATGTCATTCGCTTGCATGTTGCATCTTGCCATGTCATCATCCGCATTGCAACTGCATGTTTTCGAAACTTGCATTCGTCCGGGTTCCCCCAGTTCCGTTTGTTGTTCGTTCTGAGCCCAGACACACTTGCACACGCCCGCGGCATGTCCGAAATAGTATTTTATAAGTGGCCGGAAAATGTTCTCGGAATGGGATGAGAGTTGGTGTGTGGTCTTATTTTAGTGTATGTAGACCGCCTGTCAAATTTCATCACGTTCGGAGTCCGTTTGATGCCCCAACGTATAACTATAGCGGCACCGCTGCCGGTCTAACGTCGGACGTTTTCGGTATCCGAAAACTACTCTCGGGCCCTCTCTCTCTCTTCTCTCCTCTCAGCCTCGCCACAGCCCACCTAGTCCATCTACCTACCCCTCTTCGCGTCCGGAGCCGTCTGATGCGATCGCATGGTCCGAAAACCCCTCTTTGCACAGTGCATCGACCGCGCGTCCGAAACTTCCCAGGACCCGACCGGGCAGTCGTCACCGTTGGGTCCGGATCATCCCCAAACGTCTGTAAAACATCTCCGTTTTATTATTTTGGCCTCCCTAAGCTTTTTATTTCGCGACCGTCCGATTCCGATCAGAGGGACCGAGGTAGCCCCTAACCTAATGTGTGATGTATATATAGTCCACCCTTAGTCATTTTGGACAAACCCTAAATGTCTAGGGACTTTGTCCCGTCGAGCCGCCGCCACCTACCGCATCTACCTCGGGATTCCCTTCTCCTCATTTTTCCTCCACCCACCAACGGGGGCCCGAGCTCCTTCTCCCCGACCCCGAGCACTCGATCCACCTCGCCGGTGCCTCCTCCCCCAAATTTGATCGGGAGAGGAGATCCCGATCTGAAACTTCCTTGCGCTCGTGCCAAGGCCTCGCCTCTTCCTCCTCTGCCCGACACCCACCGTACTCGTAGTCTCCTGCAGCCTCCCGTTGTCGCGACCCCGTTCTCCTTGTCGGGCCGAAGCTCGCCGTCGCCGGCGACAGCAACATCGTCGTCGCCCTCCATCTTCATCGTTGCGCCGCCCGTGCTCCTCCGAACTGTCCAGCATCAGCAGCGTACCCCAGCGCCCGCTCCTTTCCTCCGCTCGCGACACCAAGCCCGAGCCTCCCGCCGCCGTCCGCCACCTGCAGGCCCATCTCTCCGAACCTCCCATTAGCAGCGCCGCCTCGACTTGCTGGCAGGTCCTGCCGTTGCCGCCTGCTTCGTTTTGGTTAAGAAGGGCGCTCGCCCGCGCCGTTGACGAGTCGCCCTGCTGCGTGGGGTGCCTCATCCACAGCGCCGCCGACTGTCCTTGTTCCCCATGTCCGATTTCTGCCGTCGTCGACCAAGTCTCTACTCCATCCCGCGACCCTGAGCTCGCCCGTTCGTTTCCCCTGCTCGATCCTCTGCTCAAGCGACAGGACGAGCGCCCTCCTGGCCGCGTACGTCCCTGTTGACCCGAGCCTCCTCCTCATGATGGACCTCCTCTGGAGCTACGACGCCTCCCTGTTGGCCAACCTTGCCTCGCTGCTCCGGCGACCTACAAGCCGGCGAAACACCACCGCCCGAGTGCCACGCCTACGCTGCTTTTCTTCCTGTCGAGAAGAGGAGAACAATGCCTCTGTCTCGTGCCGTTCGAGGGCACGACACGCCTGTTGACCGCTCGCTGACCTTGCCTGGGCCTGTCTCGCGAGCCAGACCCAGCTCCTCTTGGCTAGATCCAGCAAGGCCCATGGTGAGGCCAAATCCAATGCCCCTCCCTTTTTTTCCTTCCACTGTTGGGCCAGCCTCTGATTCGGCCCATGTATGTTTGTTTTTTACAGATCTACGAATTTCCTATATATTCCAGAGAATGTCGTTTTACAGAAAAGTACCTAACCTCCATGCATATTAAAACTCACAAACCATGCATCATATGTAAAAACTTTATATATGTAAAATGCTTAGAATTTTGTGTAGATAAATAATTTGCAATTTTCATCTATGTTTAAAATGTTTAAAATGATGTTTGCATATACTTTGCCATATTGCCATGTAAAATGATTTAATTCATAACTTAATAACCGTAACTCCAAATTTAATAAACTTTATATGTAAATGGGGTGGAAAAATGCCTAGTTTAACATGGTGGCTTTACATTGCATGTTTAACAACTCAAAAATTGGGTTTAGGTCAGAACAGCACCAAATCTAAAATATGCATATGGGGATTTACCGGAATTTTTGTTCGTTGTTTCCAGCCTCATTTAAACTTTCCTAGATAGGTAGTTTTGTTTTGCTTCACCCATTGCCATGCTAAACAACATTGAATATTGTTGAGTACATAAACGAGATTGAACTAAATAACTTGTTGTGGTGTTTCGTCAATATGCAACTCGTTGCATATTGATCTCCACTTAATTTGTAGAATTGCTTGTGCACTTTGCCATGCCATGCCTCATTAATCCGGACATGCATCATACTTGGTTGTGCATCATGCCATGTTTATGTGATGTTTGTTTACTATGTTGTTTGCTTATTTCGGGTGTGCTTCTTCGGGTTGGTTCCGTTAACGTCGCGTTTGTGAGGATTCGTTGGACTACGTCCGTTTGTCTTCTTCATGGACTCGTTCTTCTTCCTTGCGGGATCTCAGGCAAGATGACCATACCCTCGAAATCACTTCTATCTTTGCTTGCTAGTTGCTCGCTCTTTTGCTATGCCGCGATACCTACCACTTGCTATATCATGCCTCCCATATTGCCATGTCAAACCTCTAACCCACCTTGTCCTAGCAAACCGTTGTTTGGCTATGTTACCGCTTTGCCCAGCCCCTCTTATAGCGTTGTTAGCTGCAGGTGAAGACGAAGTTTGTTCCTTGTTGGAACATGATTGTTGTTGGGATATCACAATATCTCTTATTTAATTAATGCATCTATATACTTGGTAAAGGGTGGAAGGCTCGGCCTTATGCCTGGTGTTTTGTTCCACTCTTGCCGCCCTAGTTTCCGTCATACCGGTGTTATGTTCCTTGATTTTGCGTTCCTTACGCGGTTGGGTTATAATGGGAACCCCTTGACAGTTCGCTTTGAATAAAACTCCTCCAGCAATGCCCAACCTTGGTTTTACCATTTGCCACCTAGCCTTATTTTCCCTTGGGTTCTGCAGACTCAAGGGTCATCTTTATTTTAACCCCCCCGGGCCAGTGCTTGTCTAAGTGTTGGTCTGAACCTGTCAGCAGCCGGTGGCCACCAGGGGCAACTCTGGGCTGGCCTACCGGAATCTTGGACAATCCGGTGTTGCCCTGAGAACGAGATATGTGCAGCTCCTATCAGGATGTCGGCGCATCTGGCGGCTTTGCTGGTCTTGTTCTACCATTGTCGAAATGTCTTGTAACTGGGATTCCGAGTCTGATCGGGTCTTCCTGGGAGAAGAAATATCCTTCATTGACCATGAGAGCTTGTGATGGGCTAAATTGACACCCCTGCAGGGTTTGAACTTTCGAAAGACGTGGCCGTGGTTATGGGCAGATGGGAATTTGTTAATGTCCGGTTGTAGAGAACTTGAAACTTAACTAAATTAAAATGCATCAACCGCGTGTGTAGCCATGATGGTCTCTTCTCGGCGGAGTCAAGGAAGTGAACACGGTTCTTGTGTTATGCTTGAACGTAAGTAGTTTCAGGATCACTTCTTGAGCACTTCTAGTTCACGACCGTGCTTTGCTTCTCTTCTTGCTCTTATTTTGCGTAAGTTAGCCACCATATATACTAGTGCTTGTTGCAGCTCCACCTCACTACCTTTTCCTACCCATAAGCTTAAATAGTCTTGATCGCGAGGGTGCGAGATTGCTGAGTCCCCGTGACTCACAGATTACTTCCAAAACCAGTTGCAGGTGCCGATGATACCAGTGCAGGTGACGCAATCGAGTTCAAGGAGGAGATCGATGAAGATCATGTTCGTTGCGTTGTTTCGTTTCCTTTTGATCAGTAGTGGAGCCCAGTTGGGGCGATCAGGGATCTTTTGCATTAGGGGTTGCCTTTCTTTATTTTGGTTCCTAGTCGGACCTTGAATGTATTCTGGATGATGTAATGCTATATTTGTGTATTATGTGAAGTGGCGATTGTAAGCCAACTCTTTATCCCTTTCTTATTCAGTACATGGGATGTGTAAAGATTACCCCTCTTGTGACATGCCTACTATGCGGTTATGCCTCTAAGTCGTGCTCTGACACGTGGGAGATATAGCCGCATCGTGGGTGTTACAGTTCCTGACTAAGAAAAACCAAATTGTCGACTGTCCGGACGTAGAGGCTCTCGCGGCATTAAAGCACAACATCCGTGACAAGTGGCTTGCCCGCCACCTCGGCCTGGAGAAGCCGTAGTCTATGGCAGCCCTCACGACACTCATGACCCGCTTTTGCACGGGCGAGGATAGCTGACTGACTCGCAGCAATAACACATCGAGGAATCCGGGCACTCCGGATACCAAAGATGCCAACGGCAGACAACGTCATAACACACCAAGGCGCCGCAATAATGGCGATAAAACCGAGGATACGACAGTCAATGCCAGATTCAGAGGCTCTAGATCCGGTCAGCGGAAAAAGCCACTTAAAAGAAGTACTCCGGCTCCGTCCAGTTTGGATCGCATACTGGATCACTCGTGTCAAATCCACGGCACCCCCGACAAGCCAGCCAATCACACAAACAGAGAATGCTGGGTGTTCAAGCAGGCCGGCAAGTTAAATGCCGAAAACAAGGACAAGCGGCTGCATAGTGATGACAAGGAGGAGCCCCGGCCGCCGAACATGGGAGGACAGAAGGGGTTCCCCCCACAAGTGAAGACGGTGAACATGATATACGCAACCCACATTACCAAGAGTGAGCGGAAGCATGCACTAAGGGACGTCAATGTGATGGAGTCCGTCGCCCCAAAGTTCAACCCATGGTCTGCTTGCCCGATCACCTTTGATCGTAGGGATCACCCCACTAGTATCCGTCATGGTGGATCCGCCACACTGGTCCTAGACCCCATCATCGACGGGTTTCATCTCACTCGAGTCCTTATGGACGGCGGCAGCAGCCTGAACCTGCTCTATCAGGATACAGTGCGAAAATGGGTATCGATCCCTTGAGGATCAAACCCACCAAAACCACCTTTAAGGGCGTCATCCCAGGTGTAGAGACCCATTGCACGGGCTCAATCACACTGGAAGTAGTCTTTGGATCACCAGACAACTTCCGAAGCGAGGAGTTAATCTTCGACATCGTCCCGTTTCGCAGTGGCTATCATGCACTGCTCGGATGAACTGCATTTGCAAAATTCAATGCAGTACCGCAATACGCATACCTCAAGCTCAAGATGCCAGGACCTCGGGGGGTCATAACAGTGAATGGAAACACAGAATGCTCGCTCTGCACGGAAGAGCACACTGCGGCCCTCGCAGCAGAAGCACAAAGCAGCCTTTCAAGGCAAACCACTAATTCGGCGATACAGCCCCCGAACACCTTCAAGCATGTCCAGAGTAAACTACAAGAGGATCGCCTGGCACGTTCAGAGCTCGCCTAGCAATTCGGCCCCCATCCCAGCCCAGCCAAGCGACGAAATCCGTGCCACGTGTACATAATTACGCACTGAAAATACCATGGACATAGGCGGGGGCATGAGTAGGGCACGTCCCGCAATGCGGCTTAACCGCCCTAGGGGTTGTATATCTTTATCATTTCTTTTTTCTTCCAGGGCCTAACTCTCTGGAAGCCCTTTCCGGCAGTATGATTGCCGGACACATTACGGGAAGGAACAACTAAGGCGGCAAGAAGCTAAGATGTACACAGGAACCCCCAGGTGGTCTCTAATAATAATACTCGCTTTCTACTATCCACACGCAGCTTGCCCTTGGATAGGACATTTCGAATAGTCCTACTTTCTGCTTATTGCACTACCTGTACCAGTACGGTTCGACGTATTATTTAAATAACAATGCATAGCATTAGTCTATTATTGCATTATTCATTCTTTTTTCCTTTATGTCCATTTACGACAATCCGCACCCATAAATTCGAGTACGGTCAGTATGCCAGGGGCTTTTGTTTACCCCATAATATGATGGGAGAAGTCCAAACACTTTTGACAGTGTGGCACCCCGAACTTATAGCATTATATGCATCAGCTTCGAATCATGTCTTGGGTCAACAGTTGGGTTTGCCCGGCTCCCATGCTTTGGTACCTTACGTTCTGCTATATCGGCTAAGGTAGCGGTGGGAGAACTACTGCGATTGTGTCCCGGTTCTTCTGGACGAGCACCTCAGTAGGGAAAGCCGAAAACTGACTGTCATGATAAGGCGAGAGACTGGTCGCTGTTCGAGAGGTCTCAAGTCCTTAAAGACTTTTTTCGCTTCGGGCGAGGAGTCGGCCTTATCTGGCTTAGGCGTGTAGAGAACCCCAAATTCGGCCTTCTGAATACCAGGGGCTTCGCCAAAATTTAAAATTGTAGACTTCTATGGCTAAGTGAGAGTGATAAAACATTATAGTCCGATTGCCTGGTTCGTTGCGCTGAACACCCCCCTTGAAGGACCCAAAATTGGGGTAAAGAGTGCTCAGGTTTATCCCGAACACGCTAGTACTAGTTACATGGGGGCAGAAGCCGACGACTGGACAACTCTCTGATTTTATAAACGGCCGCATAGAAGGTAATATTTTAAATTAAAAAAGCGTCGCATAGCGCAAATGAACTCATTTCATATTACAGGATCACATGAGCATGTTCATTCAAAAATTACATCCTTCGCACACTCATTCGCCACAAGGCGGGAACCCTTCAGGATACTCTCATAGTACATCTCAGGGCAGCGATGCTCCTTGCCTTCCGGTGGCCCCTCCTTCACCAGCTTCACGGCGTCCAGCTTCGCCCAGTGCACCTTCGCCCCGGCAAAAGCCCTGTGCGCACGCTCGATGCACACGGAGCGCTTTATGACTTCAAGCCGTGGGCAGGCGTCGACGAGCCGCCTCACCAGACCAAAGTAGCTACCGGACAGGGGCTCGCCAGGCCACATCCGGACTATAAGGCCCTTCGTGGCTTGTTCAGCCGCTTTGTGAAGCTCGACCAACTGCTTCAGCTGGTCGCTCAAAGGCACGGGGTGTTCAGTCCTAGTATACTGAGACCAGAACAACTTCTCCGTCAAGCTCCCCTCCTTAGCTCGGTAAAACTTCGTGGCATCCAGCACACTACGGGGAAGATCTGCAAATGCTCCTGGAGAGCTCCGAACTCAGGTAAGAAAAAGGAAAGTTTCCTTCACATGCTTGCTTTGCATAATGAATGCCTTGCCTGTTGTTATCTTCTTCACCGCATCAATCTCCTGGAGGGCCTTGTGCGCTTCAGCCTTGGCGCTCCGGGCGCTTTCGAGCGCCTTCTCAAGCTCGGACTCTCGCGTCTTAGAGTCACGCTCCAAGGACTCGTGTTTCTTGGCGAGAGCCTCGAGCTCTTGCTGCACATCGCCCACTCGGGCTTCTTGTTTCTCCTGCTCAATGCGCTCCTCGACCGCTTTGTCTTCGGCCTCGAACAGCGCCTTCTTCAGGGTCGCCACTTCGGTCGTGGCCCCTGAGAAATTCATGATGATCCTATTAATTTACACCCGAACTTCTTTTATTTCATATAAGCAAGGTATTGCTTACCTTTGCTCTCCTCGAGCTGCCTCTTGGTAAGGCCAAGCTCATTCTCGGACCGCTCCAGGTCCTGCTTCAGCGCAGAGACCTCCGCGGTACGTGCGGCTGCGGCCAGCAGTGAAGCCTGCACATACACATAGATATATTCTGATTAGACTCCTGAGTCATCATTTGATCCTCTATTCAACCTTTCTACTCGAACGCCGAACAGAGCATCAGGGGCTACTATATATGTGGTAATATTTTATTATATTTTGATTGCTTACCTCAAAGCCTGTTAGGAGGCTAGCGCAAGCTTCAGTCAGTCTGTTTTTGGCGGACTGAACTTTCTCGATCACCACACTCATGATAGTACGGTGCTCTTCGTTGATGGAAGCGCCGCGAGGCGCTTCCAGCAAGTTGTCCGGTGCCTCTGGATAGACAGAGGACACCGGCACGGGCGGCTTGCCCCCCTTAACGGGGGGTTGCCTGCCGGAGTCTGGAACCACCGAAGAGTTCGGTGCAGTGTTCGGCTGGGGGCCGAAGCTTGAGCCCATGGGAGTCCGGCTCCCTTTGCACGCAGGGTCTGGAAGGTCACCTCGAGGCGCCCCCAGGACTGCCTCCCCTTGGCCCGGTGCCTGTTGAGACAGCACCTTGACGTTGTCAGCAGAGCAAGGAGTGGAGGCGGTCGGAAGAGAACCGCTGTTCATATACGACGAGTCCAACGAACTGCTCGACAAAGTTACGTCAAGATGAGCTCGGGACAGACTGCATAATCATGTTCGGCATGAGAAGAAGCAGTGCAGTAAAACATACCACGAATTACTATGGTGTCTAGAAACTTACGACTTCGCCAGGGGCTTGACCCTGGGTGGCCACTCATCGCCGCTGTAGGAGGCCATCATGGAGAAGTCCCGAGGGAGGGTCTTGCCCTTCTTGGACCCTTCGGCCTCCCCAGTTGGGTCGGCCTTCCTTTTCTTGTCTCCCCCGGCTGGGGGGAGAACTTTCCTCTTCCTCCTCCTCGTTTTCGTGGGAGGAGGGCGCGTCGGAGTTATCGGACGATTAGTTCGATACAACCTTTCGCCGGAGACCCTTTCGGGTCCCCGTGGCCTTCTTCTTGGCCTTTTTCACCGGCACCACGTAAGGTGTCGGAACCAGCATCTCCGTCAGGAGAGCATCTGCAGGATCTTCCGGCAGGGGGGCGGGGCAATCGATCTGCTCCGCTGTCTTCACCCAGTCTTGTTAAAGGCATGGAAGCCTTAGATCCCGCACATGATTAAACTGGGGCAAATAGATGCCCTGTGAAATATAAAAACTTACCGGATTGGCGCAGCCCTTTGCGCTGAGTCCGCGGTCCTCGGTGAGGGAAGGAGGTACCTCGACGCCCTTAAACAGCACCCTCCAGACGTCCTCATGCATCGTGCCATAGAGCTCTCGCAGCGTCTGGTGCTTGGCCGGGTCGAACTCCCACAAGTTGAATACCCATTGTTGACACGGGAGAATCGGGCGGAAGAGCATGACCTGGACCACGTTGACGAGCTTAATTTTCTTGCTCATCATGTTCTTGATGCAGGTCTAGAGTCCAGGTAGCTGTACTGAGGAACCCCAGGACAGGCCCTTCTCTTTCCAGGAGGTGAGCCCTGTGGGGACTCCGGATCGGAATTCGGGGGCCGCCACCTAGTTGGTGTCGCGAGGCTCGGTGATGTAGAACCACCTCGATTGCCACCCCTTTATGGTCTCCACATAGGAGCCTTCAAGCTAGGTGACATTAGGCATCTTTCCCACCATGGCGCCTCCGCACTCCGCTTGCTGTCCAAGCACCACCTTCGGTTTGACATTGAAGGTCCTTAGCCACAGGCCGAAATGGGGCTTGATGCAGAGGAAGGCCTCGCACACGACGATAAACGCCGAGATGTTGAGGATAAAATTGGGGGCCAGATCATGAAAATCCAGCCCCTAGTAGAACATGAGCCCGCGGACAAACGGGTGGAGGGGAAATCCCAGTCCACGGACAAAGTGGGTAAGAAAAACTACGCTCTCATGGGGTTCGGGCGTTGGGATGATCTGCCCCGCATCTGGCAGCCGGTGCGCGATATCCGCGGCCAGATATCCGGCTTCCCGTAACTTTTTGATGTTCTCCTCCGTGACGAAGGAGACCATCCACTTGCCTCCTGCCCCGGACATTCTTGGAGTGGTTTGAGAAGAAGAACGCGAGCTTCGGCGCTAGAGCTCGAGTGTGCGGGAATGGGTAAGCAAGGAGGAAGAAGGCATGGGTGAAAAAGAGTGAATCTTCGTCCCTTTATAAGGGCGGAGGAGGCGATGCGCCTCCCCACTTGCCTGGTAAAACCGCTTATTCCCCAGGCGCCGTAGTTGATGGCACGGTTGGGTTACCCACGTCCATATTGATGAGAATCCCATAATAATGGGGACACGATCTTTGCTTTGACAAGACGTGTCAAGAAAACCGCCCCATGTCATGTGTGGTGCTGGTTGAGAAAAACGGTTCGAATAATGACCGAGCCATGACATGACGTCATGCTGTCAAAACGTGTCAGCAGATTAGATTTGTGGAAATATTATTCTCTCTATGGTGGTATGTGGAACTAGTTTTGCAGAGGCAGACACTATCCTTGTGTTCAAAATCTTCCATGGAGTATTCAGAGGACGAACCAGCCTTGCAATGCCGAAGACAATATTGCGTGCTAGACTCATCGTCATTGAAGCCTGGTTCAGGGGCTACTGAGGGAGTCCTGGATTAGGGGGTCTCCGGACGGACGGACTATATCCTTTGGCCGGACTGTTGGACTATGAAGATACAAGATTGAAGACTTTGTCCCATGTCCGGATGGGACTCTCCTTGGCGTGGAAGGCAAGCTAGTCAATACGGATATGTAGATCTCCTCCCTTGTAACCGACTCTGTGTAACCCTAGCCCCCTCTGGTGTCTATATAAACCGGAGGGTTTAGTCCATAGGACAACAGACAATCATACCATAGGCTAGCTTCTAGGGTTTAGCCTCTACGATCTCATGGTAGATCAACTCTTGTAATACTCATATCATCAAGAACAATCAAGCAGGACGTATGGTATTACCTCCATCAAGAGGGCCCGAACCTGGGTAAACATCGTGTCCCATGCTTCCTATTACCATCCGCCCTAGAAGCACAGTTCGGGACCCCCTACCCGAGATCCGCCAGTTTTCACACCGACAAAGACCCTAATCGACGGCAGCGCAGGACTCAGTGTCCTATCTGTCGAAACGTTCGACAGCCTTCAATTGCCATACGATCAGCTCTAGCCCACCAAGCCTTTCTCAGGAGTGACAGACGGCTCCACCATCACGATAGGGCAGGTTCGCCTCCCTGACACAATCGGTCAGCGCGACAACTACCACACCGAGCTCATCGACTTGGATGTCGCCTACATCCGCCTGCCATACAATGCCATATTCGGGTAGCCAGCACCGGCCAAATTCATGGCAGTCACCCACCATGGCTACAACGTCCTCAAGACGCCGGGAAGCGACAGAATCATCATGATCCCTTGCGAAGAAAGAGACACGGTGTGCTCCTTCAAGCGCGCCTTCCAAGCTGCATCAATCGAAGACCCTGACAGCCCGTGTGCGCAGTACCGTCCTGAGGCCAACCCCAAGAAAAAGAAGCAGTAACTCCGCACCAGGCCTCAAGGGAGCAGCACCTCCAGCGGCGCCACTTCAGGATCCGCACCAGCACCTGGGGCGCCTCCCTCCCTCGCATAGGGAGGCGCGCCCGGCACCCTCCTCGGACAGGGCTCGGGGGCTCTCTTCTGGAGGGCCTCGGGCCTGGCCAACATCACTAGGGAGGCGCTCGGGCACCACGTGGAGGCATGCTTCGCGGCATGTTTCCCTCAGGAGGACACTGGGTGAGGAGCGCCTGGCGCTCAGGAGTTCATTATGAAGGCATCTTAGGAGCTTCAGGAAGCCAGAGCAATACGCGGCGACCGTCGCCCACCTGGCGCTGCTCCCCACCCAGGCTAGGGTGGTGAGCTGCGTGTCTGCATCGACATCCCAGGGCTCAACAGGGCTGCATCTTAGGAGTGCTTCTGGCGTTCGCATGCTGGCCGGTGTGAGGGCCCGCCTCGCAGCTACGTTTGCATGCCGTTCGGCCTGCCGAGCGTGGCTGCCGCCTTCCAGTGCAATCTGCGGAGCATCCTGCCAGCTTAGGAGGCCAGGCACCACGCGGTCCAGGCGGAGATGGAGACGGTCCTCCGGAGGCCACCTGAGCCTCCAGAGCCTCCCAAGGCTCAGGGTCTCAGTGGCTCATGAGAAACGACTTCTTCGCTACGTGTCTTCAGCTACCCCAACACTCCTTCGGCAACCAAACCAGGTGACATTTTTCCAAGTTCATTCAGCTGGGAGCGCCCCCTAGGCTGCATCATCACCATGCCGCGTGGATCCGTCCCTGCGGCACGTATCCGCTTGCATCTTTAGTTCACTTTGCTGTGAGCGCCCCTCGGGCTGCATCGACCCCAGGCCGCACGGGTCCAACCCAGTGGCATGTATCGTTCTCGCATTTACCTAAGCTAGTTGCTTTTCATGCATAATCTATCTATGGTTATCACCTGCTTGATTGTCGACCACCATGGGAGCCACGCGCAGATCGTCTTTCTTCAGGATCCTTCACATAAGAAGGCTAGGCACGTCGTCTTTGCTCGGGCCCGTCCCTGCAGCGTCAATAAATCCAAGGGCTGAGCTCTGCCTAGCGGGGCGACCCCATTCACGTTACCTCCTGGGGTCATTGGTGCTTGGCCTTTTCGTCTGATAGCCTCAGGAAATCTACTCAGCGCAGGTTGTCTAACCATCTCGCAGGAACACCACAGCCATCAAGAACCAAGACCAGGCGCAACCTGCCTTGAGGTAGGGCCTCGTGATTCCCACGCAAGCTCACGAGTGCCCAGACACACCTCGTCTAGCCCTGCCGTGCAAGCCACGTGTCAGGGCAGGGCTGTACACCCCCTGGGGGCTCTCTGTAGTAGGGAGTCCCACCCCACAAGCCAGCGATGGACGAACAAGCACCATGGCGATTTGCGCCCCTCGCGCACTAACCTGCAGGAACTTCCTGAGGACTACAGCGGGCAGTACCGTGGACTCTCTCTCTTCTCCCATGCAACTCGCTTGCGTGTTAAAAGGGGGGCTCCTAAGCATCGCGACTCATGAGCTCTTACTGGCTCTCCAGCCCTCACCCCCTGGCCTTGACCACGGCATCGCGACCTGGCATACCAGCGGTGGCTGAGCTCACTCGAGGGCCGGGACCTGAGGACGTAGAGCACCAGGAAGAGCATGGAGAAGAGGGGGAGGGCCGCACGGGCCTAACCTAGCTACCAAGCAGCGGCCGACGCTGATGTCCGGTGCGATATGAGAAACCGGCTCTGGAACGCCAAAGATAAGTCTTGTACCTGGACCGACCCTGCGCTACAGCATATGATTCTTGCCTTTTCGCTTCCCTGCTGCGAGAATGTTGCCTCCCTCTCCTATCCTCAGGTAGCTTCTTGCACACTAAAGGGGACCTCTTGAGCATCGTGCCTCGGGAGCTCATACTGGACCTCGAGCCGCTCACCTCCTGGCCTTGACCACGGTATCACGACCTGACATACCAGCGACGGCTGCAGCCTGCCGGGGGACCAGGACATGTCAGCGTAGAGGACCAAGCTATCGCGGGATTGGAAAGGGGAGACCGAGCCTCAGTAGGACATGCGCTTGCAAAATTTACACAATAAGGATAATATCGACAAAAGACGTTACAAACGCTTTATACACCCCCGCGGGGTGCGTTTCGATTCCTCGCAGGGAACAAAAGGAAGGGAATTCCTAGGAGCTCTATCTACACGCGCCGGACGTCGCCGACGCCATCATCAACAGTGGGCCATGGGAGGCCGGCGCCAACCCTATCCAGATCAGCGATGACGGTGGCCGGACGCAACGGCCTTGCTCCGGGCCCGACGAGAGCTTGGGGGCACATAGCTGTCATCGCTCGTCTTCGGAGACTCGACGAGCTTGGGAGAGTCGCTGGTCCACCAGGAGTCACTGCTGTCGCTGGAGGAGTTGCGGGTGAGGCCAGCGGCAGGCCCGGCGCCAGCCGCTGCGCCGTCCTGGTGACCCCCTTCAGGGTAGCACTCCAAGCGGCGGCCTTCCTCATCAAAGACCTTCAAGAACAGCGTGGAGGCGCCATCATACTCGAAGTGGATGGTGAGGGCGGCTTCCGCGCGGCAGACTCGGGCGACCTCACCCCAGCCTCAAGTCATGAAGATCCTCCCGGAGGCGACGGCTTCAACCTCCGCTCCAGTCGCCGGGGCATCGCACTCGGCGTGCTGCAGAAAAAGCTCGAGAGGGCCCCTCGGCGGCATCTCAGCGGTGAAGAACTACAGGAAGCGAATCCAGGTGCTCGGAGGCATCACCGCCCACAGCACGAACTCGCGCGAGGATTCCGCGGCATGGACCCCTGGGGCAACGGCATGCGTCTCCGCGACACGGCGACCACGGCCCTGGCGCAGGCGACGGCATTCATCCCTCCTCCCTCCGGAACCCTCGGCGTGAGCGTACAAGGGAAACGGGTTCCCAGGAGGTGGCCTCTCGTACCACGGCCTCGACACTACCGGCCTCACGACCATCTCACGACGATGGGACCTCCTCTTCTTGAGTGGGAGTAGATCGGGCTTATTGAGGGGAGTCTTGCCCTTCTCCGCGGCCGAGAACCTCCGTATCGGCGCCATGACTGCACCAGCGAGCAGTGGAGCAAGGAAGAGACGGGTGACGGGAGCTCCGCCCGCACTTCCCATTTATAGCCAAGGGGAGGCCAACCGCCGGCCTCCATGATCTAAGGTAATTATGATCTTTTTCTGCATGCAGCAATGACCCGTCAAGTCGGGTAGTTGTCGAGGAAGCATGGGGAAGCGGAGACGCCCACGTCCAATCGGTTGCCACGCGCCAACCATGGCCGCAGGCTGATGGGGCCCGCGGCGCTCCGCGCTTGCCCTTTGGCTTTGACTCAAAGCCAAGCCCGAGCGCGCCTTGGGCCCAGGGGCTACTATCGGCGTTCTGGGAACGGGGGTCCCCAGACTTGCCTGCCTACGGCCCGCGGCATGGCTCCACCAGTGGCCCTGTACGGCCCATCTTCACCAGCAAACATTCAAGACCATCGCGAGGGGCCAAGCCTCACGAGGCGGACGATGCAAGACCTCCTCAAGGGCGGCCTCATCATGCTGGCTCGCGAGGGGCAGAGAGATCAAGGCGAGGGGCACCACACGAGGTTTCTGTGATGCAAGCCATGACGACTAGAGCCAGGCGGGCGCCAACACGCATAGTGTCCTCGTGTCCTCTTTGGTTCTAAAGGGGCAAGCGCAGACGAGGAGTCCTGAGGCATCAGGCAAAGGTTTCCATATCGATGCAACAAGACCCACACCAGCAGGACGGCTGGACGGAGGTCACTATCGAGCCCAAGACGGTTTCACCACTAGGGCCTTTGGCAGGCGAAGACTACTTTTGTCAGGATAGATTGTACTAGTTGTCTCCCTTCAAATTTGGCCGTTGTGGGATCCCTTCCTGCTCAATATTTGGTAAGAGTGCCAGGGCCTCTATAAATATGACTAGCCACCACCATAGGAAAGAGAGATGTTCGGACCTAGATAGAACCCATAACACCCCAACCACTCAAGTTCACCAAGCACAAGAACACCTCCCCTCGTGAGGATGTTCTTCCCTTGTAACTTTTCATCCTCAGCCTAAGAGGTAATCTACCACACCACATTGGAGTAGGGTATTACACTACAACCATGCCCCAAACCAGTATAAATCTTGTGTCTCATGTTCTTTGGGTTCGATGAGCTAGGCTGTGACATCGTAAAGTGTGCGAGCTAGAGAGGGGGAGAGATCTTTGTGCGCACCCCTGTGTTCAAATCTCAAGGGTTTTGCTGGAACCCAAAATCCGATAGAAGCTTTGGCGCACCCTCTACCTGGCGCGCCAAATGTCAGATTTCGGGTTCCCACATAACCCTTGAGGTTCGAACTCTGGGGTGCGCATGAAGATCTCTCCTCCCCATAGCTCACGCTCTCACCACAATCTCAAACCCTGGCACGTCGAACTCGCAGAACAAAGGACACTAGGTTTATACTGGTTCGGGCCACCAATGTGGTGCAATACCCAACTCCAGTGTGGTGTGGTGGATTGCCTTCTAGGCTGAGGATGAACAAGTACAAGGGATGAACAGCCTCCTGAGGAGAGGTGTTCTTGAGCTCAGTGAGCTTGTATGGTGGCCTTGGTGGGATGGGTCCAGTTCCAGATCCCCTGCCCCCCTACTGTGGTGGCTAGTCCTATTTATAGAGGCCCTGGTCCTCTTCCCAAATATTGGCAGGAAGGGATCCAACAACGGCCAAATTCGAAGGAAGACAACTAGTAAAAGTTATCCTGACAAAAGGTGGTCGTTGCCTGCCAAAGGTCCTGGTGGTGACACCGTCCTGGGCTCCACGGTGACCTCCGTCCTGCCGTCCTACTGGTCTTGGTCTTGTTGCACCGATATGGAAACCTTTGCCTGATGCCTCGGGACTCCTCGCCTGCGCTTTCCGCCTTAGCACCAAAGAGGAAACGACTACATTGCGCGTGCTGGCACCTGCCTGGCGCCCGCCTGGCCTTGGTCGTCATGGCTTACGTCACAGGGACCTCGCGAGCTGCCACCCGCCTTGATCTCTCTGCCCCTCGCGAGCCAGCCTGGTGAGGCCACCACCGAGGAGGTCTTGCATCGTTCGCCTCGCGAGGCTTGGCCCCTCGCGAGGGTCTTGACTGTTCGCTGATGAAGATGGGTCATACAAGGACGCAGGTGGAACCACGCCGTGGGCCGCAGACATGCAAGTTTGAGGACCCCTGTTCCCAGGACGCCGACAGCTTACACTCGCCACGTCACACAATACATAAATAATTCATACATCAACCAGAATACACACATAGACCAACTATGGTCAAATCCAAATAAAAGGAAGAGAAACCCCAAATGCTAGATCCCCGATCATGAGGAAATGACACATAGTAACGGCCAAGGTCCTCGTCGAACTCCCACTTGAGTTTGGTAGCATCACCTGCACTGGTTTCATCGGCACCTGCAACTGTTTTGGAAGTATCCGTGAGTCACGAGGACTCAGTAATCTCACACCCGCGAGATCAAGACTATTTAAGCTTATGGGTAGGATATGGTAATTAGGTGGAGTTGCGGCACGCGCTAAGCAAATATGGTGGCTAACATACAGAAATAAGAGTAAGATGAGAAGCTACGCAACAGTCGTGAAATTAGAAGTGATCGTGAAACTACTTACATTCAAACATAACCCAAAATCGTGTTCACTTCCCGGACCCCGCCGAAAAGAGACCATCACCGCTACACATGCACTTGATTGATTTTAATTAAGTCAAGTGTTAATTTATCTACAACTGGATATTAACAAATTCCCATCTGCCACATAACCGAGGGCACGGCTCTCGAAAGTTTATACCCTGCAGGGGTGTCCCAACTTAGCCCATTACAAGCTCTCACGATTAGCGAAGGATATTCCTTCTTCCGGAAAGACCCGATCAGTCTCGGAACCCCGGTTACAAGACATTTCGACAATGGGAAACCAAGACCAGCAAGACCGCCCGAATGTGCTGACAAATCCCGATAGGAGCTGCACATATCGCGTTCTCGGTGCACATCGGATGGGCAAGACGTCGGGTTGGCATAGACCCTGGTTGCCTAGGGGGCGCCGGACATCTCCCACTTCGGACCAGCACTCAGAGGAGCAGTGGCCCGCGGGGGGGGGGGGGGGGGGGGGGGGGGGGGGGGGGTTAAAATGAAGATGACCCTCGGGTCTGTAGAACCCAAGGGAAAAGGCTTAGGTTGGCAAATGTAAAACCAAGGTAGGTCCTTGCTGTAGGAGTTTTATTCAAGGTGAACTGTCAAGGGGGTCCCATAACCCCAACGCTTAAGGAACACAAATTCAAGGAACATAACACCGGTATGACAAAAACTAAGGCGGCAAGAGTGGAACAAAACACCGAGAAAAAGGCCAAGCCTTGCACCCTTTGCCAAGTATATAGATGCATTAATTAAAATAAGAGATAATGTGATATCCCAACATATCCATTGCCAGGCACCTGCAACTAGCAACGCTATAAGAGGGGCTTAGCAAAAGAGGTAACTTAGCCAAACAATGGTTTGCTAGGAAGGTGGGTTAGAGGCCTGTCATGGCAATATGGGAGGCATGATATAGCAAGTGGTAGGTAGCGCAACATAGCGATAGAATGAACAACTAGCAAAGCAAAGATAGAAATGATATCGAGTGTAATGGTCATCTTGCCTGTAAAGTTCTCTGAGTTGTCGAAAGCTTGATCCTCGTTAGCGTACTCAACAGGTTCCTCATTCACATACTTGTATCCAGGCTCTACCCAAAGCAAGAACACAAGCAACTGAAAAACAATCAATCACGGAGCAATGCCCAAGCAACATGATGCAAGACATGGCATGGAATGCAAGATATGATGTGCAATGCATATGGGTACTCGGGAAGGAAAAGGATGAATGAGGCATCAAATTGTTCAAATAAGTATGCCACTGGATAGATGAAGTGATTTCGGTCGAAATTGATATAAGGATCACCGGAAACGGATGCACGGTTTGCAAATGCCAAGCAAAACAAGAATGATGCAAATCTGCGCTTAACAGCATCATAGCACATAGAATGCAACAATAAACCAAACTACAACACTCCAACATGGCAACAAAGCACATGGACGTAAAGTACACATGAAGCTATACAAATCATGAACACTGAGCTCCTGCTAGTTCTCACTAGAACAAGCTCAAAATAGCATGGCAAAATTGCAAATGATATCAGCTTCACAGACTTGGAAAAAATACTAATCATGTCAAAACAGGATCATATAGCAATGTTTTGAGCTTGCAAACAACATGCTACCGGAACATATCATGGCAAAAAAAGGCATCGCATGCTAGTCCTAAAGGTATGAAACAAAACTCCCTTATTGAACTTTAACCAAAGATGCATGGAAAATAATGTGGCACCCATGCAAACATGGCAAGTTATATGAACAGTTTCAGACAGTGGAAAAACATGACATGGCATAAACAGATTCATGATAGCAACTTTGCAAGCTCAATTCACTCACCACAAGGCGTTTCATTGCATTACAAGGTAACCAACATGAATTAGACATATTAAAGAAGCTAAGCATGGCAAGAGCATGTTCATAGGGAAAATGGATCACTAGCAACACCCATGGCAAGATTGAAACTCATGTTAACAATCTGCCAGGAACAATATTTAGCAAAAGTTGAGTAAGAAAATGAAATGCTAGATTAGTCCATAATTGTAACCAGAGGCATTCATGGATAGAGCAACACTACATCTAAACAACATGCGTACTGAACTATCTCAAATGTGCATGGATCGCATGGTAGCAACAAGTTTGCATGGCATCAAAATGTGACAGGAAAAGGACTTAGCAAAATCACAAGTGTCTGAAATCAGCAACATTATGGAGCCTACTTTGCATGCTTGTGCTAGTCCCCACATAGATCATAAAAATACAAGACTAGCACCACTTGAAATATGTCATGATGGATCTCATAAAACATGTAAACATCATGCTCATAGGATGCACACACAAAATGCCACGAAAATGACAAAATCATCAAGTTCTGTTAATTTCCAGCAGACAACGTCATATAGCACTTTTGCAACGATGATAATGGCATCAATATGGACAGTAACTTGAACTCAAATGGCAGTAACATGAATAGCATCACGAGACAAACAATTTGATATATCATATGCACAAATCGGAGTCACGCGCAAGGAGATATAGCATGTTGAACAGGGCATCACAATATTTCAACCTCAGAGAATCGGGACGGAGTGGTGCAGGATGGAGAGATCCGGGGACGGGGGCGCGTTTGGAACAAGGGATTTGTGGATCTCATCCCGATCCGACTGGAATAACTCTGGTGACGAATCCGGCGAGGAGGAACACCGGCGATAGTGAGGGGGCCACGGAACGGCACCGATGACGGCGGGGAAGGCGGATCCAGCAAGATGGTGGCGAGCTCTGGCGTGGGGTGGCGCCGGCGAAGCTCGATGGCGGCAAGGCAGCGAACGAGGTGCGGTGGCATGTGGGGCACTGGGAGGCGGTTGGCGGCGAGGATCCGGCGGGCGGCGCGCGCACGGGATGCGGTGGCGGCAGTGGAGCGGCGGTGGGCGCGCGGCGCAGTGGCGAGTTCCGGGTGGCGTGGCGACTAGGCGGCGTGAGGCGAGAAGGCGGCGACACAGGGGATCCGGCGGGGCGCGGGTGCAGGGGCGTGGCTCAGGCCCAGCGTGGGCGCGGGCGGGCCGGCCGTGGGCCGCAACAGCGGAGGGCGGTGCAGGGACAAGTGGCGCGCGGAGATTGGGTGTGGGGAAGTGGCGGACAAATCTGGGCGTGGGGGTGGATTTGTCCGGCGGCGCGAGGAGGAAGAAGACTAGGGTTCATCCGCGAATTTTGTGTAAGGGGACTTATTTATAGGTAGAGGGAGCTAGAGAGTCCAAATGAGGTGCGGTTTTTGCCCACACGATCGTGATCAAACGACGGAGATCATGGAGGGGGTTTAGATGGGCTAGTGGGCTGTTTTGGAGGGGTGTTGGGCTGCAACAAGAGAGAGGTTTTTATGGTTACCCGGTTAACCGTTGGGGCATCAAACGACCTCCAAATGGAACGAAGTTTGACAGGCGGCCTACCGGTGATGTACGAAGGCCACTCGACAAATCTCGACCCATTCCAAGGACGTTTTTCTCCCGCTCACAAAACAAGATTAGAGGGGTGCAACGGGTGCATGTGGGAGTGTCGTATTACGAAACGGACAACGAGGAAAATGACCGGATGCATGAGACGAACACGAATGCAAATGAGATGCACATGATGACATGAGATGAAATGCATGACATGAACAAAATGCAAAACAAAGAGAAAAACCCAACCACGAAGGGAATATCATACCACATAGCCGAAAATGGCAAGAGTCGGAGTTATAATTATGGAAAGTAACATCCGGGGCGTTACAACACTCCACCACTACAAGAGGATCTTGTCTCGAGATCTAGGATGGCACCGGACAGAAGCAGAAAAGGAAGAGGATATGTAAACTAAGTTGCTTCTTGTACAAATGGGTGAAACCAATGAACCTTGAGAGGTTAAACAATTTCGAGAAAAGAATACAACAGAAATGAAAGAAGTTGAAAACACTCCGTTAGAAAAGAGGAACATGGGATACGACGAGAACCAAGAGGTTAAGTGACAAGATAGATATTGAAACCACTCCGGTTAAAACAAGATAGAGACGGAATAAGAATGATAAAATTTGGACAACACTCTGATTGTAAATGGAGGGAATTGAACATGATCTAGACAAGAATGAGAGGATACTTGATGAAATCAACAACAAACTGCCTCTGGAACTATTGAAAGAATGGCACAAGGGGTAAGAACGATTCCAGACATCACTCCGGTTGAGAAGGGAGGCAAAACTTGATAAGATGAGAGAACTTGAATGGAGGACACGACACTTCGGTTGAATGGATAAGCAAAGGAAAAAACATGATCTTTACAAAATGAGATGATGGGTCAAAGAGAGCAACATCATCATGCCTCCGGAACAAAAGAATAGAAGCTGGATTGATGGAAAGAGAAGAACGGAGAAGAAAATGAGAACTCCTACCACAAATGAATTTGAAAGCATCCTTAGAAAGAAGGATTGAATGAGTTGTTGAAAATCAACAACAAAAGATAGGATTTCCAGTGGTCTTATGGAAAACATCCCAAAATTATGAGGTGAAGACCAGCCACTACCGGAATCAATTGATCGCTTGGAATCGACCAAATGACGAAAACTTCTTTCGCCGAGAGGATAAGGAATACTTGGATCCTTGATAGACACCACAATTAGCAACATTCCTTAGGGAAAGCTTTAATTGAAATCTATACCAAGATAAATCCAACAAAGAAATTGATGGATTGAAAAGATTTCCTGAACGAATATAAAATGATGGATTTAAAATATGTCATTACGGACAACTTGTGAATCATGAAACACGAAGGGAAATTGTCAAGAGTGACATAACACCACCTCAAAAGATAAGAGAGAAAGAATTGCACTTCGGAATGCAAGATTAAGAATGCTTGAACTCCTCAAAACAAAACACGTGTTGAGCACCATGTTAAATTTTGAGTATAGCTTCGCAGATCAAAACTTCGAGAGAAATCTTGAAGAACAATTGAAGAATGAAAGGAATCCTTTACGAACCAGCATGTAGAGCCTCCATGAAGAACTCCAGTAATAAAAGAATGATCAAACGAAAGGAAAGTTGAAAAGAACTTTGGGAGAAGCCTTGCAATGATTAGATGGAGCTTCACGACGAGATAATGCGGAAACCATGGAACTCCGAAAAACAAAAGATGAAGCATCTCGAACCAAGAATGTGACATGATGAACAACTCTGGAAAGAAGAAATTTGGTCACTTGGATGAAACAATAATAAGAATTATGTTATGCGTATCCTTCACCAATTTAAATCGATGACAAGCAACAGATTTGTCATACTACTTATTCTCGTAGAAAGGATTAAGATAGATATAGCACGAACTTGAGGAAGGTCTTCAACGATCCATCGGTAGACTTTAGGAAAGAACGAATGAATTGATATGATACCAGGAGAAGAGTAATCTTGAATGGACCACCATAATACTTGAAAACGAATGGAGAAAAGAGAACGAATCACCGTATGAATTAGAAGGAGAATGAAGATACTTGAGGGGATTTAGATACATGAGAACGAAGAGATCATGAACTGATTAGAGGATATTTGCACGATGCACCGGTAAGATTTGGAGAACGAGAGATGAAAGCTAGAATGCATAATTCTGAGATGATGGGCTCCAGAGAATCAAACTGAAAAGACTCCTGAAATGCTCTGGATGGGTGAAAAGAATCCTTGATGATCGGAGCAATTATGAGGATGGCATGAAGCTAGAACCATGAATCTTTGAGAGAACGGATAAGATTGAAGAGAAACTCTTCTTCGGTCTTCAAAATTCGAGAATGACGACGAGAAACACCACCATGAATTATTGAGGCACTCCGGAATGAAAATAGGAAGGGTTGAACCAACGATGAAAAGAATTTGAAAGATCTTGGAGAAAGACATAAGACTGGTGATAATTCATTCTTAGGTCAAACTTTGAAATGAATTTGAGAATCACTCCGGAAAGAACTAGAAGAGTCGGGTAAGATCCTGGGAAAATACTTGTGGGTTAGGGACCACTCAAGAGAAACACCGTTGAACGATTTAAAAGAGAGATTTCGCCAGTTGAATTAAATGGCTCAAAAGAGATAACAGCCTCAAGATAACTTGAACAGATTTAGGAATGAAAACATGAATCTCCGGATATATCTTCAGTACTCCAGAACAAATGAATGGTGAGAAGTGGATGATTAGGAGGTGCACCGACATGAGAAAACATTTGAAACGCGGAAAGGATATGATCAACATCGATGCTTGAATTGAATCCACCGGAGAAGAAAAAGAACGAAGAATGATGAACTTGAAACTGTTGCGCATCTTCATGAGAGATCACCGGTTATGAATTTTGAAGGAAAAGAATGAAAACACTTCACATCAATAAAAGGATACTTGAATAAGAAGTCCGAGTCCTTGAAGAAAAGGGTTGGAGGGCGGGAAAAAAACAAGGACAACTTGGGATGGATGAAACAAACACCGTTGAAAAGAAGTGATAATTGATCTTGCAAATGTTGAAGGGATCAACTTAACTTGAAGAGAAGCACGCCGGTTGAGAAGAAAGTGAGATGGAAAACTTGATGATCGAAAGGATTTGCATTCACATCGAAATATGAGAATACTGCTTCGGAAAGGTATGGAATCAACACTGGACTTCGAAGCAACTCGAATACCACAATCAAAACAAAAACAAAGGATTTGGCTTGCAGAATAAGGCAGAACAAACATATGATAGACCCCATATCGTATCATGTGTCTGTTGGAAAGATATCCTATAGATACTTGAATTCCCACCTACAAACTCCCAAAACTTGCTGGTTATGCAATCTGGTGTTGGGGATGCAGGGAGGCACAATATATATCACACAACTAACAAGCCCTACGCTCCAACTGTATCCATCCGTCAACACATAACCAAGAAAACTCCAGAAATCGTGTACCTCAACCTGCGAGAAGCATACGTTATACGAGTTATGGCAATACTCCCGAACTCCCGCCCTAGTACTGGGTGGCGTTGAGGTTATCTCACCAACAACTGCATAAAAGAGATTTTCGATGTCGGTGAACTCAGGTATTCCAGAACTGCAACGATAAAATTGTGGTGACAACACCTCGGAGCTCAACTCCCTGGGACACTGCCACAACCCCTAAATGCCAGGAGGCACCAAGAACATTCTTCTCCTCACAAAATATCGGAACGATTCCAAGATACCCGCGTGATCCTAAAATTTTTTCGTGAAATTTGAGGACAGGGAAGTCAAAACATCTACGACAGGAGGCCTCACCAGAGCGACGAATGGGAATGAGGAGTAAAATCCTACTCTCTGATATATATATATATATAATCCTAAGACTCAAAACATTTTTGTTCTAGACTCAACAATGTCAGCAATTTGATCAAGCAGGGGGCTCCTAAGTCGGGGATGGCTCTGATTACCAACTTTTAATGCCCACGATGCGGCTATAGCTCCCACGTGTCGAGGCAGTAGAGGCATAACCACATAGTGGTTTTGCAGCAAGAAGGGTCATCTTCACAAACATCCCATGTAATGAACAAGATAGGGATGAATAGAGTTGGCTTACCCTCGCCATGTCACACAATACATAAATAATTCATACATCAACCATAATACACACACAGACCGACTATGGTCAAATCCAAATAAAAGAAAGATAAACCCCAAATGCTAGATCCCCGATCGTCCCAACTGGGCTCCACTACCGATGATCAGGAAATGGCATATAGTAACGACCAAGGTCCTCATCGAACTCCCACTTGAGTTCGGCACCATCACCTGCACTGGTATCATCGGCACCTGCAACTGTTTTGGAAGTATCCGTGAGTCACGAGGACTCAGCAATCTCACACCCTCGAGATCAAGACTATTTAAACTTATGGGTAGGATATGGTAATTAGGGGGAGTTGCAGCAAGCACTACACAAATATGGTGCCTACATATGCAAATAAGAGTAAGATGAGAAGCTACGCAACGGTCGTGAAACTAGAAGTGATCAAGAAGTGATCCTGAAACTACTTACGTGCAAACATAACCCAAAACCGTGTTCACCTCCGGACTTCGCCGAAAAGAGACCATCACGGCTACACACGTGGTTGATTCATTTTAATTAAGTCAAGTGTCAAGTTCTCTACAAGCGGATATTAACAAATTCCCATCTGCCACATAACTGTGGGCACCGCTCTCGAAAGTTTATACCCTGCAGGGGTGTCCCAACTTGTAACGCCCTCGATGCGGCTATATCTCCCACGTGTCGAAGCACGACTTAGAGGCATAACCGCATTGAAAGCAATGTCACAAGTGAGGTAATCTTTGCAAACAACCCATGTAATACAATAGGGGAAAAGATACATAGTTGGCTTACAATCGCCACTTCACACAATATATGAATAAAGAATTACAACATCCAAATACAATCAAGGTCCGACTACGGAACCAAAATAAAAGAAGAACCCCCAAATGCGACACGGTCCCCGATCGACCCCAACTGGACTCCACTACTGATCAACTAGAACGAGACAACACAAAGGACAAGATCTTCAACGGGCTCCTCCCAAGCTTGGTTGCATCATCTGCAAGGTTCGAAGGCACCTGCAAACTGGTTTTGGAAGTATCTGTGAGCCACGGGGACTCAGCAATCTCGCACCCTCGCGATCAAGACTATTTAAGCTTATGGATAAGGTAAAAGGTATGGGATGGAGCTGCAGCAAGCGACTAGCATATATGGTGGCTAACATACGCAAATGAGAGCGAGAAGAGAAGGAAAAGCACGGTCGATAAAAGTATGATCAAGAAGTGATCCTATAGCAACCTAAGTCAAGCATAACTCCAACAACCGTGTTCACTTCCCGGACTCCGCCGGAAAGAGTCCATCACGGTTACACATGCGGTTGATTCGTTTTAATTAAGGTCAACTTCAGGTTTTCTACAATCGGACACTAACAAATTCCCATCTGCCCATAACCACGGGCATGGCTTTCGAAAGTTCAAATCCCTGCAGGGGTGTCCCAACTTAGCCCATGACAAGGTCTCACGGTCAACGAAGGAATAGACCTCCTCCCGAGACATTCCGATCAGACTCGGTATCCCGGTTCTACAAGACATCCTCGACAATGGTAAAACAAGTCCAGCAAGACCACCCGATGCGCCGACATCCCGATAGGAGATGCACATATCTCATTCTCAGGGCAACACCGGATAAGCAATCCGTACAACTAAAACCAGCCCTCGAGTTTCCCAGAGGTGGAGCTGCAAGGGGCTCTAGTTTGGACCAACACTTAGACAAGCACTGGCCCGGGGGGTTCAAAATAAGATGACCCTCGGGATGTGCGACTCCCAAGGGAAAAAGGCTATGTGGCAAAAGGTAAAACCAAGGTTGGGCCTTGCTGGAGGAGTTTTATTCAAAGCGAACTACCAAGGGGTTCCCATTATAACCCAACCGCGTAAGGAACGCAAAATCCGGGAACATAACACCGATATGACGGAAACTAGGGCGGCAAGAGTGGAACAAAACACCAGACATAAGGCCGAGCCTTCCACCCTTTACCAAGTATATAGATGCATTAATTAAATAAGATATATTGTGATATCCCAACAAAATATCCATGTTCCAACATTGAACAAACTCCAATCTCCACCTGCAACTAACAACGCTATAAGAGGGGCTGAGCAAAGCGGTAACATAGCCAAACAACAGTTTGCTAGGACAAGGTGGGTTAGAGGCTTGGTTCAACAATATGGGAGGCATGATAAGCAAGTGGTAGGTATCGCAGCATAGGCATAGCAAAAGAGCGAGCAACTAAGCAAGCAAAGATAGAAGTGATTTCGAGGGTATGGTCATCTTGCCTGATATCCCGCAAGGAAGAAGGACGAGTCCATGAAGAAGATAAACGGACGTAGACGAACGGGTCCTCACAAACACGGTGTTACCGGAACCAACCTGAAGAAGAAAACACCGGAAAGAAGCACACAACATAGTAAACAACCAACACATGGACATGGTATGATATGCGGGATGCGGTATGCGATGCATATGCATGATTTGCAAGGGAATGAAAGAACCTAGCCTCAACTTGGAAATCCAAGTGTGCCACTGGAAAGATGAGATGAAATCGCTTGAAAACGATATAAAGATCACCGGAAACGGAGTTACGGTTTGGAAATGGCAAGCAATACAAAATGACCACGTTCTGGGATTTACAACAAGTAGCCATCTAAATGCAATGAGATGAACAAGCTAAAGCACTCAAACTTGACAACAAAATACATGGCAGGGATGCATTCATAATGCTTAACAAAAGATGAACACTGAGCTACGGCCAATTCATCCATTAACAGGTTCAAACAAGCATGGAAAAAATGCATATGGTAAACAGATCTCAGACTTAGTGAAATTAACACATGTCTGGAATTTCAGATCAGATAGCACTCTTCGGAGCCTGAAAACTATATGCTACAGGACCTGAACATGGAAAGGTAAAGCATGGCATGGAGCTACTCAAAGAGCTTAACAAAAGTCCCTTAGTGACCTTGAGCCAAAAGGGATCAGAAAATACAATTGCAAGCATGTGAACATGGCAAAAACATAATCAGTTCTCAGACTTGGTGAAAACTGGAGCATGCTGAAACAGATATTAAGTAGGCATGTTAACGAGCTCGATGCACTCACTACAGATCAAGGCATGACAATCTAAGCATACACCCATCAAGAATGCACAAAATACAAGGTAGACATGGCAAGAACAAAACCATAGCATGCACGGATCAACTACAACATCATCGGCAAAATCGCTAATAAGTAGACAATCTGCCCAAATTCACGAAATAGCAAAAGTAGAGCTCGATTGACTCAAGCTAGGTTGCTCCATAATTGCAAACAAAGACATGGATGGATAGAGCACTACAAGATTAACAAATCATCCTTACTAAACATCCTCAAGAGGCACGGATCACTAGGAAACAACATGAACATATGGCCATATGAGATAAACAACTCAAGGACTTAGTGGAAATGCTAAGTCCCTGAAATCAGCATTACAAAATGCCTCACTTTGCAAGCTTGTTCTAGTCACCACACACATCACAAAAATACATGGGTTGCACCTCTGGAAATATGGCAAAACCCTTAACAAAACATATGTAGAGCTCATGGGCATAACATGCACACAATAATCATGGCAAAAATGACAAATATCTAAATGGAGCAGCAGATCCGACAATTAACTCAAGTAGCACTCTTCTAACAGCATTTCAGGCATCAAGATGAACTCAAATTGAAATAATGCAATGAGATGAAATGATGTACTCTCTGAGACGAACATTTTGATATGCTATACGCGCAAAACGGAGCTATGGATGCAAAGATACAGCATGATGAACATGGGCATATGAAATGTGGAAAACTCAGGGACTTAGTAGAAATTAGACCTCCAGATCTAGGGTTGTTGGCACGGATTACGATGCAGCACGGACTCACCGGAGAGACTCGCCGGAGAGCGGCCGGAAGCGAGGAGGAGGTCGAGGGAGGAGCAGATCCGGCCCGGACCTCGCCGGATCCGGGCGCGGCGACGGCGGGGAGGCGCGTGAAGGCGGCGACGATGGTTGCCGGCGCTGGGCGGCGGTGGAGCGGCGCCGTGGAGGTCGCCGGTGACCTCGGGCGACGAGGTGCGGTGGAGCACGGGCGGCGTGGCGCTGCCGGGTGCGGCGGCGCGGGGCGCCCAGGCGCGGGGCGGCGGTGGTTCGGGCCCCGCGGGCCGGATCTGTGCCGCGTGGGCCCGCGGCGGCGGAGGAGAGAGAGGAGCCTGCCGTGCGCTGAGGTGGCGGCGCCTGGTTGGCTGCAGCGGCGGGGAAGGCGACGTGGCAGCCTCCGATTGGCCGGAGCGAGGTGGCCGGCGGCGGTGGACATGTCCGGCCTGGCGGACTTTGTCCGGCGGCGCGAGGAGGGAGGTGGCTAGGGTTTCAGGGAAAAGATCCGAAAACGAAAATGAAGGGGTCTATTTATAGAGGTAGAGGGAGCTAGGAAGCTCCAAATGAGGTGCGGTTTGCGGCCACGCGATCGTGATCGAACGCTCTAGAAGATGGAGAGGATTTTGGTGGGTTTTGGGCCAAATTGGAAGGGTGTTGGGCTGCAACACACACGAGGCCTTTACGGTCCCTCGGATAACCGTTGGAGCATCAAACGAAGTCCAAATGGTACGAAACTTGACAGGCGGTCTACCGGTAGTAAACCAAGGCCGCTTGGCAAGTCTCGGTCCAATCCAGAAATGTTTAATCCCCACACACAAGAAGAAGATAGAAATGACCACCGGAGGAGAATGGAGCGCCAGATTGCAAAACGGACAACGGGGAAAATGCTCGAATGCATGAGATGAACATGTATGCAAATGAAATGCACATGATGACATGATATGCAATGCATGACACGCAAGCAATGACAAGGCAACAACAGCAAATAACTAGACGACACCTGGCACATCGGTCTCGGGGCGTTACACAACTTAGCCCATTACAAGCTCTCACGATCAACGAAGGATATTCCTTCTCCCGGAAAGACCCGATCAGTCTCGAAATCCCGGTTTTGAGACATTTTGATAATGGTAAAACAAGACTAGCAAGACAGCCCCGAATGTGCCGACAAATCCCGATAGTAGCTGCACATATCTCGTTCTCAGGGCACACCGGATGGGCAAGATGTCGGGTTGTGTCAGGACCCCGATTCCAAGTCACATCGATCTAGCCGGTAATACCGCATATCACTTTGCGGCCTCACGCACGGTATTCCCACGGGTGTCGCCTTACCATGGCCCGGGACCGTTTGCGCCTTTTGGCTCACGTATATGATAGTGTGACTAGCATCCATATGACAGAGAACCCGGGCCGACATGGCTAGTCGTGAACCCAAAGCGGCACCAACCTATGGGGACAGGCATACATGAATCACATCGAGCATGTCGATCAGCAGCGTGTGAATCCAGGCTGTAGCATTGGGCTAACAGGACTCTGAGAACCCGGGCTGTAGTAGGCTAGGCAGGACTCCGGATGTCACCGCGTGACATTTCCCCGAAGGGACAGACACAAGAACGGTGGTTAAGTCATTCTGACCAGGAACCCGAGCTCGAAGACTTAGATCTTTCGTATGAAGACATAGGTGTTTTTGGTTAGGCATCACTTCAGTCATTCTGACTGGTTCTCTTGGACCCCACTTAACAGTACGGTGGTTCCTATGACTCAACACAAAAGAAAAAGAACTACGAAAGATCTAAGTCTTCGAGCTCCACAGGCTTCATGTGGTGTCTTCTCTTGTCATAGTCTTCAATGTGAATATCTTCATATACCACCTTTGACTTCAATGTCTTCATACATTTTTAGGGGTCATCTCTGGTAGGAAAACCGAATCAATGAGGGACTTCTACCTGTGTTATCCTGCAATTCTCACAAACACATTAGTCCCTCAACTAGGTTTGTCGTCAATACTCCAAAACCAACTAGGGGTGGCATTAGATGCACTTACAATTCCCACGGGTGTCGCCTTACCATGGCCCGGGACCGTTTGCGCCTTTTGGCTCACGTATATGATAGTGTCGCTAGCATCCATATCACAGAGAACCCGGGCCGACATGGCTAGTCATGAACCCAGAGCGGCACTAACCTATGGGGACAGGCATACATGAATCACATCGAGCATGTCGGTCAGCAGCGTGTGAATCCGGGCTGTAGCACTGGGCTAACAGGACTCCAGGAACCCGGGCTGTAGCAGGCTAGGCAGGACTCCGGATGTCACCACGTGACATTTCCCCGAAGGGACAGACACAGGAACGAAGTGAAACACATGCCAGCCAGTCAAGTGTCCTGAGCAGTAGTGCTGGGCTAGCAGGACTCTGGTGAACCGGGCTGTAGCGGACTACTATGGCTCATGGAAGCACTAGACTACATTTCCCCATAAGAGAGGCTGCCAAGGATAAACAACTAGATTGTCGGATCCCACACATACCAAGCATTTCAATCATACACACAATATGCTCGATATGTGTAAATACAACATGGCATCACAACATAACTCTATGACTCAAATATTTATTCATTAAGCTCCGAGGAGCGAGATATTACAAACATGGGTCTCATGACCCAACATTCAGAGCATACAAGTCAAGGCACATGCGGAAGCTTAACATGTCTGGGTACAGACATCTACAAATGGAAAAGGCTGAGAAGCCTGACTATCTACCAGATCCTGCCGAGGCCACAAGATCATAGCTGAGGTATCAAGCTAAACGTGAAGTCCACATGGAACTACTAGCGAGACTTAAGTCTCTCTACAAAACATAAATTAAGCAAACGTGAGTACAAATGTACCCAGCAAGACTTACATCAGAACTAACTACATATGCATCGGTATCAACAGGGGGGTGGTGGAGTTTAACTGCAGCAAGCCAGCTTTGACTCGGTGGCTATCTTAAACTACGACTACAAGTAACTCTTTTGAGGTGGCGCACACAGTCCACATATTCACCAATCAATACACCACTATGGATCCGCTCCCGTCTACCTACGAGAACGCCATCTGTAACACTCACGCTTATCTTGCGATTTTAGAGTATCCACTTCCACTTGTCTATGAAGTGTTATAGGTAACCCAGAAGTCCTTTACCGCGGACGTGGCTAGTCGAATAGTTTTGTACCCTGCAGGGGTGTACTTCGTCACACATGTTTCCACCACTTAGCGTCTACACACGACCTGTGCTCGGCAGACTTCAAGCGAAAGCCGACGTGGGTGTAGACCACGACCTGACTAACCGCACAAGTCTCTTGTCCACGTTTATCGCCTATTTGGGTTCCATCCGCAAGGAAATCCGGCCGGGGTGTCCTCAACGGCCCCAAACGATGTGTACAGGGTCCCGAGACGCCAAACGGGCGCCCGGCATACCCGGCCATGGTGTATCTACCGCATCATAGCCCACCCCTAGGGTCAGCGCTACGCATGGCTGCCAACACATAACCTATAAACACCAGAAACTAGTTGCAACTCCTAGACAGAGGACGAGAGGGGTCAGTAAGTCGAGCGGGGTCATATTTCAGGGCCCAATGTGTGGTAGTAGTTGTTTCATGGATCACAAACACAAAACTCAGTTCCTAAGGACGGTTTCAATGAGAAAACCCACCATGTACTCCTACATGGCCTCTCACCGCTACATTTACCAAATCGTCTTCACACCTTAGCTCACACAGTAGGACATGTTCACACACCTCCGATTCATCCCCGATGAATCAGACCTGACACAACTCTATGCAATAGCAGGCATGACAAACAAGCATGAATGAATAGGCACATCAGGGCTCAAACAACTCCTACTGATGCTAGTGGGTTTCATCTATTTACTGTGGCAATGACAGGTCATGTAGAGGATAAGGGGTTCAACTACCGCAGCAAGTAACAGTTGAACCGTTGTTGTCCTAATGCAGTAAAAGAGAGAAGGAGCGAGAGAGTGGGATTGTATCGGAATGAACAAGGGGATTTTTCTTGCCTGTCACTTCTGAAGATATCATTGGGTCTTCATCAGTGTCAACGATCACAGCGTCGGTACAACGTCTATCGAGAGGGGACAACCACCGGCAACAGAGAAGGAACACAATCAATGAAATGCACAACATGATGCATGATAATGACATGGCAATATGTTGTTGATTGAGCTAATGCAACTAGCAACACAATTAAATGAAGTTGGTTTGAACCCAAAGTTCAAACTCAAACTCCACATGTGGTTATTTAAATACCATTCATTTGATTTGTCCTAAACAGTGGCCTTAAGTTGTTCTAACATGCATGGAAATGGTACAGATGGATAGATTGGATTTTTCTGATAATTTTTCATATATAATTTATTTCATTTGGAGCTACGGCTTAATTTTTATGATTTTTAGAAGTTTTGGGCATTTTCTGAAATTTACTGATTATTAATAAATCCAAAAAGTGTAGTACTGCGTCAGCATTTGGTCATGCTGACGTTAGCAGGTCAACAGGAGCTGTCCAGGCCAAACCTGAACAGTGGGGCCCATTGGTCAGTGACCCAGTGGTACCTAGGTCACAGACAGGTGGGGTCGGGTCAACGCCCACATCAGCATAGTCAAAGCTGACACGTGGGCCCATTGTAACTAGATTAATCTTAATCTTTCTTAGTTAGCCGGTTAGTTCGGCAGTGGGGCCCGGCTGTCTGTGTCCCAGGGTGTTACTAACTGCGTCATTAACCTAACTAATCTGCCACGTCACATCGCCGGAGTTATGCCGACGGCAACCAAAACGTGGCGGAGATACACTGGGTTGGCTCGGGTTTTGCCCACGGTCAACCAAATCGACCGTGGTTTGGTCCTACGCGTAGCTGGGACTCGCGCGCATCTGGTAGGGCAAACAGAAAGGGCTGGGGTGGAGCGAGCTCACCGGAGTCGAGCTCGTAGAGGCGGCCGGCGTTCGGGTGTTGAGCGAGATGGGGCTACAGAACACGGGGAGATGGATGGGTGTGTGCGTTATGCTCAGGGGAGTGCGGTCAGTTCGGTGGTGAGCTCAGACGCGTGCTTGCACGGTCGTAGTCGTGGTAGCGACATGACCGGCTGCGAGGAGCTGTCGGCTCCGATGGCCACGGTGGCTAGAAAGCGCAGACGATCACGGGGAGATAGGGGAAAGAGGCAGGGGCTCACGGCGAATCCAGCAGAGGAAACGGCGAGGCCGGGGAGAGACTGAAGCTCACGAATCCCCGAAGAGTTCGTCAGCGACCAGAGGTTGAAGACGATGTCGGAGACGACGCTGCAGGGCTTCCGGCGGGGCGCGACTCGATGGAGAGGAAGAGGGGGTCGAGGTGGAGCCTCTGGGCCGGTTAGACAAGCGAGGGGGTGGCGGTGGGTACGGCAACGACGAGCGGCGGCGACGTGCATGCTCGGTGGTCGCGTGGGAGAGAGGCAGAGGAGGGGAGAGTGCTCGAGGGGGGGAGAGGAGAGGTGCAGGCGGTCAAGGGGAAGTGCGTGGCGCTCGGGGCCGTCTCCAGCAGCGAGCAAGCAGGCAGGAGGTGGCCGTGCGCATGCCGGCGTGCGGTGGCCACGCGCCTCGGTCCTTCTGGCAGAGGAAGGAGAAGACATTGGAGCCCCTGGTGGGCTGGGCCGCCAACTGGGCCACCAGGTAGGCTGGAAGGCCAGGTAAGTTGGCCCAGGTAGTTCTCGCTCCCTCTCTGATTCCATTTTGTTTTTCTTTTCCTATTTTCTTTCCTTTGTTCTAATTTAGTTTAGCCACTAAATCATTTTAATAAATTCTGTAGGTTATTATATGGCTTGCTAAAATATACACAAAGCCACTCACAAACTTCCAGAATTATTGGAGTTATATTTAATATAAATTAAATATAAATCCAAAGCAAATAATTATTGGGTTAATTCAAATGGCCAAAATAAATGTTTCTAAGCTCCTAAAAATATTGGTTGGAATTTTCACTCTGGCAAATATTATTAGAGAAAAATAGGTACATTTTCTTGGGCCAAATTGAAGCAATTTTTATCTTGATTATTTTCAAAATGATTCTGAGGCTTTCACAAATCCCCATTTCAAATTAATTGAATTTTAAACATGATGCACACATGACTAGCTAGCCCGGAGCAAACCAGAACTAGGGATGTGACAAGTCACCCCCACTAAACAAGAATCTCGTCCCGAGATTCAAGACGTGAGGTAAGAAGACAAAGGGGGCACAAACTATCACGGTCTTCACGATCTAGGTTCCACTTCATGGGAACGTTGACACGATCACCATCTTTGTCTCGATGTCTTGCTATGAGAACTCCATCCAACACGGTAAGGGGAAGAAAAGAAACTATCGAAGAATCGATCTTCTCGAAGATCGAGCAACCGACGATCAACTCACAGAATGAGACATAGCGACATCTTTCGAGATGAGACATGATACACACATCAAGAATGATGGAAATGAGCATATGACAAAGTTTAAATAGGTAGCTGAATTCCCACACCTAGGAGGGTGGTGAACGGTGTCAACATAGCAAGGAGTTGGGTTGCCAGGATACCACAACGAGACAACTTAAGGAAGGTGACTCACAGAAATATTCCCTTAAGTGGCAAAAAGAATTACTTTTGATTCAGAGATCATTGACACTCTTTATACCAGCCTAAGGCAAACCACAACAATCGTTTGGCGGAGTACGAAGGGATGGCATACCCGGACTAGAATGGATGATGTGGACTACCTTGTTGAAGACAACACAATGGATGATTTTTTCTTATCATCTGGAATGGATGGGACCCCGTGGTAGGACCACTTCTGAAGATGATCCTGAACAACAATTGCTGAGAAGGGCAGTCCATGGGAGATCGACACAATGGCGGTGCAAGCTGGGAACAAAATGCAACTGTTGGGAATGTGCCAACCATCATATTTGCCTGAGATTCAGATCTGATTGGTGATAGGATACTTCAGACTCAGCATGTCTGAAAACAAAGTTTGCAACACAATCGATGAGATGATGTTGGGAGATTCTCGGGAAATGAACTACGATAGTAAGCTCCAAAACATGAGTTGGTTCTGCTACACACATGTGAACACGTTGTCCAAGACAAGCATGACCACGTAGTAGTGTGATAATAAAACACTACCGAGTTCTGGTAGGGAACCATCATTGAGGATATCGAAGTCCTTCTATAAGCCCGGGTTACCTCTTAGGAAGGAGCTTCTTCTCCTTGAACAATTCAATCAGTGGCTTGGTGTGCTAGGGAATACATATGGGATGAAGATGATCAGTCTATCAGACCATAGAATACTTTGCACATGCATGACTGACTTGGGATGATTCCAGAGGAAGCAAAAACAAGCTTTCTCGAATTCACGGCGACAACTTGCATCGATTTCACGTGAACTTAGAGGAAGTCATTAATTCCATCCAAACATATACTTCATGAACGGGGCATGAAGAAAATGCTTACACAAGTTTCCAACACTAGTTGGATGTTCAACAAAAATCATGGACGAGACAAAATGCTGCTGATGGGCTCAACAGCGATTCATCGGAATTTCCATATCACTGGACTTCCACCATTATGTGAACAAGGCGATAGCATTGGTCAGACCAAAAGATGTAATGGTGTATGCTCAAGGGACCAACCACGAGTAAGAAAACATTACGAACATCATTGGTTCTGGATTGATTTGATGATAGCCCATACTCAAATCAAAGTTTTGATAAGGCAATAGATCCAACAACAGATCACGAGGACCAATCGATGGAGATATTATATTTCTTCAACGCACACACACAAAAAGATATCCCTTAACATGGACTAAGTCAGACAAGCTTTTATCTTCCAACTCTCCAAGTTGTTGTCTAGCTCAACCAACTAGCTCAGGGATATCCAACACAGATTCTTGGAGAAGGGGTGGTTTATAAGAATCCAACTTGATCACGAACTCAACATAGCAGTCAGGTGACGACCTGGTGATACTTCTGAGAAGATATTCGGAAAATCACGAACCACCGATATGTCACTAAGCTCAAGAATAATCTTGCTTTTCAGGGCAAGACGATATGATCGAAAGAGTGAGGGATTGAATAATCCTAACTTATTGATCGAAGAGTGCACCAAAATGAGGACAAGGTAGCACAATCAATATTAGGATGATGGTTTAATAACCAACACGCTAAGAATGAGAATATTGTCCATTAACTACCAAGCAACAGAGTTGCTAGGAGTATTGATTTCACACATCATGGTTCACTTGTCGGCATTCCGGTTGTGGCAACACGAGACCGAGGAATGAAAAATGATGGCAAGAAGTATCACTGCGCCAAATATTCATGAGGGATGGTGCAGTTCTCATGACAATCCTGACATAAAGGGGGTGATACTCTAGGGTAGAACAGAATCAAAAGCTGGATTGGCATTTTGATCTGCGGAATACAACTGCTTTGACCCAATCCTAGAGATGGACGAGGTACTGGAGTTTGTTTCTCCTAGTCGTTCTAAAATAGAATGGCTTGACGGACCACAAGAATAATAAGCATCGATAACACAGATGCACAATTACTCCTGGCTATCAATGGGTAGACAATGGTCGGATAACAAATGAAGAGGGACAACTCAAGGGGACCTATATCTTTCTGAGTTGTAGATGCCTAGATTAATATGTCGAATCAAGTTCAACAGGTTTCTTCCAGATAACCCATGCAGAAAGGTAGAACTGGCAGAATCACAATTATGAATGGAGAACTCCTCAAGAGTACTCTGATTGTGATATTTTGGTTCGAAGAACATCTGTATTAATGGTTCATGGTATTTGGAAGAAGGAAATACCACGGACCTCGAGGACTGTTGCAAGGTTACTAATATCTTAAGGGAACTAGCAAATACTAACAACATGAAGTAGGGTGAATCTCGGGTTCAAAAACCCAGGAGTAGAATACCTACTACTAAATGGCATCACGGGATGATTTCGAGAATGGTGGCCAGAATCATCACACCAGAACACAAAACATGGCTAGAATACTAGGTGACTCCCTAAAACACCTAGGGTCATAATAATAGCTCCAACATATATGTCGAGGCAACAGAGTACCTCAACTCACCGATAGTGTGATTAATCTGGCCCAAATGGACATCAGGAACAGGAAGAAGGGGTTTGCAAATGCATCAGACTACTTAGAAACCTGGGATGACTCGGACAGCATAACGGCTGTAACTGCTCAAAAGATTTGAGACATCCTGCAAAATGGTGGCATAACCACTCAACAACACAATATCAAGGTTCCGAGATCAACTGTCAACATACGGAGGTAATAGGAATGGAACTGAGGCTTGAAACTATCAATTCTATAAGTCTATGGATTAGAAACACGTCATCCTGATAGGTAGATGGGAAGGCCTAGTTCTTAATCCCCGTAGAAAAGAAGAGGTTGACTCAGATCAGAAGGACATAAGGTGAAGGAGTAAAAAGAGCCTTACGTTCCCTTCCACAATCAATTCCCCTACATAACTAAAGCATTTCTAGACACAACTTCGACCAGTTTGACTTGGTAATCCTACAGGCAGTCAGGCTCTGATACCAAAGTTGTCAAGACCCCGATTCCAAGTCACATCAATCTAGCCGGTAGCACCTCATATTACTTTGCGGCCTCACGCACGGTATTCCCACGGGTGTCGCCTTACCATGGCCCGGGACCGTTTGCGCCTTTTGGCTCACGTATATGATAGTGTCGCTAGCATCCATATGATAGAGAACCCGGGCCGACATGGCTAGTTGTGAACCCAAAGTGGCACCAACCTATGGGGATAGGCATACATGAATCACATCAAGCATGTCGGTTAGCAGCGTGTGAATCCAAGTTGTAGCACTGGGCTAATAGGACTCCAGGAACCCGGGCTATAGCAGGCTAGGCAGGACTCCGGATGACACCGCGTGACATTTCCCCGAAGGGACAGACACAGGAACAAAGTGAAACACAAGCTGGCCAGTCAAGTGTCCTGAGCAGTAGTGCTGGGCTAGCAGGACTCCGGTGAACCGGGCTGTAGCGGACTACTATGGCTCATGGAAGCACTAGACAACATTTCCCCATAAGAGAGGCTGCCAAGGATAAACAACTAGATTGTCGGATCCCACACATACCAAGCATTTCAATCATACACACAATATGCTCGATATGTGTAAATACAACATGGCATCACAACATAACTCTATGACTCAAATATTTATTCATTAAGCTCCGAGGAGCGAGATATTAAAAACATGGATCTCATGACCCAACATTCAGAGCATACAAGTCAAGGCACATGCGGAAGCTTAACATGTCTGGGTACAGACATCTACAAATGGAAAAGGCTGAGAAGCCTGACTATCTACCAGATCCTGCCGAGGCCACAAGATCATAGCTGAGGTATCAAGCTAAACGTCGAAGTCCACATGGAACTACTAGCGAGACTTAAGTCTCTCTACAAAACATAAATTAAGCAAACGTGAGTACAAATGTACCCAGCAAGACTTACATCAGAACTAACTACATATGCATCGGTATCAACAGGGGTGGTGGTAGAGTTTAACTGCAGCAAGCCAGCTTTGACTCGGTGGCTATCTTAAACTACGACTACAAGTAACTCTTTTGAGGTGGCGCACACGAGTCCACATATTCACCAATCAATACACCACTATGGATCCGCTCCCGTCTACCTACGAGAACGCCATCTGTAACACTCACGCTTATCTTGCGATTTTAGAGTATCCACTTCCACTTGTCTATGAAGTGTTATAGGTAACCCAGAAGTCCTTTACCGCGGACGTGGCTAGTCGAATAGTTTTGTACCCTGCAGGGGTGTACTTCGTCACACATGTTTCCACCACTTAGCGTCTACACACGACCTGTGCTCGGCAGACTTCAAGCGAAAGCCGACGTGGGTGTAGACCACGACCTGACTAACCGCACAAGTCTCTTGTCCACGTTTATCGCCTATTTGGGTTCCATCCGCAAGGAAATCCGGCCGGGGTGTCCTCAACGGCCCCAAACGATGTGTACAGGGTCCCGAGACGCCAAACGGGCGCCCGGCATACCCGGCCATGGTGTATCTACCGCATCATAGCCCACCCCTAGGGTCAGCGCTACGCATGGCTGCCAACACATAACCTATAAACACCAGAAACTAGTTGCAACTCCTAGACAGAGGACGAGAGGGGTCAGTAAGTCGAGCGGGGTCATATTTCAGGGCCCAATGTGTGGTAGTAGTTGTTTCATGGATCACAAACACAAAACTCAGTTCCTAAGGACGGTTTCAATGAGAAAACCCACCATGTACTCCTACATGGCCTCTCACCGCTACATTTACCAAATCGTCTTCACACCTTAGCTCACACAGTAGGACATGTTCACACACCTCCGATTCATCCCCGATGAATCAGACCTGACACAACTCTATGCAATAGCAGGCATGACAAACAAGCATGAATGAATAGGCACATCAGGGCTCAAACAACTCCTACTGATGCTAGTGGGTTTCATCTATTTACTGTGGCAATGACAGGTCATGTAGAGGATAAGGGGTTCAACTACCGCAGCAAGTAACAGTTGAACCGTTGTTGTCCTAATGCAGTAAAAGAGAGCAGGAGCGAGAGAGTGGGATTGTATCGGAATGAACAAGGGGATTTTGCTTGCCTGTCACTTCTGAAGATATCATTGGGTCTTCATCAGTGTCAACGATCACAGCGTCGGTACAACGTCTATCGAGAGGGGACAACCACCGGCAACAGAGAAGGAACACAATCAATGAATGCACAACATGATGCATGATAATGACATGGCAATATGTTGTTGATTGAGCTAATGCAACTAGCAACACAATTAAATGAAGTTGGTTTGAACCCAAAGTTCAAACTCAAACTCCACATGTGGTTATTTAAATACCATTCATTTGATTTGTCCTAAACAGTGGCCTTAAGTTGTTCTAACATGCATGGAAATGGTACAGATGGATAGATTGGATTTTTCTGATAATTTTTCATATATAATTTATTTCATTTGGAGCTACGGCTTAATTTTTAAGATTTTTAGAAGTTTTGGGCATTTTCTGAAATTTACTGATTATTAATAAATCCAAAAAGTGTAGTACTGCGTCAGCATTTGGTCATGCTGACGTCAGCAGGTCAACAGGAGCTGTCCAGGTCAAACCTAAACAGTGGGGCCCATTGGTCAGTGACCCAGTGGTACCTAGGTCACAGACAGGTGGGGTCGGGTCAACGCCCACATCAGCATAGTCAAAGCTGACACGTGGGCCCATTGTAACTAGATCAATCTTAATCTTTCTTAGTTAGCTGGTTAGTTCGGCAGTGGGGCCCGGCTATCTGTGTCCCAGGGTGTTACTAACTGCGTCATTAACCTAAACTAATCTGCCACGTCACATCGTCGGAGTTATGCCGACGGCGACCAAAACGCGGCGGAGATACACTGGGTTGGCTTGGGTTTTGCCCACGGTCAACCAAATCGACCGTGGTTTGGTCCTACGCGTAGCTGGGACTCACGCGCATCTGGTAGGGCAAACGGAAAGGGCTGGGGTGGAGCGAGCTTGTCAGAGTCAAGCTCGTAGGGGCGGCCGGCGTTCGGGTGTTGAGCAAGATGGGGCTACAGAACACGGGGAGATGGATGGGTGTGTGCGTTATGCTCGGGGGAGTGCGGTCAATTCGGTGGTAAGCTCAGACGCGTGCTTGCATGGTCGTAGTCGTGGTGGCGACATGACCGGCGGCGAGGAGCTGTCGTCTCCGATGGGCATGGTGGCTAGAAGGCGCGGACGAGCACGGGGAGAGAGGGGAAAGAGGCAGGGGCTCACGGCGAATCCAGCAGAGGCAACGGCGAGGCCGGGGAGAGACTAAAGCCCGCGAATCCCCGAAGAGTTCGTCGGCGGCCAGAGGTTGAAGATGATTTTGGAGACGATGCTGCAGGGCTTCCGGCGGGGCGCGACTCGGTGGAGAGGAAGAGGGGGTCGAGGTGGAGCCTCTAGGCCAGTCAGACAAGCGAGGGGGTGGTAGTGGCTACGGCAACGACGAGCGGCGGCGACGTGCACGCTCGGTGGTCGTGTGGGAGAGAGGCAGAGGAGGGGAGAGTGCTCGAGGGGGAGAGAGGAGAGGTGCAGGCGGTCGAGGGGAAGTGCATGGCGCTCGGGGCCGTCTCCAGCAGCGAGCAAGCAGGCAGGAGGTGGCCGTGCGCATGCCGGCGTGCGGTGGCCACGTGCCTCGGTCCTTCTGGCAGAGGAAGGAGAAGACACGGGAGCCCCTGGTGGGCTGGGCCGCCAGATGGGCCACCAGGTAGGCTGGAAGGCCAGGTAAGTTGGCCCAGGTAGTTCTCTCTCCCTCTCTGGTTCCATTTTGTTTTTCTTTTCCTATTTTATTTCCTTTGTTCTGATTTAGTTTAGCCACTAAATCATTTTAATAAATTCTGTAGGTTATTATATGGCTTGCTAAAATATACACAAAGCCACTCACAAACTTCCAGAATTATTGGAGTTATATTTAATATAAATTAAATATAAATCCAAAGCAAATAATTATTGGGTTAATACAAATGGCCAAAATAAATGTTTCTGAGCTCCTAAAAATATTGGTTGGAATTTTCACTCTGGCCAATATTATTAGAGAAAAACAGGAACATTTTCTTGGGCCAAATTGAAGCAATTTTTATCTTGATTATTTTCAAAATGATTCTGACGCTTTCACAAATCCCCATTTAAAATTCATTGAATTTTAAACATGATGCACACATGACTAGCTAGCCCAGAGCAAACCAGAACTAGGGATGTGACAGGTTGGCATAGACCCTGGTTACCCAGGGGGCGCCGGACATCGCCCAGTTTGGACCAACACTCAGAGGACCACTGGCTCGGGGGGGTTAAAATAAAGATGACCCTCGGGTTTGCAAAACCCAAGGGAAAAGGCTTTGGTTGGCAAATGTAAAACCAAGGTTGGGCCTTGCTGGAGGAGTTTTATTCAAGGCGAACTGTCAAGGGGGTCCCATAACCCCAAGCTCGTAAGGAACGCAAAATCAAGGAACATAACACCGGTATGACGGAAACTAAGGCGGCAAGAGTGGTACAAAACACCCAGCGAAAGGCCAAGCCTTCCACCCTTTTCCAAGTATATAGATGCAATAATTGAAATAAGAGATAATGTGATATCCCAACATCTCCATGTTCCAACATGGAACAACCTGCCAAGCACGTGCAACTAGCAACGCTATAAGAGGGGCTTAGGAAAAGCGGTAACTTAGCCGAACAACGGTTTGCTAGGAAGGTGGATTAGAGGCTTGTCATGGAAATATGGGATGCATGATATAACAAGTGGCAGGTAGCGCGACATAGCGATAGAACGAACAACTAGCAAAGCAAAGATAGAAGTGATATCGAGGGTAATGGTCATCTTGCCTCCAAAGTTCTCTGAGTTGTTGAAATCTTGATCCTCGTTAGCATAGTCAACAGGTTCCTTGTTCACATACTTGTCTCCCGGCTCTACTCAAAGAAAGAACAAAAGTAACAGAACAACAATCAATCACGGTGCAATGCACAAGCAACATGATGCAAGACATGTCATGGAATGCAAGATATGATGTGCAATGCATATGGGTACTCGGGAAGGAAAAAGATGAATGAGACGTCAACTTGTCAAAACAAGTTTGCCGCTGGAAAGATGAGGTGATTTCGGTCGAAATCGATATAAGGATCACCGGAAACGGATGCACGGTTTGCCAATGGCAAGCAAAACAAGAATGATGCAAATCTGCGCTTAACAACATCATAGCACTTAGAATGCAACAAGAAACTACACTATAGAACTCCAACCTGGCAACAAAGCACATTGTCATAAAGTACACATGAAGCTCTACAAATCATGAACATTGAACTCCTTCTAGTTCTCACTAGAACAAGCTCAAAATAGCATGGCAAAAATGCAAATGATATCAACTTCACAGACTTAGAGAAAATACTAATCATGTCAAAACAACATCATACAGCAATGTTTAGATCTTGCAAACAACATGCTACAGGAACATATCATGGCAAACAAAGGCATGGCATGCTAGTATTAAAGGTATAGAACAAAACTCCCTTACTGAACTTTAACCAAGGATGCATGGAAAATAATGTGGCACCCATGCAAACATGGCAGGTTATATGAACAGTTTCAGACAATGGAAAAACATGACATGCCATAAACAGATTCATTATAACAACTTTGCAAGCTCAATTTACTCACCACAAGGCGTTTCATGGCATGACAAGGTAACCAACATGAATTAGACATATTCAAGAAGCTAAGCATGGCAAGAGTAAGTTCATAGCACAAATGGATCACTAGCAACAGCCATGGTAAGATTGAAACTCATGTTAACAATCTGCTAGGAACAATATTTAGCAAAAGTAGAGCAAGAAAATGACATGCTATATTAGTCTATAATTGCAACCAAAGGCATGAATGGATAGAGAAACACCACATCTACAAAACATGCTTACTGAACTATCTCAAAATATGCATGTATCTCATGGTAGCAACAAGTTTACATGGCATCATAATGTAAGAGGAAAAGAACTTAGTAGAATAACAAAGTGTCCAAAATCAGCAACATTATGGAGCCTACTTTGCATGCTAGTAACCACATAGATCACAAAAATACAAGACTTGCACCACTGTAAGGATCATAAAACATGTAGACATCATGCTCATAGGATGCACACACAAAAATCCATGAAAATGACAAATCATCTAGTTCTGTTAAATTCCAGCAGACAACATCATATAGCACTTTTGCAACAATGGTAATGGCATCAATATGGACAGTAACATGCATGCAAATGGCACTAACATGAAGAGCATGACGAGGCAAACATTTTGATATATCATATGCACAAATTGAAGTCACGGGCATGGAGATATAGCATGGTTAACGGGGCATCACAATGTAAGAATTTGAGGACTTAGAAAATATTACAACCTCAAAGAATCGGGACGGAGCGGTGCGGGATGCAGAGATCCGGGGAGGGGGCGCGTTTGGAACGGGGGATTGGTGGATCTCATCCCAATCCGGCCGGAATAACTCCGGCGACGACTCCGACGAGGAGGAACTCCGGCGAGGAGGAACTCCGGCGATGGCGAGGGGGCCGCAGAACGGCACCGGAGATGGCGGGGAAGCCGGATCCGGCGAGATAGTGGCAAGCTCCGGCACGGGGCGGCGCAGGCGAAGATCGACAATGGCAAGGCGGCACACGAGGTGCAGTGGCACGTGGGGCATTGGGGGCAGTTGGCGGCGGGGATCCGGCGGACGGCGCGCGCACGAGATGCGGCGGCGGCGGTGGAGCGGTGGCGGAGGGTGTGCGGCGTGGTGGCGAGTTCAGGGTGGCGCGGCGACTAGGTGTCGGCGTGAGGCGAGGAGGCGGAGGCACGGGGATCTGGCGAGGTGCGAGCGAGGGGGCGCTTCTCGGGCCCCGCGCGGGCGCGGGCGGGCCGGCTGTGGGCCACGCGGGCCACAGCGGCGCAGGGCGGTGTAGGGACAGGTGGCGCACGTCGATTGGGTGTGGGGCGGTGGCGAACATGTCCGGAGTGGTGGTGGATGTGTCCAGCGGCACGAGGAGGAAGAAGACTAGGGTTCATCCGCGAATTTTGGGGAAGGGGACTTATTTATAGGTAGAGGGAGCTAGGAGAGTTTAAATGAGGTGCGGTTTTCGCCCACACGATCATGATCCAACAACGAAGAGCATGGAGGGGGTTTAGATGGGCTAGTGGGATGTTTTGGAGGGATGTTGGGCTGCAACAAGAGAGAGGCTTTTACGGTTAACCGGTTAACCGTTGGGGCATCAAAGGACCTCCAAATGGAACGAAATTTGACAGGAGGCCTACTGGTGATGTACCAAGGCCACTCGACAAATCTCGACCCATTCCAAGAACATTTTTCTCCTGCTCACGAAACGAGATTAGAGGGGTACAACGGGTGCATGTGGGAGTGTCAGATTGCGAAATGGACAACGAGGAAAATGACCGGATGCATGAGACGAACATGAATGCAAATGTGATGCACATGATGACATGAGATGAAATGCATGACATGAACAAAATGCAAAACGAAGAAAAAAACCCAACCACGAAGGGAATATCATACCACATAGCTTAAAATGGCAAGAGTCGGAGTTACAATTATGGAAAGTTACATCCGGGGCGTTACATGTGTCTGGGCACTCGTGAGCCAGCGCGGGACTAACGAGGCCCTACCTCAAGGCAGGTTGCACCTAGTCTTGGTGCCTGATAGCTATGATGGCCTTGTGAGATGTTTAAGTAACCTGCGCCAGACGAATCTCCCGAGGTGATCACATGAGAAGGCCAAACACCAACAACCCCAGGAGGTGACGTGAACGGGGCCGGCCCGCCAGACAGAGGTCAGCTGTTGGGTTTATCAACGCTGCAGGATGAACCCGAGCACAGACGTCGTGCCTAGTCTTCTCGTGCGAAAGATCCTGAAGAAAGACGACCGGTGCGCGGCTCCCGTGGTGGCGAGGCACCGGGTCATGCGCCCTGGCTTGACCGTCTGCGATTAGGTCATGCGAGAACAAGGTACCAAGGGCCATGGGAGGTGACGTACACGGGAGCTGGCCCAAAAGCCAGAGCTCAGCCTCTTGGGTTTGGCGACGCTGTAGGGACGGACCCGAGCACATACGCCGTGCCAGTCCTTAATCATGAGGCAGTCGTGGGTGGACTTGCAAGGGCGCACGACGTTCATGGTATCGAGGTACCGAACAGGAAGGTAACAATCATAAGGTAAATCTAGCAAGGAGGCAAGCTAGCTTAGATAGATGCAAGAACGATACATGCCCCCGTGACAGACCCAAGCAGCCTGGGGATGATGCAGCCCCAGGGGCGCCCCCAACTGAGTAAGCTAAAGATGCAAAAGGATATGTGTCGCAGGGATAGGCCCGTGCGACCTGGGGATGATGTAGCCTAAGGGGCTCCGCCAACTAAAATAAACCAGAAAGTGTGACCTGGTACCGTTGCCGACGAGGTGTTGGAGTAGCTGAAGATGCGCGCTGAAGAGGCTGCTCTTCACGAGCCGCCAGGGCCCTAAGCCTCATGAGACCTAGGGGGCCCAAGTGGCTCCTGAAGAACTGTCACCGCCTCCGCCAGGGTAGCGTGATGCCTGGCCTCCTGAGCCGCTAGAATGCTCCACAAGTGGCGCTGGTAGGTGACAGCAAGGTTCTGCAGGCTGTAAGAAATGCAAAAGTAGCTGTGAGTGGGACCCTCGCACCGACCAACGCTTGATGGCCAGAAGAACCCCTGAGATGCGGCCCTGTTGAGCCCTGGAATGTCAACGCAGAGGCGCAGCTCATCGCCCTCACCAGGACGCGGAGCTGCGCCAGGTGGTGGGTGGCGGTCGCCGCGTATGGCTCTTGCCTCTTGAAGCTCCTCGGTCGCCTTGGTGATGAACTCCTGAGCACTTGGCGTTCCACGCCTTGTGCCCTTTGGTGGGAAGCGTGCGGCAAAGCATGCCTCCACATGGTGCTCAAGTGCCTCCCTCGTGATGTTGGCTAGGTCTGAGGCCCTCAAGAAGAGAGCCCCCGAGCCCAGCCTGAGGACGGCGCCGGGCGCGCCTTCCTATGCGAGGGAGGGAGGTGCCCCATCTGCGGGCGCAGGTCCTGAGGTGGTGCCACTGGAGACGCCGCTCTCCTGAGGTCCTTGGTGGAGCAGCTGCTTCTTCTTCTTGGGAATGGCCTCAGGGGGGAATACGACACCTTCGTTGTCTGGGTCTTCGGCCGCCACAGCCTGGTAAGTGCGCTCGAGGGAGCACAACACATCCTTCAATTCGCAGGCGACCGAGATGACACCGCTGCTCCCTGGCATCTTGAGGACGTTTGTAGCCGTGGTGGGTCACTACCACAAAATTGAACAAGGCTGGATATACAAGGATGGCGTTGCACGGCAGGCGGATGTGGGCAACGTCGAAGTCGATAAGCTCGGTGCGGTAGTTGTCACGTTGGCCGAAGGTGGCTGGGAGGCAAACCTGCCCTATCGGGGTGGTAGAGCCGTTGGTCACTCCTGAGAAGGGCTTAGTAGGCTGCAACTGATCATATGGCACTTGGAGGCGGCCGAATATCTCGACGGACATGATGTTGAGCCCTTCGCCGGCGTCGATGAGTGTCTTGGTGACTTGGACGTTGCTAATGATGGGTGAGCAAAGCATCGGAAGGGCACCGACAGTTCCTGCGCACTTGAGCTGGTTTGACGAGCTGAAGGTAATGGAACACTTGGACCACCTGAGCGGGCGCGTGGCCTCGAGCCTAGGAGAGCCGCGTTCACCTCGCGGGCCGAACTGCTTGAAGATGCGCTAGGAGGCCAGGGCCTGGGCGCCATCTAGGATGCAGGAGATGGCGCGCGACTCTTGGAAGCCCCCAGCCCCCTTGTCTTGATGATGGTCATCGTTCCTCTTTGGTGGTGGCGACATCGGAGGGAGGCCAGCCTTGCCCTGACGAGGCTGGTCCCTCTAGGTGCCACGCGAGACTGGTCCTGCTAGCGGTCCTCATGAGGCTGGTCACGCCACTCCTGGCGAGGGCCTCGGTCGTCCCAGTGTCCTCCACTTCGTCCTCCTCCTCGGTCGTAGCCTCAGTTGTTGCGCTCGGGGTGTCAACCGAAACGCCCATCGCGGATGGCCCCGAGCTCTTGACAGTCATTAGAGTTGTGGCTATGCATGTTGTGGAAGGTGCAGAATGGACGGCTGTCCTTTGAAGACTCCTGGTGGTCGCGACCGCACTTCATCTCTGGCTCGGCCGCAAGCACGACCGCTCCCTTACGCTTCACATCCTTGGCTTTGGCTTTCTTGTCTTCTGGGTCGGTAGCAGGGTGTTCGAGGAGAGAGAGACGCCCCTCCTCAGTTCTTGCGCACTTGGTTGCCATGTTGAACAACTCTAGAGCCATGCATAGGTCTTCGTGGATGGAGAGCTCCTCCTTCATCTTGACGTCGCGGACTCTACCGGAGAACACGAAGATGATGACCTTGTCCGTAACCTTCAGGATCTTGAGGCAAACTCTGTTGAAGCTCTAGATGTATTTCTGCAGGGTTTCCCCTGGCTGCTGCTTAATGCACCACAGGTCACCTACGGCGAGGGGGTGGTCGCGAGTTCACTGGGAGTTGGCGATGAAGCGCTCGCGCATCTCGCGCCAGGAGGATTTCGATCACGCGGGCAGGTTCATGAGCCATGAGCGCGCACCATCCTTGAGGGCCATGGGAAACCAGTTCGCCATGACCTTTTCGTCGCCGCTGGCTGGCTCGATGCTTAGCTCGTAGAGCTGCAAGAACTCGGTAGGGCCGAGGGTGCCGTCGTAGCGCGGAGGTAGGTCTCGGTTGACCTTGTCGGGCCATATGACGCTACGCAGCTCAGGAGTGAAGGCGCAACAGCCAGCCGTAGTCATTAGAGCCTGTCGCGGGGGCGGAGCCTGGTCTTGGTATCCGTGCGCCGCCACCGCAGGCGGTGCACAGTCTTAACATGGTGGTGCTGGTGGCGTTGGGGCGTTGTCTTATTGTGGACAAGGGACTTCTTGGCAGCTTCTTTCTTCATGCGTAGGTGCCCTGCGCGGCGGGTCGCGCAGCAGGACCGCGCGTCTTGGTGCGAGGGTGACGTCTTGATGCGGGGGTGATGGAGGCGCTCCATGGGCCACGTCACCCGTAGCAGGAGGTGGGCGAGGCAGCGAGAGGGATGGGGCGGGAGAGCCCCCAGCGGCGCTGACGAGCTCGGCGATGCGGTCCAGCCAGTCATCGTAGAGGTCGTCGATGGGGCGGTAGCGTAGGAGCTTGCGTGCCATGAGCAGTACAGCCTGCGCGTCCGTGGGCGCGCGACGTGCATGGGATGATGAGCCGGCCGGAGTCAGTGACAAGGTGGCGTTGCGTCCGTCCCGCCGCACAGAGGGGTGCAGCGATGAAGCCTGCTGCTCTTTCGCCACCGGGCCGGTGGCGGCATTGGCAGGAGGCGATGGAGAGCGACAGGGAGGCCCGCCGACCGGCACCATTTGAGTGACGCGAGCGTTGAGAGCGGCTCGGCCTCGGCGCAGGCTCCACGTGCATCAGCCATGAAATCGGCGGAGCAGTGGAGCATGGACCGTTGGAGGAAAGCTTCGGCTCACCCCCTATCTGGCGCGCCAAATGTCGGATCTTGGGTTCTGGCAAACACTTGAAGTTCGAACACTGCGGTGCGCATGAAGTATTCCTCCACTCTAGTTGTCTCGCTCGATGATCCCACGGCCTAGCTCGATGAACCCGAGGAACATGAGACACGGGGGTTTATAATTGTTCGAGCCACCATTGTGGTGTAATACCCTACTCCAGTGTGGTGGTGGTGGATTGCATCGAGCGCTAGTGATGAACTAGTACAATGGATGAACTGCCTCCTGAGGAAAGGTGTTCTTGAGCTCGATGAGCTAGTGTGTGTGACGATGGTGTCAATGATCCGTCCTTTGCTACGGTGGTGGCTAGCCCTATTTATAGAGGCCCTGGTCCTCTTTCCAAATGTTAGGCGGGAAGGGATCCAACAACAGGCATGTTTGAAGGGGGACAACTAGTACAAGCTATCCTAACAAAAGGTGGTCTTCGCCTGCCAAAGGCTCTAGTGGTGACGCTGCCGTGGGCTTCGGGATGACCTCCGTCCTGTCGTCCTGCTGGCCTTGGTCTCGTTGCACCAATAAGGAAACCTTTGCCTGATGCCTCGGGACTGCTCGCTTGCGCCTGCCTCTTTAGCACCAAATAGGAAACTGGTACACTACGCCCTCTAGCGCCCGCCTGGCCTTGGTCATCATGGCTCACGTCACGTGAACCTCGTGAGGTGACACTTGCATAGATATCTCCACTCCTCGGGAGCCAGCCTAGTGAGGCTGCCGCCATGGAGGTCTTGACGACGTCCACCTCACGAGGCTTGACCCCTAGCAAGGGTCTTGAGTTGCAGCTGCAGATGATGGGCCGTACCTGGCCACTGGTGGAGCCATGTCGTGGGCCGCAGGCAGGCAAGTCTGGGTACCCCCGTTCCCAGGACGTCGACACCATTGTTGTTGTTGCTAATGTTACTATTTTGACTGACTTTGTTATACTTGAGATGCCCGAGGACGACAACATGTCAATTATCCTTGGTAGACCCTTCCTGAATACTGCAGGGGCTGTTATTGATTGCAATAAAAGCAAAGTCACTTTTCATATCAATGGTAATGAGCATACAGTGCATTTTCCGAAGAAACAATTCCAAGTGAATGTTGTTAATGTTTTTGAAAAATCTCCGGCAATCACTATTGGAAATTCTCAAATACCTCTACCTACTGTAAAAAAGAAATATGAAATGCTTATTGTTGGGGTCATTCATATCCCCATTGAGGTAACTTAGCGATTTATGAACGTTCTTTGGTTTCATGCTAACCAAAAGTGGTTGTTAATAAGACTTGATGAACCTTATTAATGAATCTTTTTTGAGCGATATGAACTTGATGAATTTAGTAAGCACTACCTTCCGTCTCTACTTTTTTCTGTTTTTATTAGTTAAATAAAATAAAATGCCATGTTTGGTCTGTTTTCTGAATTTCCCGTGCAATAAAAAATGACCCAAAAATAAAAGTTCTCGGAATGCTCTGAAAATTTAATACGAGTTTTTCTGAATATTTAAGAATTTCTGGTGCAAATAATATTAGAGGGAGGTGCACCAGGTGGGGACAACCTACCTGGGCGCGCCAGGACCCCCAGGCGCGCCCTGGTGGGTTGTGGTCCTCATGTGGGCCCCCTCACTTACCTCTTTACACCACATCATCACTTACCTCCAGGAAAAAATTCCCCATAACTCTCTCTCTCTCTCTCGTGTTCTTGCTCTCAAGCCCACGGATTTCGATCTCTTTGCTCGAAGCCCCGTTTCTGAAACTGTTTCGCGGGATTATTGCTTGGTATGTGACTCCACTGTTTGTCCAATTAGTTTTTGTTTTAGTGGTTTATATTTTGAATAATTAGCTACTCTTGGTGCTGCTGTAGATGAGCTTGCATGTTGAATTCTTAGAGTTCTAAGTAGTTTGAATGCTTGCTATGGCCTCTAGTGTATCCCTATGAGTAGTTGCTATCAATTTTGCGAAGTTTTGATGATAAAAATTTGTGCACTAAAAATTTCAGAATTTTTGTTGATAGGAAAACCATGAATATCTTTAGGAAGTTTGGCTCCAAGAAGAATTCCAATGGTGTTATTGGGGAGTCAGCTGACAGTGCTTTCCATCCTCGGAGGTTAGCTGAACTACGGCCGTGCGTATGGCCGCACACCCCGTTCATGGAAGAGGCTGGAATCCTTCAGGAGTTCACACAATATGCTGCTAATGCCGGCCTCACCGCCTTCATCGCAGCTGAATGTGAACCGTAGCATCTCCTAACAAACACCTTTGTTCAAAGTTTTAATTTATTTCCTAGGAATAATTCTGCTGAGGTGCTGTTTAATTTATATGCTGAAACCCGTCAGATACCACTTACTAAATTTTGTAACATATGCATGATCCCTTCTGATGGGAGTTTAGTTGAGCCTAGGCCGGCAGAGTTTGAGGCCTTTTTTATCGAACCTTGATAGTGGGAGATGAGAGAGGGGTGTCTGCTATCACTGCCGCTGGCTTGCATTTTCCTGTTGTTCACTACTTTGCTCTTGTAATTGGAAAATGCTTGCTCACTAGAGAGAAGGTGGGTGCGCACAGCTAACCAGACCTTGTTGTTTTGCATCGTGTATTAGAGGGCACAACACTTATAGCTTGGGAGCTATTGTGGCACGTTGCCTCCACATTAGTAAGTCCAAGGGTAAAATACATGGTGGGATTTTTGCTACTCGTTTGGCGGCTCACTTCAATGTTCAGATACGCCTTCATGATTACCCTTTGACCAAGGTTTACCTAGGCTGCGCAGCCATAGAACACCACCATTTTATTGCACGAGATTACCCTGACATCCCTATTCCTTATAACTTAGTTTTTAGCATTGAAACTTGTGATATTATTCCATTGCCTGCTCCTGCTTTGTTTGATCCTGTTGCCAGGGGTGGATATAGGATTATGCCTGCGGACATCATCGCCTATCGGAATGATCAGGCTGCTGCAGAGGAGGAGGAAGAGCCTCAGAAGTGGGATCAGTGGATGCCCGCTCCTCAGTACCCCAACTACTATCTAGGCTTCTGATTGATTACCAAGTTAGGCCAAAAGCCTAAGCTTGGGGAGTACGTGTTTCTCACTAACATTACATTCATGTTCACTTATTTAATCTGTCGGTGTTCACACTTTTTTCATTGTATAATCCATGCTTAATTTTATTTTATTTTCTTGATTTCTTCTTGTGTGTTCGAAAGACCTCAGAAAAACAAAAAAATTAGTTATAGTTAGTTTACTTTCTATGCATGCTTAGTTGTAATATTAAAAAGAAAACCCAAAAACATTTCCTTGATCCCCTTTTGCTTGTTGGGAGCTTCCTCCTCTAAATAGTTTTTCTCGTTTTTGCTTTCCCCTTTCATTTTCTTGTTCAAGAAAACCAAAAAAAACCAAAAATATTTTTAGTGTGTTTCTCTGAATTTCTTTTCTTTTTATTCGAGTTGTACCGAGGAGAAGACCATGATCAAAATGTTGAGTGGCTCTCATATGAATAACTGTTGAACTAATAAAGAGCCCATTTTACCTTGTCTTCTCCTATTGCATAAAATGTTTTGCAGATTCTAGCTTAGTCCATGGCACTCTTGCACTGTTATTATTTTCATGTCATTTGGTCGTGCAAGTGAAAGGCAATAATGACGATATTCGATGAATTGGTCGTGGCAGAGAGAAACGGGTATGAACTCGACTTGTTCTGTTTGTGTAAATATGTTTAACCTAGTATCCATGATTCAGCCCATTATGATTAAACATTTTGGCAATGACAATTCGAGATTATAGTTTCTCATGCCATGCATAAGTAGCTAGGAGTGTATAATGATTTATATTGGATACCAACATTGCATTAAAATGATAGTGATGTAGTATGATGATATTGTATTCTCCTCTGAATGTTCGAGTGGCTTGACTTGGCACATGTTCATGAATGTAGTTGAATCAAAACCAACATAACCTCTATGATATTTATGTTCATGGTGTCCATATCCTACTCATGCTAGTGTCCAATGTTACTTATGCATAATGCATGTTTATGACCATTGTTGCTCTCTAGGTGGCCGCTTCTCAATCTATTTTCTAGCCTTCACCTGTACTAAGTGGGAATTCTACTTATACATCAAAAACCTTGAACCCAAAGTTATTCTAGATGAGTCCACCATGCCTACGTATATGTGGTATTACCCTGCCGTCCTAAGTAAATTTGCCTGTGCCACCTCTAAAAATTTCCAAAAAAATATCCTTTTTGTGTGCCTGGATCGTTCACTACTAGAAAAAAGGCTGTTAGTGGCGCACCAATTTTTGCTATTAATGGCGCACTATAGGTGCGCCACTATTAACACGCCACTAGTAACTGTTAGTAATGGCGCACATTTGGTGCGCCATTACTATCACAGATAGTAATGGCGCACCCTAGAAGTGCGCCATTACTATCTGACTTAGTAGTGGCGCACCACATAGAAGTGCACCATTACTAACAAATTTTTTTCAAAAAAATATTCAGAATTTTTTTCAATTTTTTTTCATTTTTTTCTTAATCTTGGGTCACTATGGCTTAATCTTGGGTCAATATGCTTAATCTCAAGTCAAATCGGACTAGTGGCTTGACTTGGCACATGTTCATGAATGTAGTTGAATCAAAACCAACATAACCTCTATGATATTTATGTTCATGGTGTCCATATCCTACTCACATGCTAGTGTCCAATGTTACTTATGCATAATGCATGTTTATGACCATTGTTGCTCTCTAGCTGGCCGCTTCTCAATCTAATTGCTAGCCTTCGCCTGTACTAAGTGGGAATTCTGCTTATACATCAAAAACCTTGAACCCAAAGTTATTCTAGATGAGTCCACCATACCTACCTATATGCGGTATTACCCTGCGTCCTAAGTAAATTTGCATGTGCCACCTCTAAAAACTTCAAAAAAATATCCTTTTTGTGCCTGGATCGTTCACTGGAACTAGAAAAAGGTTGTTAGTGGCGCAACCAATTTTTGCTATTAATGGCGCACTATAGGTGCGCCACTATTAACACGCCACTAGTAACTGTTAGTAATGGCGCACATTTGGTGCGCCATTACTATCACAGATAGTAATGGCGCACCCTAGAAGTGCGCCATTACTATCTGACTTAGTAGTGGCGCACCACATAGAAGTGCGCCATTACTAACAAATTTTTTTCAAAAAAAATATTCAGATTTTTTTTTTCAATTTTCTTTCATTTTTTTCTTAATCTTGGGTCACTATGGCTTAATCTTGGGTCAATATGCTTAATCTCAAGTCAAATCGCACTCTGTGGTCAAACTTCCCTGAAGGTCACCCATCCTCACACTACTCCAGCCCGAGCACGCTTAGCTTCTCAGTTCTATCCAACCCCATCACCAGCTCACTTAACAGGCACTTGTTGATATATCTATCATATCAATCCTATTAAACCTTGTTGATGTCTAGGACTTTGTTCATGTTCATGAGTGTGATGAAATTTTGAAAAAATATTTCAGACTTCCCGGTCATATTACGTATCATATTTTGAACATTTTTCCAAAAAAAAATTCGAAACCAATTTTTTTCTGTTACTAGTGGCGCACCTAGCAAATGGTGCGCCATTACTAAGTTTGAAACTTTTTCCATTTCCCCCCTCTAGATCTTAAAAGCCCCGTATCTGTTATTCTGTTAGGTTTTTGGGGATTCTAAAAATCTTCAACGGGGTTCCACAGAAAGTATCAACTGGTAGATGATTTTTCGAGTAGATGATTTTTCATATAAAAAACTTTTAAATTTGAGTTCGTATGCAAAAGTTATGCTCATTTTACTAAATTCCAGAGAGATTTTGCAAATAAAGTCGAAATTCATATTTGTAAATTTTCCCAACAACTAGACCACATATCAAATGGGAAACTTATTTTCTTATATTTTTTTGACATTTCCATCATTTTCTTTTATTTTTATAAAACTGAAAAGGCGGCCCACGGGGGGGGGGGTGCATTTAGTAATGGCGCACCTTCACAAAGTGCGCCATTACTATGTGTATGACTTGGTCAAACCTTGGTCAAAGTTAGTAATGGCCACTACTAGGGAAAAGGCTAGCAGCAGCGCGGGTTTTAGGTGTATCAGTAGCGCGGGGACCGGCGCTACTAATAAGGCGCTACAGCTAACACGTAGCAGTAGCGCGTGCTCACTAGCGCTACTGCTACACAAGTGTAGCAGCAGCAACGCGCTTAATGGAAGCTCGCTACTGTTAATAGCTATAGCGCGCTTCTCCTGTGCGCGCTACTGCTACTACCGTGCTGCTGCTAACTTTTCTCCACTCGCTACTGCTAATTTTAGTAGTTTTTTGTTTTTTTCGGCATATTTGTTTTGTATTTGAACAGGCTTTATAGAAGAATCTTTAGCACATACAAATGTCATCATGATACACATACAAATGCCTGCGAGACCATAAATGTAATCATAGCATATACATACAAATAGTCTCATCATAATCATCATCCAACACAAAGTGGTATCTTGTCATCATCTCGAAAATAGCGATACATGCAAGTCTCGAATACTTGCAACTACAATGTCATCCATCTAAACAAAGGTATGCGCGAGAAGAGCTATCACTATGAGTGAGAGCGGAGCTATGCAGTACATAAGGTGGCAGTTACGAGTCCTCTCTCGCGCTAGCGTGAACCTCAAGTAACTAGCTTCCCCTTCTTGTCTGCTTTTGAAGCCTTTATGGCTGGCGCCCGAGAACCCATTCACTTGCGCCTGACACTCATGCTACTCGTTGTACACCCCCAGAACCTTCCCTTTGTACACGACATAGCACATCCATCTCGCCATCAAGAAACTAGGTACCTGTTAGAGATGCATGTTCATGAAGAGGATGTACAATCATATATATGCACCAAAATATACTAGAGCAACACCGAAAAAGAAAGGGTTAGCAACTAGATGCAACATATAGTATGCAAATTAATTAACTAGAGGTACGCAGGTCATCGTACGCAAACTAACAAAGTAGCGTTACGCAAGTTCGGCAGGGACCGTGGACATCACAAAGTTTCTTCGCTACAAAAAGTATACTAGTTCAACCGACACATATCATCATCATCGGCATCATAAATCACTAGAAGTTCCATCCATCCATTTCATCGACGATGGACCCTAGCTTCTTGAATGGCGTGAGGTCTAGATGTTGCATGCCTATGCGAATTAAAACGTCAGCTCGCGATATAGGGCCATGGTGGAACATCCCCTTCTCATCGACGACTTCTTTCATGATGATCGTCGCAATGTCGCTTTGGATGCGAAAGAAGTCATCTCTAAGTTTATAGTCCGCTTCTCCATGAGATTCTAGCCACTTGTGGATATGATCATCATTTCTTCTTTTCATGCGAAGCTTTTGGTGATCCGTGTTGAACTGAATCATGAGATGGACGATGTAGAATCCATCCTTCTTGCTTGGTTTTGGGACATGGATGCAGGAGAAGTTAGTTTTATGCGCGAAACCCATCTTCTTGTTCCTCTGTTTCCTTATCTGCATGTGGTCACCTCTAATGCTGAAGCCTTGGAGAGCATCATCTAGAATATTCATTATGTGGGTGTAGTCCTTTTTCTCGTAGTCTCTGGAAGGGTCAAAATACACGGCGTGGGAGACTTGCTGGTAAAGAACGATAAGGACGGCGCGCCCGTCGCTGCAGGGAAAAGACACCTCAAATTATTCCCCATATGAGAGAGAAGGAATGATTGAAATGTATGAAAGGGTTGTCCAGAACTGACTTACTTTGGATGATAAGGCACGAGGACAATTTCCCGGTCCTTATTCTGTACCACGAAGTTTTGGAGGTACTTCCTAGCAGTTTCACGCTCAAAGTCGCCGAGACTCAAGAAAGACTCGTGCATGTAGTACGGATCCACCACACAGATTTGCGAGACTTCTTCACTCTTCATGAAGGAGCTCATATGTAGCGCAAAAAGGCGGATGATTGTAAAATCGAGCTGCCTTGTCAGAAACATCTCAAAGATACGGTCAAACCGCAGGAAGAACACCTCCGCGGGCCGTGTGTCGACGTAGCACTTCCCCTCAGGCACACGAGTCGCGTATGTCAGATATCCTGGATCCTTTGAGGCTAGTAGGCTTTTCTCAGTCGACAACACATGGTCGTGTAGTCTCCTGAGATCCCCTGATAGTGCCTCCGGCGGTTTCGGTGGTAGCATCGGCTCGCCTGTGAGATGGAACATGGATGCACCTTTCACGGGTACACGCTCTTCAGAATGCATCGTCTGGCTGCTTTGTGCTTTGGCTTGTTTGGAGGCAGTTATCTTCCCTGATCTCTTCCTCTCCTTTTTCTTGGGCACACCTTCCAGACCATTCCTTAACCCCTGCCCCAGGGTTCCCGGGCTAAGCACTGTACGACCCCCGGATAGTTGAACCTGTGTTGAGGCGACATCTTCAGGCGTGTCCTGTGAGGAATTCATGAAGAGATACTTTTTGCAATCCTTCCAATGACCTTCCTGCCCGGGCATATCATTCATATCCTCATTATCATGCTGATAGCCCGATTTGTCATATGGTTGAATCATCAGATCTATGTCACAGTCATACGCGTTTGTATTGAGGAAACCCATAGGGTTGACCTCCGTCTCATCATCCATCTGCTCTACAGGACTGATTACATCAGCCAGTACTATTGCACCCCCTTCATCACGTCGTCTGCCACTATCACTCGGCACTACAGGAGCTGGTAATTGCATAGGCGGGGTGGTGGTCTCCGCACATGCTTGTTGATGTGTGGTTATTTGTGTGCTCTCGGCCGGCTCCAGACGAATAAGATTCTTCGGCCATAGCAGCACCCAACCATTGTAGTTTCCAATCCGTAGCGGGGTCTCGTCGTCCTCTCCCACGAGATATACCGGAGGAGGCAAATGCTCGTGCCCCGATTTCACACTGGACAAGTTAACCCTGAAGTGCCCAGCGGGGATCGGCTGGTTGTGGAACATGGGTTGCATGGGGTTCATTATCATCCCCTTTCCCACGTCCACCTTCTGGCCTTTGATCAAGTAGATTATGGTGCACAGGGTTTCTTCGCCCTGCAAACACATATGTCTGTGGCGTTGTCGGATTTCGGGTTCCGGCAGACCCTTGAGGTTCGAACACTGGGGTGCGCGCGGAGATTTCGCCTCCTACCTACCTGCACCCCTCCGCCTCACTAAGGTCTAAGCTATGGAAAGAACAACACAAGAGACACAGGGTTTATACTGGTTCGGGCCACCGTCGTGGTGTAATACCCTACTCCAGTGTGTGGTGTGGTGGATTGCCTCTTGGGCTGGTGGTGATGAACAATACAAGGAAGAACAGCCTCGCAAGGGTCTGTTCTTGGCTGGGGGGATGAACTGCTGGGAGGAGTTCAGTTACCCTTCTCTCTCTCTCTCTTCTCGATTGTCCCCTCTCTAAACCCCAACCTCTCAGCCCCCTGATCCTTCGATTCCCCTTTTCCTTTGGGCGGCTGGTCCTATTTATAGAGGCCCTGGTCCTCTTCCCAAATATCGAGCGGGAAGGGAGCCAACAATGGCGGGCTAATTTGAAAGGGGACAGCTAGTACCAGCTATCCTGACAAAAGTAGTCTTCACCTGCACAAAGCTCTGGTGGTGACGCCGTCTTAGGCTCCATGATGACCTCCGTCTTGCAGTCCTCCTGGTCTTGGTCTTGTTGCACCGAAATGGCAACCTTTGCCTGATGCCTCGGTACTCCGTGGCTGCGCTTGCCCCCTTTGGACCAAAGGGGAAAGGAGGACACTGCGTGGGCTGGCACCCGCCTGGCGCCCTTGGTCGTCATGGCTTGCGTCACGGGCACCTCGTGAAGTACCCCGCCTTGATCTCTCCTCCTCCTCGCGAGCCGGCCTGATGAGGCCATGCCTGAGGAAGATTCGTGTTGTCCGCCCTGCGAGGCTTGGCCCCTCGCGAGGGTCTTGGGTTTGTGTTGGTGAAGATGGGCCGCACTGGCCCTCCTTTTGAGCCACGCCGCAGGCTGCAGGCAGGCAAGTCTGGGGACCCCCGTTCCCAGAACGCCGACAGGCGTAAAACATACAAAAGGCAACGAAAATGGAATATTCTATATATATATATATATGTTGGTGCGACATGTAATTACCGTGACGGTGTCGAGCTCAGCCAAAGACGAAGGCCCACCTAGCGTGCCAGAGACTGAGGATGGGCTGCTATGAGCAGGAGCGACCGCGAGAGGAGGCCCGGTTGCATGAGCAAGTGATGGTGCAGTGTTGTTGTTGTTCATGGAGTTGCTCCCGACGAAACTGGGCACCGGGAAATCATGTACCATCTTGTCTGGATTTTCCTTCGTCCAGTTGATGATAGCTGGAACCAAGTTAGTAGCGAAATCATTTCTGCAGGCAGTTACAGCTGCATTGACTGCCTGTTGTAGCAACTCATTTTTCTCTTTGGCTATTTTTTCCGCATCCTTAGCTGCTTTTTCTCGACCGCAAGCTTCACCTTTGCGTCGATGTCCGCCTGACTATACTTCTTTTTCTGCATCTTGGCCTTCGGGCCCTCGTTGTAAAACACCTTCCATGTGGCACCGTCTCCAGCGCCGTGCACACGACCATATTGCGGCCACTGGCCCAAAGGGAGTCCCTTAAGTTCGTTCAAGGCCCGGTTGAGAGGGGTGTCCCACTTGGGCCTCGTCGGAGAAGTAGGGCTTTCGGCTGCAAGCTGGTGATGCTTCTCTAGTAGTCTAATCAATTTCCTCGTGATCTGGCCCGTGTAAAAAACCTTTTTCTCCTTGTCCCACTTGTAGCGGGCCCTGATGAAGTCACGCTCCAAGGGGTTGGTGAACTTCGCGAAGGGGTCTGGGAGACCCGCGGCTTCACGTTCCGCGTCCTCCTTATCCCATATGGGCCTTTTACCGAGGTAGCCACGGCTTCTGAGGCGATGCTTCCCCGTGTTCCTTTGCTGAAGGCTCTTGAATTTCGTAGCCTTAGCCTTGGCTGCCTCGGTAGCGCAAGTTTCCTTGAACTTATCGAACTCCTCTTCCGTAAGTGTCAGATTTTCCTCCAGAATCTTGGACAGGGGTTCCTCAGCCTCAATAGCTCGTTTCACCCTCCCTTTCCAGGAGGCCAAATCATTGCTAAACATGCCCATGGCGTGATTGTTAATCTTTTTCATCTTCAGATCATCCCACGGTTGTTCTATGTTATCATCCCGGTTGGAGAACTTGAATCTCTTGTGCAACTTCGTTAGGAGCAACTGCGTCAAATGTTCTTTACTTCTTAAGTCATCGTCGTTGATGCTCGCGCATTCCAGTAGGATGCATCCTAATTGGTTCCCATAGCACTTGCGAGGTTCTTCCGGCTCTAATGGCTCAAACTTGCCAGGTGCCATCTTTGTGACCACAAGTCGTCCAAATCCCTAGTTTGTTAGGTTTTCGTATCCTCTGCTTCTTATGCTTCCTCTTTTCGGTAGCAGCATCGGCGCCGGTACCTTCCCCGCTGGTATCTTCCCCGCCGGTACCTTCGCTGATAGAGGCTAAGGTGTCCCGATGTTTCGATGAGATGGTGGCTATCGTTTTCTGTGGGAGTCGACCTTGACGATCCGACTACGAACGTGCGAGACATCGCGCCTTAGCAATCGCTAAACCAACTTCCAAGGGTTATTGACCATGCCGGAGCACGATCAACCTGACCACGAGGGTCTGTTTCCTACGAGCAAACGAAGAACAAGCAAGAAACTGAGATTGCAATCGGGATATTGCGAATATAAGATGAAAGCTTTATTGATCAAGGTGGGGTTCTGTGACGTCTTGGTCTGGTCGTTGGACACAAACGAAGTACGCGAAGTTGCAGCTATGGCGAACTTTTAATCTAAACAAAACCCAAAGTCTAAACGACGCCCTAAGGGCTGTATATATGGAGGAAGAGAGGGGAATTTCGTGGCCCTTGAGGGTGGGGTCCGAAACCAACCCTAACTCTTGTTTCCCCACACATACGGACTCTAAAAATAGCCTATACTTAAGTATTTCGAAATTACATGGGCCTGGCCCATTAATAAGGTGATGCAGCACCTAGAATAGCCTATGGACGAATATTATGAAGTGGCATCTTGTATATTTCGTCCAAGGCTTCATGCACTCCTTATGGCGGCTTCAAAGTCCTGAAATCATCACTTGTAACTCCGTTCTTGATCCCCTTGCGCATGCCATCAAACTCCATGCGTGTTCTTGCTCCAATGTTCATCCTTCTCCAAGCTAGGCCCTTCATTTGTAAGCAAAACAAATGTATCCAATTTAGGCAGCATCATAATCTCATGAACATTAGAATCATTACCAAGAAACGAAAGTACCTGGTAATTTAATTGGCGTGCGCGAGCTCTAGTAATTGGTCCAGTATATGTAACAGTAGGGGCTGTGGGTGTAACAATGGTATTGATGTCCTCATCATCCTCCCCTTCTTGAAATGAAGTCGTCCTCGACGGAAGCGCATCTTCCTCACCCAAATAAGGCTTCAAATCTGCAATGTTAAAAGTGGGACTAACCCCAAAATCTACAGGTAGCTCAAGTTTATATGCATTATCATTTATTTTCTCTAACACCTTAAAAGGACCATCAGCACGTGGCATTAGCTTTGATTTGCGCAGATTAGGAAATCTATCTTTATGCAAATGTAACCAAACAAGATCTCCAGGCGCAAACACAACATGTTTTCTACCCTTATCTCCAGCAAGTTTATATTTAGCATTCATACGCTCAATGTTTTCCTTAGTTAACTCATGCATTTTTAAAATCAATTCAGAACGTTCTTTAGCATCAAAATTAAGCTTCTCTGAAGATGGAAGAGGCAACAAATCAATAGGTGCACGAGGTAGGAAACCATACACAATTTCAAAAGGGCACATCTTAGTAGTAGAATGCAATGAGCGATTATAAGCAAATTCAATATGAGGCAAGCATTCTTCCCATATTTTCTTGTTATTCTTCAAAACAACCCTAAGCATAGTAGACAATGTTCTATTGACTACTTCAGTTTGTCCATCAGTTTGGGGGTGACAAGTAGTACTAAAAAGCAGCTTAGTCCCCAACTTAGCCCATAAACATCTCCAAAAGTGGCTAAGAAATTTAGTATCACGATCTGAAACAATAGTATTTGGCACACCATGTAAGCGAATAATTTCACGAAAGAACAAATCAGCAACATTAACAGCATCATCGCTTTTATGACATGGTATAAAGTGTGCCATTTTCGAGAACCTATCCACGACAACAAATATGCTATCCCTCCCCTTCTTTGTTCGAGGTAAACCTAAAACAAAGTCCATAGATATATCCTCCCAAGGAACACTAGGTACTGGCAAAGGCATATATAAACCATGAGGATTGAGTCGTGACTTAGCTCTTTGACATGTAGTGCAGCGAGCAACAAAACGCTCAACATCCCGTCTCATCTTTGGCCAAAAGAAATGTGTAGCAAGTATATCCTCCGTCTTCTTGTGTTTAATGACATAAGGGAAAGTCTCAATGAATTCAACCCATTTAGCATGTCTACGGTTCAGTTTTGCTTGACTTTTAATGTGTTTCAAAGATTCATGATCAGGATGTATAACAAATTCCTTGGGCCATAAATAATGTTGCCATGTTTCTAAGGTCCGAACAAGAGCATATAATTCTTTATCATAAGTAGAATAGTTCAGACTAGGCCCACTCAATTTTTCAGAAAAGTATGCAACAGGTTTTCCATCTTGTAATAAAACACCTCCTAATCCAATTCCACTAGCATCACATTCAAGCTCAAAAGTCTTATTGAAATTAGGAAGTTGGAGTAAAGGAGCATGTGTCAACTTATCTTTCAATATCGTGAAGGCTTCTTCCTGTGCGGTACCCCAAACAAAAGGCACATCCTTCTTTGTAAGCTCGTTGAGAGGTGCAGCAATGGTGCTGAAATCTCTCACAAAACGCCTATAGAAACCAGCGAGGCCAAGGAAACTCCTCACTTGTGTGACCGTTTTGGGCTGCGGCCAGCTCTCAATAGCTTCAATCTTGGCTTTATCAACTTCAATTCCCTGTGGAGTAACAACATAGCCAAGAAAAGATACTCGGTCGGTGCAAAAGGTGCACTTTCCAAGGTTTCCAAACAAACGTGCATCACGTAGAGCAATAAAAACAGCACGTAAATGTTCCAAATGTTCCTCCAAAGATTTGCTATAAATCAATATGTCATCAAAGTAAACTACCACAAATCGTCCAATGAAAGCACGTAAAACTTCGTTCATTAACCTCATGAAAGTACTAGGTGCATTAGTTAACCCAAAAGGCATGACTAACCACTCATATAATCCAAACTTAGTTTTAAATGTTGTTTTCCATTCATCTCCCAATTTCATACGAATTTGATGGTATCCACTACGCAAATCAACTTTGAAGAATATTGTAGAGCCACTCAATTCATCAAGCATATCATCTAACCTAGGAATAGGATGACGATAACGAATAGTAATATTATTAATGCCTCTACAATCAACGCACATACGCGACGTACCATCCTTTTTCGGCACTAAAATGATAGGAACAACACAAGGACTAAGGGATTCGCGTATATAACCTTTGTCGAGCAGTTCTTGTACTTGACGCATAATCTCCTTCGTCTCCTCTGGATTGGTACGGTATGGTGCACGGTTGGGTAGCGAAGCACCGGGAATTAAGTCAATTTGATGCTCAATCCCTCGAATAGGTGGTAATCCCGGTGGCACGTCTTGTGGAAAGACGTCAGCGAACTCCTGCAAAATGTTAGTGACAGCAGGGGGCAAAGAGGAAGGCACGTCCTCGAATGAAAATAATGCCTCTTTGCACACAAAAGCATAGCAAACAGATTTGATAAAATCTAGCTCACCAATATCAGATTTGGTGGCAAGTAAACATGCACTTTTCAATTTAATTTCAGAAACAACAGTAGATGGTTTATTATTAGGCTTCATTTGGTGCTCAAATTCTTTTGCCACAATCTGATTTTCACTCTTATTTGTCTCCTGTTTTGCTTTATTAGCTCTATTAATATCATCCTTCAAAATGGAATCAGGAGTCATAGGAAGCAAAGTAATATTTTTATCGTTATGAACAAGAGTATACTGATTGTTTCTACCATGGTGTACAGAATTTTTATCAAATTGCCATGGTCTACCAAGTAATAAGGAACATGCTTGCATAGGTACCACATCACAATCAACATAATCAGCATATGTAGAGATACTAAAATGCACACGAACATTACGTGTTACCTTAATCTTGCCGCTGTTGTTGAACCATTGGATGTAGTAAGGATGTGGATGTGGTCTTGTGGTGGGAGATAGCTTCTCCACCATCTCCATGCTAGCCAAGTTATTGCAGCTCCCTCCATCTATGATCACGCGGACAGAACGTTCCTTCACAACTCCCTTTGTATGGAACAAAGTATGCCTCTGATTTTGCTCAGCTTGTGTAACCTGCACACTCAAAACACGTTGAGCAACTAAACATTCATACCTGTCAGCATCTTCAGGAGCCATGTATTGCGTCTCATGATCAGAATCGTCTCCACCGTGTTCGTCACGTGTAATAAGAGCCAAAGTCTCCTCATCATAGTCACTAGCGGACTCATACCCACCATCATCAGTAACAATCATCACACGCTTAGAATTGCATTCTCTCGCAAAATGTCCTCTTCCCTTACAACGACGACAAATAATATCACTTGTGTGCCCTGTTGATGCCATGAAAGAAGAAGAACTCTTTGCAGGCCCAGCAGGTGTGCTCTTGCTAGATAGTGGTGATTGTGCTTGCTTTATTGTATCACGGTTGGATGTGGCACCTGATGGAGGTGCTGAACGTGTGGAAGTAGATGATGCACGTGGTGTCCATGATGAAGGTCGACCTGCAGAAAAGTTAGTCTGCGCCAATGCCTGTCAATCCTGCACTTCACGTTCAGCTTTACAAGCAAGATGGAATAAACGAGTGATATTAGTATACTCCTTATACTCTAGAATGGTCTAAATCTCTCTATTTAATACACCCATAAAACGTGCAAGCATAGCTTCATTCTCCTCAACAATACCACATCTAATCATGCCAGTTTGTAATTCCTGATAATATTCTTCTACAAATTTTATCCTTGTCTTAAACGTTGCAATTTTTTAAGTAATTCACGTTGATAATATGGTGGAACCCAATGAGTACGCATAGCAGTTTTCAAAGCAGCCCAAGTAGCTAGAATAGGATATAATCTACAATGTTCAGACCACCAAACACATGCAAAACTAGTGAAAGCACAAACAGCAGCAGGAACACGTCTCTCCTCAGGATATTGTAAACATGTAAATCGTTGTTCAGTTTCTAACTCCCAAGTAAGATATATATCAGGAACATATCTACCCTCAAATGGTGGAATATTCAGTTTCAGTTTAGGGAGATGGTCATGATCTCGTACCTGAGGTGAGCCCTACCATTGCCATATTTGCATGTGGACGACCTGGTGGTTGCTGTGCTGTTGGTTGCACGTAGTTCTGATTTTGATTCAACCTCATCCTCATAATCTCCCACATAAGCATCCTCCTCCACATCAGCAGTAGGAGCCACAGAAGTATCAACAGCAGCACCAGCAGTATGGCCCGACTGAAGAGGGACATGGCTCGCTCGGCGGAGGGCTGTTTCCTGACGTGGAGGTAGTCGGTGTTGTTGCGGTTGTTGCAGAGGTGCAGCAGGAGCAGCCGGTGGTGGTGGTGGAAAACGCGAATGCAATTCAGCAAACTTGTTATCGAGCTTTGTTTCAAACGTCTTCTCCATGCCATCTATCTTCTCCATGGCCTCTTTAAATCTGTTTATCACATCTTGCACCTGTCCATTCATCATTTGCTGAAACGTATCATGAAGCTCCTTGTTCGTCAAGTTCTCCCAGTCAGTCTCGTCGGCTTGTGATCCTGGCATGGTTAGCAGCAATAGAAACACAAGAATATGATCCTACAGACTACTAACAAGTGGTGGTGGTGGCGGGTGTCACAAATCCGTCAAGCAAATCTCAAATTCTTACCAGTTCTTACCCAGCAGCAGGCTGCGATCGGCAACCGTTGTAGTCAAAAACTCTCAAAAGCTTGGATAGAGCGATTGCCAGGGAGAGTTAAACTCACGACGTAGATGTATGTGGAGCTGGGAAGGCTTATAGTATGGTAGCAAAAAGGGTCAGCAATAATCAATTCAGAGATGCAAAGTTGAATAAACGCTCAACGACGGTACTGTGCTGGTCCTAGCTAGACCGTGCTAGAGACGCGAGCCTAGAAACACTAACAAAATCACGGCGGCGCACGTAAATAAGGGAAGCACACTCGGTAACTTTTTTTTCGCTCTTTTTTTGCGCTTCCTTTTTTTTGCGCTTTTTTTTGCGAAAAATCACTATAATGGCGAGTGTCTCAAAACTCTTCCTTCGTCAAACTGATAGGATGGGCACGAATTTTTTTTTTCACTTTTTTTTGGGAAATCAGGGCAGCGACGACGAAAAAGTGCGACAAAAAATCACTATGATGGCACGTGGCTCAAAAGATTCAGAAAAGCCTAAAAATAGGATAGGGAAAAAAATTTGCCCGTGAAAATTTTGGCCTAAAACTGCCCGGGGGTCTCCAGACTTTTTTTTCCGAGACCTACGCAGGCAAGGAAACACGAATCGGAATTTAGATTGATCTCAAGAACAAACCTAATATGAGAAGAACTCGGATTGGTGGTGGATATATGGTTGTGGTATATGGCAGCGGTGGTGGTATATGGTAGCGGTGGTGGTATATGGATAGAGATTGATGGTGGTATATGGATACGGATTGGTGGTGGTATATGGATATGGATTCAGAGCGGTGGCGGATAAGCAAAAGTGGTAGATGGGCGATGATGATGGTGCGGCGGCGGCGTGACAACTTGTGACCAGAACTCGAAACTCTAAAAGACTAGACTCTAAGACCAGCAACTTGACACGACGATGCAACCGCAAATTCAATAAAGCAAAAACCCTAAAAAGATTATGCAAAGGCTCAGATTGGTTCGGATATGATGAACTAACCCTAATGTTTTTTGTGGCTTTTTCGTGGACTATAGGTATGAAGAACATACTCGATCTAATCTACGAAAAACTGTAAAATCTCACCGAGCAACCTGAAAATCTGATACCACTTGATAGAGGCTAAGGTGTCTCGATGTTTCGATGAGATAGATATTGTTTTCTGTGGGAGTCGACTTTGACGACCCGACTACGAACATGCGAAAGACGTCGCGCCTTAGCAATCGCTAAACCAACTTCCGAGGGGTTATTGACCACGCCGGAGCACGATCAACCTGACCACGAGGGTCTGTTTCCTGCGAGCAAACGAAGAACAAGCAAGAAACTGAGATTGCAATCGGGATATTGCGAATATAAGATGAAAGCTTTATTGATCAAGGTGGGGTTCTGTGACGTCTTGGTCTGGTCGTTGGACACAAACGAAGTACGCGAAGTTGCAGCTATGGCGAACTTTTAATCTAAACAAAACCCAAAGTCTAAACGACGCCCTAAGGGCTGTATATATGGAGGAAGAGGGGGGAATTTCGTGGCCCTTGAGGGTGGGGTCCGAAACCAACCCTAACTCTTGTTTCCCCACACATACGGACTCTAAAAATAGCCTATACTTAAGTATTTCGAAATTACATGGGCCTGGCCCATTAATAAGGTGATGCAGCACCTAGAATAGCCTATGGACGAATATTATGAAGTGGCATCTTGTATATTTCGTCCAAGGCTTCATGCACTCCTTATGGCGGCTTCAAAGTCCTGAAATCATCACTTGTAACTCCGTTCTTGATCCCCTTGCGCATGCCATCAACTCCATGCGTGTTCTTGCTCCAATGTTCATCCTTCTCCAAGCTAGGCCCTTCATTTGTAAGCAAAACAAATGTATCCAATTTAGGCAACATCATAATCTCATGAACATTAGAATCATTACCAAGAAACGAAAGTACCTGGTAATTTAATTGGCGTGCGCGAGCTCTAGTAATTGTTCCAGTATATGTAACAGTAGGGGCTGTGGGTGTAACAATGGTATTGATGTCCTCATCATTCGCCCCCGGTCTTGGCGCTGCCATCGGTGCCAGCGCCGTCGGTGTCGATGTCGGCGTCAGTACCATCATCGAGGCCGACCTGCAAACCTTGCTTAGCAGTCAAATAGTCGAGGTACTCTTGTTCACCCTCATAATCCATCTCATCTGCATCTTGGTCAGAAGGCCCAGTTTCTTCGTTGTTCGACATGTTTCCTATGATTAAGTGTCCTTGTTTATTTCTAAAAGTATGAATAAATGAGAAATTCCATAAAAAAGAAATCTATGTGCCAGCACTCGATATGCCAACTATGTAGCACAAATCATGCCTTTATTCACGGCAAATTTCGGCATGACCTTTGCTAAAAAAATGGACATATCGAGCGCCTGAAATTCACTGGAACAAAAATGAATCAACATTCCGGCGTAACATAGGCCACTCGGATCATTTACCAAAATTGAACCAAAACATGACATGTCCAAATGACATGTTCAAATTCCAAACATGACATGTCCAAAACATGACATATCCACATATCACATGTCCAGTTCAAATTTGCATATAAATTTAGCCTACCTAAATTTGCTTTAACAAGGGATGTTGATTTGGACAATTGCTAAATTCATAACTAAATAGATAACCTAATTAACCTACTGCCCTAACTAAAATCTAAGTAAATTAACCAAAGAACCCTAGCTAGAAGAGAGAGTGGGGGGGTTTACAGAGGGTGCAGGGGCGAGGAGGCAGGACCGACGACGGCCGAGGTTGGGAGGGGAGGAAGCAGAGGAGGGAGGCGAGGGCCGATGGGTCGGGGGCGAGCGCGCCGGGGTCGGGTGCGAGCGCCGGCTCGGGGCCTAGCGGCGGGGTCGGGGGCGAGCGCCGGGGTCGGGGGCGAGGGCCGGGTCGGGGGCGAACGCCGGGGTGCGGCGGTGCGACGGGGGAGAGAGTGGGGATTTGGGGGGAAAAGAGGCGGGATGAAGCAGGGAGAGTGAGAATTTTGGGTTAAGTGGACGTAGCAGTAGCGTGTTTAGACAAAACGTGCTGCTACTACCTTCACTAGCTATAGCGCGTTTAGATAAACGCGCTGCTACTACCTTCACTAGCTGTAGCGGTTTAGATAAAACGTGTTGCTACTACCTTCACTAGCTGTAGAGGTTTTATAAGGAAATTGCTACTGCTAGCTTGACTGTAGCTGTTTTATAAGGAAATCACTGCTGCGAGTTTTCCTTTTTCTTTTCCTTTATTTTCTCCCACTTTTATTTCCCGAGAGCAGTGAACGAAGGGAAGGCGATATATATTGCATCATTTGATGGTTAAATATGTATACAAAATAGCAACATATATATATATATATATATTACATCATTTGGCCGATAACATACAAAATAGGAACATATATTCCTCAGCGCTGACGTTTTCGTTTTTGAGTCAACTTCTTTCCCTTCTTGTTCATCGAAGAATAATTGAGCCCCTCATTGTGACTTTGCCTTTTCCATGGAGTATGATTTTTCTTAGGTAATGTAGTATTGATTCTTCTTTTGACGTATACTTCATCATCATCGTCATCTTCCCTCATTGGGTTGCCATACTGATCATAGTCTTCCTCGTTGGTGACTCCATCCATTCCAATGATGTTCCTTTTGCTTCTCCTCACGACAACACGACTGGGATTGCATGGGTCGGCTATGAAGAAGCATTGTGTCACGTGCTTAGCGTGTACCCATGGCTCGTTTTTGGCGATAGCGTTCATGGTAGCGCTCTTGGCGTCGGGTATAGTCATGGTACTGAAAATCCTCTTTTCCCTTTCGACATTCTTAGCCCATCTGACACGGAACATCGTCGTGTTGTGCAGTCCAGAGTAGTCAAGCTCCCAGATCTCCTCGACCCTTCCATAAAATCGTTCAGTTGCGCCGTTGTCGCTGCCGGTCATGCATTCCATCGTCACCCCTGAGTTCTGATCATCAATGTCCATATCTTTGGCCTCCGTGTGGAATGTGTATCCGTTGATATCATATGCCTGATAGGTTACGAGGTTGGGCGAGGGGCCATGTGCTAAGGCGTATATGAGCAATCCGTCCATAGAGCCCTCCTCCGGGGGATTAGCAATAATATGCTCTTTGAACCAATGCAGGAAAGTGGAGTTGTGCTCTCTAGTAACTTCGACGTCCGTCCTGCATACCCCCGGTCACGATACTTCTTTGCGATAATTTATTTGTGCAATGCCACGAAAGGATCTACCTCGTCTAGGTGTTGTAGCACTACCAAGTTTGCTCTATCAAAGTCGCTGCGTCGATCTGAGTATGCCACGTGCAGTTCCCTGCGACCATTGCAGTGACCTTCTCCTTCGAGCCTCCCATCGTCCTTGTTAACGGGCAAACCAACACTAACACCAGGCGGCTGGTCTGCGCCATATAAAAAATTCTCACAGAAAGAGATGCACTATTGTGTCACATAGCCCTGGACGATGCTTCCATCCGGACGGGACATGTTACGAACGAATCCTTTGATGATCCCATTTATCCTCTCAAACGGCATCATGTTGTGCAGGAATGACGGCCCCAGGTCTATTATGTCATCCACAATATAGACACGCAGATGCACCATCACGTCAAAGAACGCGGGCGGGAAGTACATCTCAAGCTCATTCAGTATCACAACGATATCATCATGTAGCCTTCGGAGCTGCTTCACACTGATCGACTTTCGAGAGATGACATTGAAAAAGTTGCAGAGACCAATAAGCATGTCACGGACGTGCTTGTCCATTATCCCTCTAAGGGCAACAGGTAGTATCTGCGTCATCATCACATGACAGTCATGGGACTTCATCCCGCTGAACCTTTTCTTGTCCATGTCTAGATATTTGTTTATCTTGCCACAGTAACCGGAACTAACTTTGACTCTGGTAAGGCACTTAAAGAATTGATGGATCTCAGCCTGACTTAAGGTGAAGCAAGAAGGGGGGCAATAATCCTCTTTCTTTATTTTCTTGCCCTTCTTCTCTCGTGCCTCTGTCTCTGTCTCGTCTGACATTTTACGGGGCGGCATGTGCAGATCTTCCCTGATTTTCAAATCTTGCAAGTCTTTTCTTGCCTTCGGCCCATCCTTGGTCTTATCCGGCATGTTCATCAGTGTTGCGAGCAAGCTCTCAAGGACATTCTTATAGATATGCATTTGATCAAGGCAATGAGGTGTATCGAGTTTGTGCCAGTACTCCAAGTCCCAGAACACAGACCTCGTCTTCCATACCTTCAGCAGCGGCTCCGGCGCCTTTCTCATCGTCTTTGCCGGCGCGGGGTGCTCCTTCCAGTTTTTCAACAGCTCATTGATTTCGGCACCGCTCCGCTTACGTGGAGGTCCTCGATGCTCAGCGTGACCATTGAATAGATCTCCACGGTTTCTGCACGGGTCGTCCTGTTCGAGCCATCTTCGATGCCCCATGTACACGATTTTCCCAGACCCGCCATCTTTCCTTAACTTTAGCTGCTGAGACGTCGTATCATCCATGCACCGCGTGCATCCGCAATATACATGGCACACCTAGCCTGCCACATATCCGTAACCGAGATAGTCCTGCACTGTCGTGATCAACGTGGCTCTCATGTTGAAATACTCAACTTTGCTGGTGTCCCATGTCTTGGCCGGTGTTTTCCATAACATGTCTAACTCCTCTTGAAGTAGCCCCAGATACAAATTAATATTATTTCCTGGTTGTTTCGGCCCTTGAATAAGCATGCTCATGTGAATGTACTTCGATTTCATGCACAACCAGGGGGGAGGTTGTACATCCATACAAACACGGGCCATGTGCTATGGTTGGTGTTCTGGTTGCCAAACGGGTTCATGCCATCGGTACACGCGCCGAGCACTATGTTCCTTGCATCACATTCAAAATACCGATAGAAACAGTTCAACGCTCTCCACTGGCTTCCATCCTTGACATGTCTCAGCTTCGGATCATCTCCATCGTTGAGCTTCTTCCTCTCCACGTGCCAGCGCATTAGCTTTGCTTCCTTGGGATCTACAGAATACCTCTGGAGATGGGGAGTGATCGGTAAGTACCATACCACTTTCTGGGGACATTTCTTCCCGGCCTTCTTGTATCGAGAAGCATTGCACACCGGACAGCTTGTTATTTTGCATGCTCCTTCTGATAAATTATGCAATCTTTGATGCATCCAAGGTATCTCACGTGTGGCAGATCAAGAGGGCACACGATCTTCTTGGCCTCATCAGCACTACTAGGACATAGATTACACGCGAGAAGAACATCCTTTAGGTACTTGAGATGCTCATCGAGGCTAGTGTCGGTCCATTTGTTTTTAGCCTTCGTCTTCAGGAGTTGGAGCGTGAAACTCAAGCGGGCCACCTCAGGATTGCAACCATCATACAATGGAGTGTTCGAGTCTACCACCAGTTGCTCCAGCTTAGCCTCCTCTCTAGAAGCAGCTCTCTCGGTACTCGTCTCCTTGCGAACATAGTACCGACGAACTCTGCTGCGTGGAGTCCATGTCAAACTCTCCGCCGCCATGTCCGGCCCCTTCTCCGCCGCCATGTCCGGCCCCTTCTCCACCGCCATGTCCGGCCTCTTCCCCACCGCCATTATTGATCATCTCTTCGTCTTGCCATGTGCCATCATTGCCTGCCCCGTCGGCATCCTCAACATCGTCATCCCCATCTTCAATTATCCATCGAGTATAGCCATCCATGAAACCATTCATGAGCAGGTGCGCTTCGACACGACCATCGTCATGGGGGTCGAGCCAAACTATTCCTTTGCATTTTTTACACGGACATAAAACCTCTGTCCGATTATTTTCTTTCATGTCCTGCACCGCCGACCGCAACCACCTGTCCACCATCGTTCCACTGACCATCGTCAACTCTGCACGGTAATATAATAAACAAATTGATTATAAAAATGCATGCATGCATCAAAGTCATACAAAAATTTGGCATGACCTTCCTTAAAAATAGGACATACATAGATCTAGAGTTTGCCCGGAATTCGCCGAAACGGAAATAAATCGACATTTTGGCAAAACATAGGCAACTCAAAAGCACAATTTGGCATCAACTCATGCCACACACACAATTTCCATAAACATATCACACACACATAAACATATTTCCATTTTGCAAAATCATGAAATTTTAATCACCTATATTTCGAGATCGAGCACACGGTAGAGATGATGATGTAGGGAGATTAAAAGTGCACAAAGCTCTTCTTGACAAAGATAGATCTAGTTAGGGGGCAAATAGGTCACTTAACTAAATACTACATCTACCTAGCTACCTAATTTGGGAGGAGACAACTTCAACTAGTGGAGGGGGAAGGAAAAAGAGAAAGGAGATGCATTAATGGAGGTGGTGTAGTTAGGTAGGAGTAATGAAGAGAGAGAAAGGTAGGTAGAAGAGGGAGAGTAATGGGGGAGAAGTATTGAGGAAGAAGAAGAGTGAGAGTGGGAGAGGTAGGGGAAAGGGAGAGGAGGGGGAGGGTGGGTGGGGAAAAGGTGGTGGGTGCGGGTTAGCAGTAGCGCGGGACAAAAACCGCGCTGCTGCTAAGAAAGTAGCAGGAGCGCGCTTTAGGTACAAGCGCTACTGCTAACCGGGACCAAAAGTGTGCCAGATTTGAAAATTAGCAGCAGCGACCTCAAAAAAACCGCGCTACTGCTACAGCTATAGCAGTAGCGCGACTCGCGGCACCGCGCTGCTGCTAAATGGAGTTGGGTGGGCACTGTCAGTCCATATTTGTAGCAGCGCGGGTTACGCCGAGCGTGCTACTGCTAAGCACTTGTCAGAAGCGGGTTTTCCACACCCGCGCAGCTGCTAATTAGCAGCGGCGCTCCTTTTTGAGCCGCGCTGCTCCTAAGATTCTGTGTATAGGGTTTTCCCTAGTAGTGGGCGCACTTTGTATAAGTGTGCCATTACTAAGTTTGACATAGTAACGGAGCATGTATGCAAAGTGCGCCATTACTAAGTTTGACAAAGGTTTGACCCAGTCATACACATAGTTATGGCGCACTTTGTAAAGGTGCGCCATTACTATGTCAACTTAGTAATGGCGCACCTATACAAAGTGCGCCATTACTATGTGTATGATTGGGTCAAACCGTGGTCAAACTTAATAATGAAGCACTTTTCACCTGGTGCGCCATTACTGTTTTGGTTACTAATGACGCACCTACACATGGTGCGCCATTACTATTTAGTAATGGCACACCACATGTATAGTGCGCCATTATTGTCCATATTGGCTATAGTTGTTTTCTAGTAGTGGTTCATGGAACGATAGGAGGTGGTCGGTATCTTCCATGCTAAGCGGGTTATTCTCAAGTGGAGAGTTTATTCACTCACCATCACACAAGAAAAGGGCGGTAATAGGGATTCCTAGTCCCGAACTCATAAATGCAAATAATTAAACAGAACTCCCCCGAGACTGTTGTTGGTTTGGACGACACCCGTTGTTTCGGACAAGCCATGGAGTGTGATTGTTGGTGGAGGGGGAGTAAACATTTACTTTTATCGCTTGGGAACTGCTACTAGCATGCTTAGCATGGAAGATAGTGATAACTGATGGTCGTGAAGTAAATGAGATGGGTGCATGTCTCAAAATATCATTTATCTCTGTTTTAAAAACTTGAGCTCTGGCACCTCTGCAAATCATTGCTTCCCTCTGCGAAGGGACTATCTATTTACTTTTATGTTGCGTCACCACCTTCCAAAACAAGCGCTAGAACCTGAGAGAACTGCTGTCATGACTTATGCATTGTGTGCAGCTAATGTTGGGTGCATCATGACTGGGTCTTTTCTACCATGAATTACAATGTTTAGTCGCTGCTTGAACTTTGGTGGTGCTCTGCATTTATGTTTTGCGGTCTCAGAAAGAGCTAGCAAGATACCACTATTGTCATATTATATCATGGTTGTTTTGACAACGTGTTGCCGTTTGAGATATTTTATTATTGCTCGCTAGCTGATTATGTCATTGATATGAGTTAATATAATCTTTACAAGTTATTGTCGGCATGGTTAGTTATAATGTTGCTAGAAATCTGGGTGCTGATAAAGCTTATTTATGCAAACAAGAGCAAAATAGTTCATAATTTTTTTTCTTTTTCACTTTCAGTTTATCAACTGAATTGCTTGAGGACAAGCAAAGGTTTAAGCTTGGGGGAATTGATACGTCTCCAACATATCTACTTGTCCTAACGCTTTTCCTCTTGTCTTGGAGTCTAATTTTCATGATTTGAATGAAACTAACTCTGGACTGACGCTCTTTTCAACAGAACTACCATGGTGTTGTTTTTGTGTAGAAATAGAAGTTCTCGGAATGGAACAATACTTTGCTAGGAATTTTTATACAATAAACAAGAATTTCTGGAGCCAAGACCTACCGGAGAGGGTGTCAGGACCCCGATCCTAAGTCACACCGATCTAGCATGTAACACATCATATCACTTTGCGGCCTCACGCACGGTATTCCCATGGGTGCCACCTTACCTGGCCCGGGACCGTTTGCGCCTTTTGGCTCATGTATATGATAGTGTCGCTAGCATCCATATGACAAAGAACCCGGGCTGACATGACTAGTCGTGAATCCAAAGTGGCACTAACTTACAAGGATAGGCATACATGACCCAGCAATGAACGCGTCGGTCATCAACGTATGAACCCAAGTCGTAGCAAGCTACAAGGACTTAAAAGGAACAACGAGTGACATTTCCCCAAAGGGACAGACACAGGAACGAAGAAGGACACATGCCGGCCAACCTAAGTATTCCGGAGCAGTAGCAAGCTACCATGGCTCAGTGGAAGCACTAGGAGACATTTCCCGATAAGAGAGGCTACCAAGAATAAACAACTAGGTTGTCGGATCCCACACATACCAAGCATTTCAATAACATACACACAATATGCTTGATATGTGCAAATACAACATGGCATCACAACAAAACTCAACGACTCAAAGTATTTATTCATTAGGCTCCGAGGAGCCGGATATTACAAGCATGGGTCTGATGACCTAGCATTCAAGTCATACAAGCAATAAGCACATGCAGAAGCTTAACTTGTCTGAGTACAGACAAATACACCATGTACTCCTAAATGGCCTCTCATCGCTACCTTTACCAAATCGTGTTCACACACTTAGCTCTCAGTAGTAGGACATGTTCACCACATTCCAATTCATCTCCGATGAATTAGACCTGACTCAACTCTAAGCAGTAGCAGGCATGAAAACAAGCTTGAATGAGTAGGCACATCAGGGCTCAAACAACTCCTACTCATGCTAGTGGGTTCTATCTATTTACTATGGCAATGACAGGTCATGCAGAGGAAAGAGGTTCAACTACCGCAGCATGTAACAGTTGAATCATTGTTGTCCTAATGCAGTAAAAAATAGCAAAAGCGAGAGAGTGGGATTGTATCAGAATGAACAAGGGGGCTTGCTTTCCTGGCACTTCTGAAGATAGTATAGCTCTTCATCGCTGTCATCGAACTCATCGCCGGAACAACGTCTACTGACGGGGGACAATTACCGGCAACAAAGAGGAAACACAATCAATGCAATGCAACAATATGATGCATGAATGTGACACGGCAAAATGATGTGAATTGAGTTAATGCAGCTAGCAATGATTTAAATGGAGTTGGTTTGAACACAAGGTTCAAATTCAAACTCCATATGTGATTATTCAAATGACATTCATTTGATTTGTCCAAAACAGAATTCATAAGTTGTTCTAACATGCATGGAAATGGTACCGATGGATAGATTGGATTTTTCTGATAATTTTTCATGTATAAATTATTTCATTTGGAGTTACAGTTTATTTTCTATGATTTTTAGAAGTTTTAACTATTTTCTGAAATTTTATGGATTATTTTTAATCCAGAAAATTGTTAACTGAGTCAACATGATGTCATCGCTTCATCAGTAGGTCAACATGGTCAGCCCAGGTCAAACCTGACCACTATGCCCCGCAAGTCAGTGAGACAGGGGGTTAACTAGGGTTTAACTAAACATAGCTAATTACTTAGCTGGTTAATTAACCGGCGGGGCCACCAGTAGTGCCTGACCTAATTAACAGAGTTAATTAGCACTAATAATAATCTTAACCTAAAATAACTAGGGCACGGGCCCACATGTCGGTGACTGTGGTGTTCAATTAGAGCCTAATCTAATTGTTGCCACGTCAGCTAAACAGGGTTTAGCCGCCGGTGACCTCAACCGACGGAGGAGGCATGCCGGAATCGAGCTGTAGGCCATGGTTTCGAGTGTGGTTTGGTCCTACGTGCTCCTGGAGGTGCGCCGCGTCGACTGGCCTGAGGTATGGGTCGCGGGGTGCCCGGAGCTCATCGAAGGTGAGCCCGTGGTGGCAGCCGGAGCTTGGCACGGTGGAACGATGTCTAGAGGACGGGAACGGAGGGGCCGAGAAAGGGGAATATCATAAGCTCACTGGGAGGCGGAGCAGTAGTTCAGTTGGCTCAGGGACGTCCTTGATGGCGCGATTCGACGAGGATCTCCGGCGGCCAGATGCGGCGGTGACGAGCTCGATGGCAATGTTTCGAGGTGCCCGTGATCGCGTGCTTCAGCGTAGAGGTCGAGGGGGACGCGGGAACCTCCTGGCCATGGGGGTTAAGCGAGGCGACCACGTTGGCTGTGAGAACTGCGGTGCTGCGCTCGTGGTGGCTTCGGCCAAGGGGGGGAAGAAGCACAGGGACTAGGGAAAAGTGAGCAGAGAGGATGGATCGATGCGGACGGCAGCAGCGAAGTCGTCTGCATCGTCGACGTGTCTCGGGAGGCAGCCAGGCACCTGCTGCGTAGCGCGCGGTGAGCGCGCGTGCGTCGGGCACACGCGCCCTGTCTACTGGCGTGGTGGAGAAGATGATTGGCGGGTGGGCTGCATAGTAGCAGGCCGGCTAAGTCGGCTGCGGTAAGTTAGGTCGGGTTTCTCTCATTTCCCTTTTCTTTTGTTTCCCTATTTTTGCTATTTGTTTTGATTCAGTTCAAAGACCAAACCATTTTTTAGCTTCTGATAATCATCATGTGGCTAGATATGATATACTCAGAGCCACTCACAATTTTGTAGAATTATTGGATTCATAGAGTAGTTATTATGAACATAAATCCAATTCAAATATTATAGGATTTAACTCAAAGGCCCAAGATAAATACTTTTGAACCTCCAAAAATATTGGTTTGAATTTTGTTCTTGCCAATATTTTTCAAAGCTAAAAGTGAACATTTCCTTGGGAACATTTGAAGAGATTTTTAGCATGATCAATTTAGAGAATGATTTTTGAGGGTTTCAGCTAACCTCATTTCAACTTTCATCAATTAAAAAGATGATGACATGATGAAATGCAATGGCAAGCAAGGCTAATGCTAGGGCTGTGACAGAGGGGCACCTAGGTGGGCACAACCCACCAGGGCGCGCCCCCCTCTCCTAGCGCACCCAGGTGGGTTGTCCCGACCTGGTGGCCCTGCAGACCCTGAAACTGACGCTATAAAATCCTATTTTTCCAAAAAAATCATGGAGAAAGAATTATCGCGACCCACGAGACGGAGCCACCGTCACCTCCTGTTCTTCATCGGCCAGATCTGGAGTCTGTTTGGGGCTCCGGAGAGGGGGATCTTCGTTCTTCATCATCACCAACCCTTCTCCATCGCCAATTTCATGATGCTCCACACCGGGAGTAAGTAACTCCTTCGTAGGCTCACTGGTCGGTGAGGAGTTGGATGAGATTCATCATTTAATCGAGTTAGTTTGTTAGGGATTGATTCCTGGTATCCATTATGTTCTAAGATTGATGTTGCTATGACTTTGCCATGCTTAATGCTTGTCACTTTGGGACCGGGTGCCATGATTTCAGATCTGGACCGTTTATGTTATCACCATTATATCCATGTTCTAGATCCGATCTTGCAAGTTATAGTCACCTACTACGTGTTATGATCCGGCAACCCGGAGTGACAATAGTCAGGACCACTCCCGGTGATGACCGTAGTTTGAGGAGTTCATGTGTTCACCGTGTTTTAATGCTTTGTTCTGGTTCTCTATTGAAAGGAGGCCTTAATAGCCCTTAGTTTCCAATAGGACCCCGCTGCCATGGGAGGGTACGACAAAAGATGTCATGCAATTTCTTTCCGTAAGCACGTATGACTATTTACGAAATACATGCATACATTATATTGATGAACTGGAGCTAGTGCCATATCGCCATAGGTTATAACTATCTCATGATGAATATCATCCAATAAATCACCGATCCAATGCCTACGAATTTATCTTATATTGTTCTTGCTAACTTACTACTGCTATCATCACTGGGACACTTGCGACAAAATTACTGCTATCACCGTTACCGTTACTATTGTTGTTGCTACTATTATCAAAACTATCATACTACTTTGCTACTGATCACTTTCATGCAGATAATTAATCTCTAGGTGTGGTTCAATTGACAACTCAGCTGCTAATACCTTCAAATATTTCTTTGGCTCCCCTTGTGTTGAATCTATAAATTTGGTTGAATACTCTACCCTCGAGAAGTATTGTGATCCCCTATACTTGTGGGTTATTAGGGCATAGTGTCGGGCTCCTATGGTCCCCTCCCCTTTTCTCCCTTCCCTTTCAAGTCAGTCCAACGACTGCCATTGCATGGGTCGTGCTAATGCAGGGAGCCTCGCTGAAGTGCACTAGCCAGGGCATCAACCGACGATCTAATACCGGCGCTTCGCTCAAGATTACCCAAAATAGGGGAAATACTGGACCCAGCATCGCGCGGTAATCGTTGACATCGATGATGCTGGGGCCAAAGCAGTTCGACTGCTGACGAAGGGAAGGGACGGGGTGAGGGGGCTCGCGCCAGCATGTCTTGTACCCTTTTCCCCGGACGACGCCCGAATAGCGGATACGCCATAGGGGCCGCCGAGGCAGGCATATTATCTCCAGCTACGATCTTCATCGCAGCCGCGGCTTCGGCGAGGCTCGAAGGCAAGCAATGTGGCGCGGGGATGGCCCCGCTTAATTTCCATGTCTTCGTGGGCACCGCAAACACCAGGAGCTCCGAGCGGGTGACCACAGATAGGGCGCGCCGCGCACGCCAACTGGTCCACACAAGCGATCCCCTACTTGGTGTGCCAAAGATTTCACGGGAAACCACGGCTACCTATGGGACTAGGAGGCCCCTTGCTGGTTTGGTAGGGGGACGTCACATTACACAAAGAGAAGACGAGTGTGGGGCAGCACGGCAGAGATCACGCAGGCAATTACCCAGGTTCGGGCTGCCGCGAGGCGTAAAACCCTACCCCTGCTTTGGTGGATTCATGGTGGAAAGGTGGTGGTGGAGCGTAGTACACTTGCCCGGCAGAGGTTGCCCTAGGGCGGCAGTGGCTACACACGTACGAGGGTGTGAGTTATCCAACCCTCTAACCCTGTTTACGATTGCCATGGGCCTCCTTTTATAGATCAAGGGGTTACCACAATGGCAAATTAGTCATTATGCACTGATAAGATAGCAAACAGTGCTATCATACCAAACTCTATAGGGTGACAGGGTGCATTGAATGCACCGCTCAATGTCACATTGTTGGTTGCCTGACAAGGCTTTCCGGGCCATCTTGCTAGCTTCACGCCTGCTCGTTTGACAGTCGTGGTATGGGTGTCATCTGTGGGTTTTTCCTGCAAGGAGAGGCTACCATGTGGCGAATGGCTACCACTTAGTTGCTTTACGGCTTGACACCGCACTGATCGACGACGTGGGTTGTGATTGAGTGGTTGGTGAGGTGGTCTCGTCTCCGTGAGCCCTGGCAGGCCCTGCCGGGACGCCTTGGTTGTCTCCTTCTAAGCGTGGTCTCGCCTTTTGCTCGGCTCGCCTGCCGGCAAAGGAGGCCTTTTTCTTATGGTGTCTTGCTTCTCTGGCTCGATCCTGGTCCCTCTGATCTATATGTTGGTTCTTTGGAGATCTTGATTTCTTGTGCATCTTGGCTTGGTCTTGGCCTGTCCGTGCATGAGTCAGGGGAAAATATATACCCTGTCTATTTCCCCCGACGACTGTGGGTGGTGATAGTCATACTGCTTACCACCAACATCTTATTATTCAGCGATATTGTGGGATTAAGCGACTAGGACCAACCTTACATGTCCACGCACATGAGTCCGGTTCCACCGATAGACATGCAACTAGTTTTGCATAAAGGTGGCTGGTGGGTATCTGTTTCTCCTACTTTAGTTGAATCAAATTTGACTGCGGCCGGTCCTTGAAGATGGTTAAAAAACAAACTTGACGAAACATTGTTGTGGTTTTATCCGTAGGTAAGAACGGTTCTTGCTAGAAGCCCATAGCAGCCACGTAAAACTTGCAACAACAAAGTAGAGGATGTCTAACTTGTTTTTGTAGGGTATATTGTGATGTGATATGATCAAGACATGATGTCATATACGTTATTGTATGAGTCATTCATGTTTTGTAGGATATCAGGCAACCAACAGGAGCCTTATGGTTGTCTCTTTATCTTATGAAATGCAAACGCCACGTAATTTGTTTACTTAATCACTATGCGTTACCGATAGTTGTAGAAGCAATAGTTGGCGAGACGACCACAAAGATGCGATGGAGATCAAAGTGTTGAGCCGGCGACGATGGAGATCATAACGATGCTTTGGAGATGGAGATCAAAAGCATAAGATGATGGCCATATCATGCCACATTTTTTGATTGCATGCGATGTTTATCTTATATGCATCTTATTTTCCTTAGAATGGAGATAGCGTTATAATATGATCCCTTCACTTAATTTCAAGATGAAATTGTTCTCCCTGAGTATGCATCGTTGCTACAGTTCATCATTTCGAGACACCACATGATGATCGGGTGTGATAGACTCTACGTTCACATACAACGGGTGTAAGATAGTTTTACACATGCAGAAAACTTGGGTTAAACTTGACAAGCCTAGCATGTACAGACATGGCCTCGAAACACCGGAGACCGAAAGGTCGAACGTGAATCATATAGTAGATATGATCAACATAGAGATGTTCACCATTGATGACTACCCCATCTCGCGTGATAATCGGACATGAGTTAGTTGATTTGGGTCATGTATCACATAGATGACTTGAAGGATGTCTAATTAAGTGGGAGCTCTTAAGTAATTGGATTGATTGAACTTAATTTATCTTGAACTTAGTCTTGATAGTATTTGCATATCTATGTTGTAGATCAATAGCTCGCGATATAGATCCTATATATTTTTGATATGTTCCTAGAGAAAACTAAGTTGAAAAATGATAGTAGAAATGATGCAGACTAGGTCCATGAACTGAGGATTATCCTCATTACTGCATAGAAGAATTATGTCCTTGATGCACCGCTAGGTGATAAACCTGTTGCGGGAGTAGATGTAGACGTTATGAATGTTTTTGCAAGCTCGATATGATGACTACTTGATTGTTTAGTGCACCATGATTTACAGATTAGAACCGGGACTTCAAAAACGATTTGAACGCCACAGAGCATACGAGATGTTCCAAGAGCTGAAAATTGGTATTTCAGATTCATGTCCATGTCAAGAGGTATGAGACCTCTGACAAGTACTTTGCCTACAAGATGGAGGAGAATAGCTCAACCCGTGAGCATGTACTCAGAATGTCTGGGTACTACAATCACTTGAATCAAGTGGGAGTTAACCTTCCAGATAAGATTGTGATTGATAGAGTTCTCTAGTCACTATCACCAAGTTACTAGAACTTCATGATGAACTATAATATGCAAGGGATGAAAAAAACAATTCCCAAGCTCTTCGCGATGTTGAAATCGGCGAAGGTAGAAATCAAGAAAGAGCATCAAGTGTTGATGGTTAACAAGACCACTAGTTTCAAGAAAAAGGGCAAGGGAAAGAAAGGGAACTTTAAGAAGAATGGCAAGCAAGTTGCCGCTCCCATGAAGAAGCCCAAAGCTAGACCCAAGCCTGAAACTGAGTGCGTCCACTTCAAAGGAAATGGTCACTGGAAGTGGAACTGCCCCAACCACTTGGCAGATAAGAAGGATGGCAAAGTGAACAAAAGTATATTTTGCTATACATGCTATTGATGTGTTCCTTACTAGTGTTAGTAGTAACCCCTAGGTATTTGATATCGGTTCAGTTGCTAAGATTAGTAACTCGAAACAAGAGTTGAAAAATAAACAGAGACTAGTTAAGGGCGAGGTGACGATGTGTGTTGGAAATGATTCCAAGGTTGATGCGATCACCATCGCACACTCCCTCTACCTTTCGGATTACTGTTCAACCTAAATAAATGTTATTTGGTGTTTGCGTTGAGCATGATTATGATTTGATCATGTTTATTGTAATACGTTTATTCATTTAAGTCAGAGAATAATTGTTGTTCTGTTTACATGAATAAAACCTTCTACGGTCATACACCTAACATAAATGGTTTATTAAATCTCGATCATAGTGATGCACATATTCATAATATTTATGCCAAAAGATACAAAGTTCATAATGATAATGTAACATACTTGTGGCACTACCGTTTAGGTCATATTGGTGGAAAGCGCATGAAGAAACTCCATGCCGATGGACTTTTTGAATCACTTGATTATGAATCATTTGATACTTGCGAACAATGCCTCATGGGCAAGATGACTAAAACTCCATTCTATAGAACAAGGGAGTGAGCTAATGACTTACTGGAAATAATACATACCGATGTACGCGGTCCGATGAGTGTCGACAGCTGCCTACTCAAATCATATGTACTTTATTGGATATGGTGCATTCTATGATGTCTCTTATCGATTTACCACTATCGTTTTGGGGTTATGCATTAGAGACAGCTGCATTCACGCTAACTAAGGCAATGTCTAAATCCATTGAGATGACACTGTATGAACTATGGTTTAGCAAGAAACCTAAGCTGTCATTTCTTAAAGTTTGGGATTGCGACACTTATGTCAAAAGGATTCGGCCTGATAAGCTCGAACCTAAATCGGAGTAGTGCGTCTTCATTGGATACCCTAAGGAAACAATTGGGTACACCTTCTACCAGAGATCCGAAGGCAAGATCTTTGTTGGTAAGAATGGATCCTTCCTATAGAGAAGGAGTTTCTCTCGAAAGAAGTGAGTGCGACGAAAGTAGAACTTGATGAGGTAGTTGTACCTTCTCTCGAAATGGAATGTAGTACATCAGAGAAAACTATTCCCGTGATGCCTACACCAACTAGAGAGGTAGCTGATGATGATGATCATGAAACATTAGATCAAGTTACTACTGAACTTTGTAGGTCAACTAGAGCACGATTTGCACCAGAATGGTACGGTAATCCTATCCTGGTAGTCATGTTACTAGACCAAGGCAAACGTACGAACTATGAAGAAGGTATGATGAGCCCATATTTTGATAGATGGCTTGAGGCCATGAATTCTAAGATAGGATCCATGTAGGGGAACAAAGTGTGGACTTTGGTGGACATGCCCGATGATCGGCAAGCCATAGAAAATAAATGGATCTTCAGGCAGAAGACTGACGCTGATGGTAATGTTACTCTCTACAAAGCTTGACTTGTCGCAAAAGGTTTTCGACAAGTTCAAGGAGTTGACTACGATGAGACTTGTTATGATTATGAAATCTGGCAAATGGAATCTGCCACATTTTATGATTAGGAAATCTGGCAAATGGACGTCAAAACTGCATTCCTTAATGGATTTGTTAAAGAAGAGTTGTATATGATGCAACCAGAAGGTTTTGTCAATCCTAAAGGTGCTAACCAAGTGTGCAAGCTCCAACGATCCATTTATGGACTGGTGCAAGCATCTCAGAGTTGGAATATACACTTTGATGAGGTGATCAAAGCTTATGGTTTTGTACAGACCTATGGTGAAGGAAGTATTTACAAGAAAGTGAGTGGGAGCTCTGTAGTATTTCTGATATTATATGTGGATGACATATTGGTGATTGGAAATGATATAGAATTTCTGGATAACATAAAAGGATAACTGAATAAGAATTTTTCAATGAAAGTCCTTGGTGACGCTACTTACATATTGTGCATCAAAATCTATAAAGATAGATCAACACGCTTAATAGTACTTTCACAAAGCACATACCTTGATAAAGTTTTGAAGGAGTTTAAAATGGATCAATCAAATAAAGGGTTCTTGCCTATGTTGTAAGATGTGAAGTTGAGTTAGAATCAAAGCCCGACCACTTCAGAACACATAGAGAAAATGGAAGTCATTACCTATGCCTCAGTCATAGGTTCTATAAAGTATGCCACACTGTGTACCAGACCTGTTTTGTGCCTTTCCATGAGTTTGGCAAGGGGGTACAATAGTGATCTAGGAGTAGATCACTGGACAATGGTCAAGTCAAAATTATCCTTAGAAGCCTAAGGAATGTTTCTCGATTATGGAGATGATAAAGAGTTCGTCGTAGAGAGTTACGTTGATGCAAGCATTGACACTAATCTAGATGACTCTAAGTTTCAATCTGGATACATATTGAACTTGGGAGCAATTAGCTAGAGTAGATCCATGCAAAGCATTGTAGACATAGAAATTTGCAAAATACAAATGGATCCGAATGTGACAGACCCATTGACTAAACTTGTCTCACAAGCAAAACATATCACACCTTATTACTCTTTGCGTGTTAATCACATAGGCAATGTGAACTAGATTATTGACTCTAGAAAACCCTTTGGGTGTTGGTCACATGGGATGTGAACTTTAGGTGTTAATCACATGGCGATACGAACTATGGGTGTGATTCACATGGCGATGTGAACTACATGATTGACTCTAGTGCAAGTGGGCGACTTAAGGAAATATGCCCTAGAGGCAATAATAAAGTTGTTATTTTATATTACCTAATTCATGATAAAGGTTTAATATTCATGCTAGAAATGTATTGATCGGAAACCTAAATACATGTGTGAATACATAAACAAACACCATGTCCCTAGTAAGCCTCTAGTTAACTAGCTCGTTGAGCAAAGATCGTTAAGGTTTTCTAACCATGGACATGAGTTTTCATTTGATAACAGGGTCACATCATTAGGAGAATGATGTGATGGACAAGACCCATCCGTTAACTTAGCATTATGATCGTTCAGTTTTATTGCTATTGCTTTCTTCATGTCAAATACATATTCCTTTGACTATGAGATTATGCAACTCCTGGATACTGGAGGAATGCCTTGTGTGCTATCAAACGTGACAACGTAACTGGGTGATTATAAAGATGCTCTAAAGGTATCTCCAAAGGTGTTTGTTGAGTTGGCATAGATCGAGATTAGGATTTGTCACTCCGAGTATCGGAGAGGTATGTCTGAGCCCTCTCGGTAATACACATTGTAAGCTTGCAAGCCAACAACTAAGGAGTTAGTCATGAGGTGATGTATTACGGAACGAGTAAAGAGACTTGTCGGTAATGAGATTGAAGTAGGTATGAAGATTCCAATGGTCGAATCTCGGGCAAGTAACATACCGATGGACAAAGGGAATTATGTATGTTGTCATAACGGTTCGACCGATAAAGATCTTCGTAGAATATGTTGGAGCCAATACGGGAATCCAGGTTCCGGTTTTGGTTATTGAACGGAGAGGTGTCTCGATCATGTCTACATAGTTCTCGAACCCGTAGGGTCCGCACGCTTAGCGTTCGATGACGATATAGTGTTATATGAGTTATGTGATTTGGTGAACAAATGTTCTTCCGGGTCCCGGAAGAGATCACGAACATGACGAGGAGTCTTGAAATGGTTGAGAGGTAAATATTGATATATAGGACGAAGGTTTTCGGACACCAGAAGTGTTTGGGGGTACGAGGTACATATCGGGTCACCGGAAGGGGTTTCGGGCCAAGAGGGGAAACACACCAACCACCAGGGGCTGGTGCACCCCCCATATGGGCCAAGCCAATAGGAGGAACCCAAGTAGGATTTCGACCTCTTGGGGCGCCTCCTGGCCTCTCCCCTCTCCCTCCCACCTATATATATGTGGGGGCACCCCTAGCACACCCCAGACAATTGCCTAGCCGTGTGCGGCGCCCCCTCCACCGTTTGCACCCTCGGTCATATTGTCGTAGTGCTTAGGCGAAGCCCTACGAGGATCACTTCACCATCACCGTCAACTTGCCGTCATGCTGACGGAACTCATCTACTACCTTGACGTCTTGCTGGATCAAGAAGGCAAGGGACGTCACCGAGTTGAACGTGTGCAGAACGCGGAGGTGCCGTGCGTTCGGTACTTGATCGGTTGAAGTGCGAAGAAGTTCGACTACATCAACCGCGTTGATAAACTCTTCCCCGTACAGTCTACGAGGGTACGTAGACACACTCCCCCATCGTTGCTATGCATCTCCATGGATAGATCATTGCGTGTGCATAGAATTTTTTTTGTTTTCCATCAACGTTTCCCAACAGTTACCTTTTCCCAAAGTTGAGGATGTATCCCATTTCACTCAATGTGAAATGAAAGAGTAGTGGAATTGGTACTGGACTTGTTCACTCACACCTATCAAGTAAAGCTTATGGAGTAGCTTGGTGAGGATAGTAGCACAAAAAAATTGATCTGAAATGTTAGCAAGAGTCAATAATGTTGAAAGAGATACACAAATTCGCAAGTAAAACAAGTAGACCAATAGCAATATGTGGCACATCGAAACACACACACACACAGATAGATAAATGGGGTCGTGCAACCAAGGAATGAGCACAAATGTGGAATCCTTGGAAAACGCTAGTGTTGTACAACTCAAGAGAGATGCTAGCATGATTGCTCAGTAGGCAGATACGATACTTGTGCACAACCTATATGATGCCAAATGTATCAACTTTCTATCCCAAGTATGCTATATATGTATGATGTTCCGGTGGTATGATCCAAGATGATCGGATATGAAAATCTTATATGCAATGTGGTATGATGCTATGACTATTGCTTACAAGATTCTTTGCTCACTCTTTTTCTTTGCTTACAAGCTTATTATTTTTCGATACGGCCACAATGCGAAATGCACAAACCAAAGCAATTATGTATATACGGGAACAATCTTGTGACACAAGAGATGATATGATGATAGCAAGATGATACCAATATGATATGGTATGTATGCAATGGAAGGTGTAGATCAATGATCAATAATGTGCACAAGTAACGTTGCCGGGCAATACTCAAATGGCTAGTCTCGATAGACAAGTGATGCAAAATGGGCTAGAGGTTAACAATGTAATGGCAAGGAGAATGTACAATGACGGGATAACACAATACCAAGAAGATATGGAGGTTACCCTCCGTGGCGATGATGAGTGGTAGTGTTCTTGATGTAGATACCAAGATGATGTAGACCCGTCCCTAATTAGCCGAAACACCTTAGGAAATGGAAAAACCGCGAACTCAAAATCTCAAATGTCAAATGGTGGTAGTTGAATGCGGCGGTGGTTGCGAAAGCTCAATGGGATTGCAGAAATGCAATGATGGGTTATGCGAGTAGGCAATGTGGAAGTGGAGTTATTGGGTTATGCATGTCGAAGTTGAGGTCACCGTCCCTAAGTAGCTGAAACACCTTAGGAGACTCAACTCACAACTCAAACAAATTGGGTTAAGTTGGAGTGGTGGAAGTGTATGGTGGGCAAGGTTATGCAGAAGGTATAGTGTTGGTTGATGAAGAAGTAACCATCCCTAAGTAGCGGAAACACCTTAGGAGACTTGAATCACTACTCAAGCAACCACTAATGCTATGGTGAACAAAATGGGTTAGGTTGAGGAAGGCTATGGTGGTAATGCGGATGATGTGGTGAAGGCCCTAGGCAAAGATGTTCCATTTGCAAAAACTTAATGGTGTCAACTGATGGAGGTAGTATTTTTGTGGGATGGGGGATGTCAATAGATTAAAAACAAGCTAAAGAACCTCAAAATCCAAGTTTGGATGAATTAGTTATGGCCGAAACAAAAATCAACCAAAGTTGACATCTACAGGTGTCAGACGTCCGAGAAACGTCGGAAGTACGAGGGCTGGGCGGAATGGACTGTCGGTGTCAAAACCGGCAGATCTCGGGTAGGGGGTCCCGAATTGTGCGTCCGAGGATCGATGGTAACAAGGGACAAGTGGGACACAATGTTTACCCAGGTTCGGGCCCTCTTAATGGAGGTAAAACCCTATGTCATGCTTGATTGTATTTGATGAATATGGGGGTTACAAGAGTTGATCTACCTCAAGATCGTAATGGTTAAACCCTAGCTATCTAGCCTATGAGAATTATGATAGCCTCTACGGACTAAACCCTCCGGTTTATATACACACCGGGGAGGCCTAGGTTTGTACAAAGTCGGTTTGTCGGGGAAGGAAAGAACATCTCCGGACACCAATCTTGCCATCCACGCATATAGGAGTCCTACCCGGACACGGCGAAAGTCTTCTACTTGTATCTTCACAACCCATCAGTCCGGCCCATACCAAATAGCCCGGACACCCGAGGACCCCCTAATCCAGGACTCCCTCAGTAGCCCCCAAATTAGCCTTCAAATGACGATGGAGTATCCGGCTTATGTCTTCGGCTTTTGCAAGGTTGTTTCTTGATTGTACATCAGGTGGATAACAGTCCGGCCCTAACTTCCTTGTTCTGCCTTTATGACTCCTTCCCCGTCGCCTCGATTTCCATGCGCTGGGCAAATGCGAACGGTCCGGAATAATTTTTACCAAAAAGAAAACCTTCGACCACACGGGGATGGCGCCTATATAAAGAGGTTAGATCACCAAGTGCCATCCACATCGTGCGGAAAACATCAAGACTAGCCACGAAAAACTTCAAAAACATGGCCAGCGCCCCAAGCTCTTCTTCGCGCCCCCATGGACCTCAAGGGGGCGATTGGCAGAGCTGTTCGGTGTGTCATCTTCAGTTGAGTTGACTCCAGACGCAGGGATATCTCCCCCTCATAGGTCTAGTCCCTGTATGAGCAGGATTGGCTTCGATTGGCAACGATGTACTGGCTGAAAATATCCCCAACCCCAGTAAGGAGGAGAGGGTGTGCATCGTTTCGTTCCTCTTGCAGGGCTTAGGATTTCCGATCCATCCCTTCCTCCATGGTCTATTGGAGTTTTATGGCATCCTGTTGCACAACCTTACCCCAGGTTCGATTCAGCACATCTCAGGCTTCGTTGCTCTCTGCAAACTATTTCTCAGCTACGAGGCCCATTTCGAACTATGGAGGAAGTTCTTTTGTCTCGACCCCCGCCATCGAGGGGGCTCTATATTTGAAGTGGGTGGTGCCGAAGTATGGCGTATAGCCGGATTAGGCTATCCTATTGGAACTCCCAAAGAGGTATCTCCTGAATGGTCTTCGGAGTGGTTTTATATCGATGATGTCCCACTTCCAAACCCAGTTCGGCACGGCCACCCCTAATTTTCCAGTGCTCCTCTGAAAAAATGCCTCAATTGGCGTCCCTGCAACCCCAAGGAGGAAGATAGTGCAGAAATAAAAAGGTTGGTCAGCAAGGTCAGATTACTAGCTTATCCCGAGCTCACAATAATCAAAGTCATGGCCATTGCAATAAAACGATGTATCGAACCCCTTCAGTCCAGAGTAACTCCTTTATGGTGCTATAATGGAGAAGACGATGCATCTCGTTATAGGCGTAAGGGTCCGGACACCCCGGCTGAACTGGCAATGATCCTGGCCATCTATATAAGGGGGAAAAAGAAGACTTCCTCCGCCTAAACTGCCGAGAGTGTTATTCCATGTACAACCCCATTGAATGGGTAAGATTTTGATTATCAGTTGTAATGCCCTCGATGCGCCTATATCTCCTACGTGTCGAAGCACGACTTAGAGGCATAACCGCATTGAAAGCAATGTCGCAAGTGAGGTAATCTTCACAACAACCCATGTAAATAAAATAAAGGGGAAAGGTACATAGTAGGCTTACACTCGCCATGTCACACAAATACATAAATAACATTACATTCATCCAAGTACACTCAAGGTCCGACTATGGAACCAAAATGAAGATAAAACCCAAATGCAACATAGTCCCCGATCGCCCCAACTGGGCTCCACTACTGATCATCTGGGAAAAGACACGTAGTAACGACGAGAGTCTTCATTGAACTCCCACTTGAGCTCGGCCATGTCATCTGGAATGGTATCATCGGTCCCTGCATCTGGTTTTGGAAGGAATCTGTGAGTCATGGGGACTCAGCAATCTCACACCCTCGCGATCAAGACCATTTAAGATTATAGGTAAGGCAAAGGTATGATGTGGAGCTGCAACAAGCGACTAACATATATGGTGGCTAACATGCGCAAATGAGAGCGAGAAGGGAAGGCAAAAGCATGGTCGAACAACTATGATCAAGAAGTGATCCTAGATCAACCTGCGTCAAGCATTACTCCAACATCATGTTCACTTCCCGGACTCCGCCGAGAAGAGACCATCACGGTTACACATGCGGTTGGTGCATTTTAATTAAGTTAAGTTTCAGGTTATCTACAACCGGACATTAACAAATTCCCATCTGCCCATAACCGCGGGCATGGCTTTCGAAAGTTCAAATCCTTGCAGGGGAGTCCCAACTTAGCCCATCACAAGCTCTCACGGTCAACGAAGGATATTCCTTCTCCCAAGACATTCCGATCAGACTCGGCATCCCGCTTACAAGACATCCTCGACAATGGTAAAACAAGTCCAGCAACACCGCCCGAATGTGCCGACAAATCCCGATAGGAGCTGCACATATCTCGTTCTCAAGGCACACTCAGATAAGCAATCCGTACAACTAAAACCAGCCCTCGAGTTTCCCCGAGTTGGCGCTGCAAGGGCCTCTAGTTTGGACCAACACTCAGAGGAGCACTGGCCCGGGGGGGGTTTAATAAAGATGATCCTCGGGCTCCGGAAACCCAAGGGAAAAAGAGGCTAGGTGGCAAATGGTAAAACCAAGGTTGGGCATTGCTGGAGGAGTTTTATTCAAGGCGAACTTTCAAGGGGTTCCCATTATAACCCAACCGTGTAAGGAACGCAAAATCCAGGAACATAACATCGATATGACGGAAAACTAGGGCGGCAAGAGTGGAACAAAACACCAGGCATAAGGCCGAGCCTTCCACCCTTTACCAAGTATATAGATGCATTAAGATAAACAAGATAATATGGTGATATCCCAACAATAAAAAAAGTTCCAACGAGGAACGATCTCCAATCTTCACCTGCAACTAGCAACGCTATAAGAGGGGCTGAGAAAAGCGGTAACATAGCCAAACAACAGTTTGCTAGGACATGGTGGGTTAGAGGTTTGACATGGCAATTTGGGAGGCATGATAAGCAAGTGGTAGGTATCGTAGCATAGGCATAGCCAAAGAGCGAGCATCTAGCAAGCAAAGATAGAAGTGATTTCGAGGGTATGGTCATCTTGCCTGCAAAATTCTCAGAGTTGCCTTGATCCTCGTAAGCGAACTCAACGGGCTCCTCGTTCACGAACTCGTCTCCCAGCTCTACCCAAGCAAGAACAACAAGCAAAAAGAAACACAATCAACCACGTTCAATGCTCAAGCAACATGATGCAAACATGGTATGATATGCGAGATGCGATATGTGATGCATATGCAAGATTTGGAAAGGAATGATTGAAACTGACCTCAACTTGGAAATCCAAGAGTTCCACTGGAAAGGTGATATGATTTCAGTCGAAATCGATATAAAGATCACCGGAATCGGACGCACGGTTTGGAAATGGCAAGCAAAACAAATATGGCACCGGTCTGCAATTAACAGCAAGTAGCCTCCTAAATGCATCAAGATAAATATGCTACATCACTCAAACATAGCAACAAAATGCATGGCAGGGATACACTCATGATGCTTAACAAAAGATGGACACTGAGCTACGGCTAATTCATCCATTCATAGTTTCAAACAAGAATGGCAAAAGTGCAAATGATAACAGGTTTCAGACTTGGTGAAATTAACAGCATATCAAGAATTTATCATCAGGAAGCAATCTTTAGAGCATGAAAACTACATGCTACAGGAACATATCATGGCAAAACAAGGCAAGGCATGAAGCTAATCTAAGCATATAACAAAAGTCCCTTAGTGACCTTGAGACAAAAGGGATCAGAAAATACGATTGCAAGCATGTGAACATAGCAAAAACATAAACAGATTCAGACTTGGTGAAAAACTGGAGCATGTAAACAGATTAACAAGTAGGCATGTTTACGAGCTCGATGCACTCACTACAAAGCATGGCATGACAAACTAAGCATACAACCATCAAGAAGACATGGCATAGAAGCTAGACATGGCAAGAACAACAACATAGCATGCATGAATCAACAACAACAAGCTTGGCAAAAATGCTAAACATGTCAACAATCTGCCAGGAACAATTTATAGCAAAAGTAGAGCTCGATTGACTCAAGCTAGGGTGCTCCATAAATGCAAACAAAGACATAGATGGATAGAGCACCACAATATTAACAAAACATCCTTACTGATCATCCTCAAAAGAGGCACGGATCACTAGGAAACAACATGAACATATGGCATAAAAACAAAAACAGGATAAGGACTTAGTGAAATTCTAAGTCCTTGAAATCAGCATCATTGAGTAAGCTACTTTGCATGCTTGTGCTAGTCACCACAAAGATCACAAAAATACATGGCATACACCCCTGTAAAGATAACATGGCATTCTACAAAACACATGTAGAGCTCAGGATCATAGCATGCACACATTAATCATGGACAAAATGACAAAAGGCCATTTGCTGAAACAGATCTGACATAATCATCACATAGCCCTCTTCCAACAGTATTTCGGGCATCAAGATGAGCTCAAATGAAAATTATGCAATGAGATGAAATGATGTACTCGTCGAGACCGAACATTTTGATATGCTACACACACGAATCGGAGCTACGATGAGGAAATTATGGCATGTCAAATAATGCAAAATGCTAGGGTTTAGGGATGAAAAAGTCAACCGAAATTCCAGATCTGAGATTTGCACGCAATCCAAGGTTCATGGGGGTTCCTGTTCGCCGGAGTAGACGAAGCTCGCCGGAGTTGCGAGGGATGCCGGAGGCCGCGGTGGAGGAGGCCGGACGATGAGGTGGTGGTCCTCGGGCACGGCGCCACATTGAGGGCGCGAGGTCGCCGGACTCGGCGGCCGGGCGCGGCGAGGGCAGTGGTCGCCGGCGAGGGAGGCGGCGCGGGGCGGCGCTGTGAGAGGCGGGTGGCGCGGCGCCCGACGCGGGGGCGACGCAGTGGATCGGGCGCGGGGCAGGCGAGGAGGCGCGGGCGTGGATCGGCGGCTGCTTGGGCCGGGGGGGACGGCTCCGGGCTCTCGTGGGCCGCGGCGGTGGGCGACGTGGTGGCGATAGGTGGCGGCGCCTCTGTGGCCGCGGGGGCGGCGGTGGCTTGTCCGGCTGGATCAGACATGTTCGGCACGGTGCGAGCGGATTTTTAGGGTTAGGGGGAGAAGAGACCTGGGATTTTGAGAGGGTGACCTATTTATAGAGGTAGGGGGAGCTAGGAAGCTCCAAATGGGGTGTGGTTTTCGGCCACGCGATCGTGATCGAACGATCTAGATGATGGAACAGGTTTAGGTGGGTTTTGGGCCAGTTTTGGAAGGGTGTTGGGCTGCAACACACACGAGGCCTTTTCGGTCCCTCGGTTAACCGTTGGACTATCAAACGAAGTCCAAATGGTACGAAACTTGACAAGCGGTCTACCAGTAGTGTCGTGGAATTGTCACGGCAGATGTCCTCATGGAAGAACTTAGTCGTGGAGCCATCACTACAGGTTAGCTTGAAGGGGTTAAACCGGACAAAGGGACACGAGAGTTTTATACTAGTTCGGCCCCTTCGATGAAGGTAAAAGCCTACATCTAGTTGTGATTGGTATTGTTGGAGTTTCGAAGACCAGGGAGCGAATCCGCTTTGTCTGGCTTTGAGTTGTTGTTTTCTGTCCCTGAACCGCCGCCGGGTCGCCCCCTTATATATTTAGGAGGATCCCGGCCGGTCTACAGAGTCCCGAGGCTGGCTCATACAAGTGTCTGCCTCGGTCTCTTCTTTCTTATCTTACAATGCAAGTTTATACAATCATGGTGGTTTACTATCATGGGCCCTAAACCGCCTGCGGGCTCTGGGCCTCTAAGCTTCATCCGTAAAGCGCCATCTTCTAGGTTTCCCTGGGCTTCAGTATAACTAAAGGTGAACCGGCCCCTCCTGGGCGGTTTACCCTCAGTGGTTATATCCTCAGCATTAGGCCCCAGATTGATTTGAACCTGTTCATGTCAGTCTTCAATCCTTGAACTTCTGGCAATTCTCGTAAACCGCCATATTGTCTTCTCCCTATGAACTTTGATGAATCGCCATGACATCATCTTCTGTTACTGTAGTAAATCATTGTGACATCATTCCTGTATATAAAAAAGTTCTATAAAGATTCCCTTCTCTTTAATTAATTCCCGAAGATCGAGGCGACAGCTGCATCCTCTTTTGCCGCTTTCAATTCCTCGGTTTTTGCGCCTGCCATTTTATCTCACTTCCTTATAAATAAGACCGAGGTGCCTTCCATTTTCCCCCTTTCCAAACTGCATCGTCTTCCTCCTCGCGACCTGAAGACCTCAAGTATCGCCGCCGCCGCCGTTGTTGATCTTCCAGTCCACACCGACTCAGGACGCTGCATCGACCTGACTCTGACCAGAAATCAACGGCGAACCTCCGCAGCTCGACCACATCCATGAGTTCTTCTCCTTCCCCTTCTCAGATCTGCATTGGAACTTTGTTTGAGTTCGTCGGCGGTCATCACCGCCCGATGCAAAACCCTTGTTAGTTTTCACCTCCAATGCCCTGTTTAGATTGTAAAAACAACGTAGAACTGTTGCGGCAACTATTTGTGCTTATCTTGCATAAAATAGATCTTATTTCCGTTGTTTGGAAGCCCTCTTCGAATGTATGAACTTCTCTACACTCTTTTAGGTCTAGAAATTTTTCCTTCCAGAGCGATCGTTTGATCCAAAATAATGATTGCAACTTGTGAAACCTGTTTGTTCCACACTTAGCAAATTTCCAGCTTGGGGTTCTGCCTCAAAAGGCGGTTTATCCTTTAGTGTTGATAATCCATTGTATGTCATTAGTCCTCTCTTAAACCGCCATCTAGACTTTGAACAGCCATGCCCGGTTCACTTCATACGTATACCTTGAATTGCCGGTTTAACATTTTGACAAACACATACGAACCGCCAATCGTAAACCATCCATTTTCCTTTTACAGACTTTGTAAGATGACGAAGCAATTCGCTGCTTGCAACTGGGTTCCGTCTTGGATCACAGAAACAGAAATCAATGAATATATCACCACTGGCGCTTTGGCTTCAAAAAATGTCCTCCGTTGGCGAGTTCCTGGCCCTGAGTGCCCCCCTGAACCTCAAGATGGAGAAGTGATTGTATTCTTGCAACATTTAGCTCAAGGTTTCAGTCCTCCCAGATCAAAAAATTTCCGGGATGTTCTTGCCAGGCTCCAACTTCATCCTCAAGATATTGGACCAAATTCTGTGTCCAACATATGCAATTTCCAAGTATTCTGCGAGGTTTATCTGCAAGAAGAACCAACTATCGATCTCTTTCTAGATCTCTTTCACTTAAACCGCCGGACGGAATTTTCTGATGGACCTAATACTGAACTTGGCGGTGTGTCAATCCAAAAAAGGAAAGAGGTTGAATTTCCTCACGCCAAACTTCACAGCCATCCAAAAGACTGGAACCAAACCTGGTTCTATTGTCAGAATACCGCCCCTACTGAAGAGAATCCCTTGCCGGGCTACCCTCCGCACCGGCTCAATAATAATCACCCTTTACCTCAGGGATTGCCTGCCAAAGATCGACAAGCCTATGCACCTCAACTCGCCAAACTTCGGGCTCTTCTTGCCAACGGTTTAACTGGTGTTGATCTCGTCCGTTGCTGGATTTCATGGTGCATTCTTCCCGTAAGCCACCGGCCCGGATTGATGTTCGAATACACCGGCAAAACCAATGATCCTCAACGGTTTAATTCAATAGCACTGACAGACAATGAAGTCGGTGAAAGTGTAAAGAAAATACTCGACGAACCGCTCGCCGTATGTACTCAAATTGGTCTGCGTCCTTTTTACGCCTCCAACAAACCGCCCGGGGTAAATATTTTAACCTTGTACTTCTCCTTATCCTTCTCCGCTTTGATACTGCTATAATAATACTTTTGTGCAATACCATAGGCCAGTAGCTCTTTTTGGAAAAAGAAAACTCAAGTCAAAGTAGCTAAGGCTCCTCGTAGTAAGACCAAGGTCATCAAGAAAGCTACCAGGAAGAAAACTGCTGAGTCTTCAGAACCACCAGAAGATGTCGATGACTCGGCTGAAGAGGTAAAGTTTGATCTCCCTTGACTTCTATCCATATATTTTGCTGACAATGATTATTTCTAGGATGATGCGGAGGCCAGCCATGCAGATCATGATGAGGTAATTTGTCTTTCTTCTGCCTCGGAACTTGTGCCGGTTCAATGATTTCGCCGTGCAGTTCGAAAAGTGAAATGCTCTCACCCTGTTGCTCATTTGGATCAAAAACTTTTGAAGACACAGCAAACCAAAGGGCGTCGCACAACCCGGCACAGTGGTCAACAGGTCACTTCTTCCGGTTTACTTCATACCCCAAATCGGAAACGTCATCCAGAGGTTGCTTGTTCTTCTGAAAAACGTTATCTTTTGAAAGGTTTCTTCCGATGCCCTCTCAATTCATATGACTCAAATTATCAGGCATCTTCTAATTCGTCTGGCGGTTCATCAACCACTCAGCTGCCTCCCCTGAAAACCGTCCTTGGGTACATGTGTAGTCTTCCCTTCTCTTTCATAACTCAGTTGACCATGCTAATCTTTGTTTTAATCTTAGTGCTCAAGCTCGTTTGAGTAAGAAGGCCAAGACCAGCGCCCCTACCGGTGAAGTTGAGCCGGAGAAAACTCCTGAGGATGTTGATAAAAATCTCGATAATCTCATGGATGATTTTACTCTGCCAGAGCCAACTATCAATGTTAATCCACTGGAAGTTGATCCGGCCATGCATGAGGATACCTTAAGCCCACATGCTATGCCTGCAAGTCCGGCTGCTGATCCACTGAAGTCAAGTGCTAATCCGCCAAGCCCAGCCAAAGATGATGACGTTATTGTTACTGGCACTGCTTATACTGTTCCGGGTGATCCGGTTGTCTTGGCAAAACATACCGCCAAGGATGAGTTTATTTCAATGGGCAAGAGGAAGATGGAAACTGATATGTCAAAATATGCTAATCTTTCTTCCCAGGATCTTCATTCCGGTTTCTTGAACAGGCTTTATACAAGTCGAGATACTGAGGCTGACTTGGTAAATCTGATGAAGGAACATTATGAGGTAAACATTTTCCTCCTTATCTTTGTATTTTCACTGCCTTGTATCGTGTAGCCCCCAAGGGTCGGTTATAGATTTGTAAAAACAAAGTGGGACTTTGAATTTCCAAACCGCACATTGTTGACTTTTAAGTTTTTTGAACAAACACACATTAGCCCCCAAGTGCCAGGATTGAAACTTGTATGAATCCTTGGGACTTTGAATAAGCAGTAAGAACGAATTAATCCGCATTAGCCCCCAAGTACCAGGATTGAAACTTGTATGAATCTTGGACTTTGAATAAGCAGTAAGAACGAATTAATCCGCATTAGCCCCCAAGTGCCAAGTGTAGAACCAATTGTATGCTTGGGACTTTTGATAAAATATTGAAATGCTCCTCTTGATTTTGGCAGGCTGACATAAACCATCAACGGACGCAGATTGCTGATCTTCAAGAAATTATCAAATCTCAGCAAGAAGAATCTTCCAAAGCTAAAGATGAACTTCAAGCCGCTTTAACTTCCATAGAACGACTGAAAGAAGAATTCAAGACGGAACGTGCCAACTGGGACACTGAAAAGGGGACATTGCTGAAACGGGCTGAAGACGCCGAATCTGCACTTAAATCGGTAGCAGAAGAACTTTCTGGGTTAAAGTGCCAAGTAAACGCCATGACCGCCGCAGTATTTGGTAAGTACTCCTTAGAAAATTATTTGAAATACCAATCTCGTAAGGTGCCGGTTGAAATATGAAATTCTTAAACCATTGTAGGGAGCCGCATTACTCATCTAGGCTCAGATGTACGGATGAAGCTGAAAGCAGCATATACTCTTCTGGAACAACTTTACACCGGTGCTCAACGGGTTATCTGTGCAGCCTCCTATGACAATCCGGCCCCAACACTGATCAAGGATACTCTGACAAGGCTATCCATGGTACCAGCACAGCTAGAAGAGGTGAAGCGATCTGCTGCCAGGGCCGGCGCTTTGTTGGCACTTACCCGAGCCAAAGCATGGATAGCTGACTTGGATCCGGTTGACCTTGCCAAAGGCTTTCCATGCACACAAGAAAATGGGGCAGATTTTGATGATGCAGCCCTTAAGAGAGTGACAAGGGAGATGCGTCCTCTGGCGAGTCAGCTGGCAGAAGATGCTAACTTGACGGTTCACCGGTCTTATTATGATGCCAACAACAAACGGGTTAACCCTGTCATTTCGGAGGCACAAAATCTTATTCCAGGAATCCGTAAGCACACTTATGCCCCTGACATTGATCCGTCAGAACTTATCAATGAAGAAGCTATCTTTCAGGCCTCAACCCGGATTGACTGGACCACCACAAACTTCCATCCGCTTGGTGGGGAAGAGGAGGCTGAACCGACGCCAGATGACCCATCAACTTCGCATCAACATGGTAATGAGACTTGATCCGGCAATTAGAATGATGCTCCAGAAACCTTGTTCTGCTGGAAACACCATATTTTGGGCCTTCAAGCGCCTTGTAATAAGCTAGTGGAAATACTTTGATCCGTTGCCCTCGTGCAGCGGGATATACTTTGCGTTGATTTGTCATGAGAATTTCAGTACCGGCTTATGTATTTTTACAATATTATGCAGTCCCTGTGCCTGCATAAGGAAAATCTATCCAGGCGGTTTACCACCGGACGGGTCAAAATACCTAACACAACTTGGTAAGCAACTACGGTTGCAACAATAATAAATCATACCTGTGATATAAAACATTGTTGTTGGTTTACCAATTGTGATGTGAAGAAAAGGTGAAAACCCAACTTCCACCATGCCATGTTGGCATATATGATATAAAACCGGGTTGTGATGAACACCGACCGATTGCTGGAGACAAAGTGTCAAAGCTAGACCGGTTTTGAGGGATGCCGGATTACCTTTAATTGTATACTTTAAACAGAAGATCCATAAGCCATGCCGGGTTAAGAAACTCCGTTTTAACATAGACCTCACAAAAAACAAAAACTTGGCAGAAAAAAGCAAACGAAAACTGTAGTCGAGGCTTTTCGAGGGCTGCCAGGCCCAAATCGAGGCTTTTCATGGGCTGCCAGGCCACTGAGTTAAACCATTTTGGTGAAGCCTTTTAAGATGGCCCTCCAACTAACCAATCATCGTTTTAACTTTGACAAGTTCAAGGTCTCAATGAGAGTAACTGTCAAACGTTCGACGGGTCGTGCCAGGATTACCTGGATAGGAGTGGCTTACTTGATGAAGGCAGGCTAACCCGGGGTTTTAGGTGAATACACTAGGCTTCCAAGGCGTGGGTCGATACCCAGCTACAAGGTTCCTTTCAAACTCTTTGGTATTTGACGCAAAGAGCCCCCAAGTAACTTTGTGAGCTGTGCTCAATGGGTGCCTATGTTTGAGTTGTGCGTAGCAACAAGACTCTCTTTGGCCCCTTGGGTGTGAAGCTCCCAATCTTTGTTGTGGCGTGATAGCTGCATCAAGAGGGTAGTAACGCTATGTTCTCTTTGGTGAATACACCTATGTTTGAATAGGAAGCCCCCATGTTAACAGATATTTGAAGAAAAACGGCGGAGGCCCTGCTTGATAGCAAGGATGCTGGTTTATTATATTAATCATAGTATATACATTGTTGAAATATATACATATGAAAAGCCTGTGGCTTCAAGTGTAATAAGGCCGTAGGAGAGCTATGTTCCATGGCCGCCGGGTCTCCTCCTCAGAGCTACGTGAGTCTTCTCGAACATCAATGAGGTAGTATGATCCGTTGTGTAGATTTTTGCTGACCACAAAAGGCCCTTCCCAAGGTAGGGATAACTTATGCATATCAGTCTGGTCTTGAATTAGCCGAAGTACCAAATCGCCTTCTTGAAAGGTCCTTGTCTTAACCCGGCGGCTGTGATAACGCCGCAGGTCTTGCTGATAAACCGCTGACCGAGCCAAAGCCATGTCTCGCTTCTCATTTAACAGGTCCAGCGCCTCTTGGCGTGCTTTCTCGTTATCCGCTTCAACATAATTCGCGACCCGGGGCGAGTCGTGATGAATATCACTTGGGAGGACAACCTCAGCCCCATAGACCAGGAAAAAGGGTGTATATCCCGTAGATCAGTTTGGGGTGGTATTTATGCTCCATAACACAGATGGTAATTCCTCCACCCAACAACCCACGTCTGCTTCAAAGGGACCATGAGCCGAGGCTTGATACCCTTCAGGATTTCTTAATTCGCCCTCTCAGCTTGACCATTGGACTGAGGATGAGCCACGGATGCTACATCAAGCCGGATGTGCTCTCGTTGGCAGAACTCCTCCATCTCACCTTTAGAAAGGTTCGTACCATTATTTGTGATGATGCTATGTGGAAAGACGAAACGGAAAATAATCTTTTTGAGAAATTGAACCGCCGTGGCTGCATCACATTTACTGATGGGCTCCGCTTCAACCCATTTGGTGAACTTGTGAACTGCCACCAACAGGTGGGTCTTCTTGTCCTTAGAACGCTTAAAGGGTCCAACCATATCAAGCCCCCAAGTAGCAAACGGCCAAGTGATGGGGATCATGCGTAACTCCTGAGCAGGAACATGAACACGACGTGAAAATTTCTGACAAGCGTCACACCGCTCTACCAAGTCTTCGCATCAGAATGAGCTGTCAACCAGCAGAACCCGTGTCGGAAAGCCTTAGCAACCAAGGACTTTGAGCTGGCATGGTGACCGCAATCCCCTTCATGGATTTCCCGTAGAATCTCTTGTCCTTCTTCAGGAGAAACACATCGTTGGAATACGCCTAAAACGCTAGAACGGTGCAACTCGCCATTGTGAATAACCATAGACTTGGACCGCCGGACTATCTGCCTGTCGAAAAGTTCGTCTTCTGGTAATTCGCCCCGGTTCAGATACGCCAAATATGGAACCGTCCAATCTGGAGTGGCATGTAAAACGGCTACCAACTGGGCCTCCGGATCAGGAACAGCTAAATCCTCCTCTGTAGGCAACTTTACAGATGGGTTATGCAAGATATCTAGAAAGGTATTAGGTGGTACCGGTTTACGCTGAAATCCCAGTCGGCTAAGAGCATCTACTGCTTCATTCTTGTGCCGGTCGATGTGCTCCACCTGATAACCCTTAAAGTGACCTGCCACAATATCCACCTCGTGCCTATAAGCCGCCATGAGCGGGTCTTTAGAATCCCAAGTACCAGAAACTTGCTGAGCCACCAGATCAGAATCTCCAAAGCATCGAACCCGGCTTAAGTTCATTTCCTTAGCTACACGAAGACTGTGGAGCAAGGCCTCGTACTCTGCTGCATTGTTAGTACAAGGAAACATTAAGCGGAGAACATAACAAATCTTATCTCCTCGAGGGGAAGTGAGGACAACTCCAACCCCCGAGCCTTCTAGCTGCCTGGATCCATCAAAGTGAATGGTCCAGTATGTATTATTTGATTTGTCTTCTGGCGCCTGTAACTCGATGAAGTCCACAAGCGCCTGAGATTTGATGGTTGTTCGGGGTGTATACTTCAAACCATGGGGACCGAGCTCGATCGCCCACTTCGAAACCCGGCCAGTTGCCTCTCTATTCTGGATTATATCACCCAAGGGAGCAGAACTAACCACTGTGATAGGATGGCCTTGAAAATATTGCTTGAGTTTCCTACTTGCCATGAAAACTCCATACACTAGCTTCTGCCAATGCGGATATCTTTTCTTTGATTCGATCAGTACTTCACTGATATAATAAACTGGTCGTTGAACCGGATATTCTTTCCCAGTCTCCTTACGCTCAACTACAATTGCCACACTAATCGCTCGGGCATTGGCGGCCACGTACAATAGCAGAGGTTCATTATCAATTGGAGCAGCGAGGACTGGCGGTTTAGCTAGCTGCCGCTTCAACTCCTCGAATGCCATATCAGCGGCGTCACTCCACACGAATTTATCTGTTTTCTTCAACATCTAATACAGGGGAATCGCCTTCTCTCCCAAACGGCTGATAAATCGGCTAAGGGCTGCAATCCGGCCCGCCAGGCGCTGAACATCATTGATACATGCCAGTTTAGCCAAGGATGTGATTGCTTTGATCTTTTCCGGATTTGCCTCAATACCTCTGTTAGACACAAGAAAGCCCAAGAGTTTGCCTGCCGGAACACCAAAAACACATTTGTCCGGGTTGAACATCCTTTTGTAAACCTGAAGATTGTCAAACGTCTCCTTGAGATCATTTATCAGGGTTTCCTGCTTCCTGGATTTCACCACAATGTCATCCACATAGGCATGAACATTATGGCCGATCTGCTTGTGAAGACAATTTTGCACACAACGCTGGTAGGTTGCTTGGGCACTCTTGAGCCCAAAGGGCATAGAAACATAGCAAAAGGCTCCAAAGGGAGTGATGAAGGTTGTTTTCTCCTGGTCCTTAACTGCCATTTTAATCTCAGGCGCTCACAAACCGCTGTTGCATCAATGATCTGATCGATACGTGGGAGAGCGAAAGGATCTGTCGGGCAAGCTTTGTTCAAATCAGTGTAGTCCACACACATACGCCAAGTGCCATTTTTCTTAAGAACAAGCACCGGATTAGCCAACCATTCGGGATGAAACACTTCGACGATAAATCCAGCTGCCAGCAGCTGGGCTACCTCTTCGCCGATGGCCTTGCGTCTTTGTTCGTTAAAGCGGTGAAGGTACTGCTTGACCGGTTTAAACTTAGGATCAATATTTAGCATGTGCTCAGCGAGTTCCCTCGGTACACCTGGCATGTCAGAAGGTTTCCATGCAAAGATGTCCCGGTTCTCATGGATGAACTCGATGAGCGCGCTTTCCCATTTCGGATCCAGATTTGCACTGATACTAAACTGCTTGGATGAATCACCAGGGACGAAGTCAACAACCTTAGTCTCATTAGCCGGTTTGAACGTCAGGGCCGGGTCATGTTCAGTCGTAGGTTTCTTCAGAGGGGTCATATCTGCCGGATCAACATTGTCTTTATAGAATTTCAGCTCCTCCATGGCACAAACCGATTCTGCATAGGCCGCTTCGCCTTCCTCGCAATCCAAGGCAATCCTTCAGCTCCCATGTACTGTGATCGTCCCCTTATAACCTGGCATCTTGAGCTGCAGATAGACATAACAGGGCCTCGCCATGAATTTCGCGTAAGCCGGCCGTCGAAATAGCGCGTGATATGGACTCTGGATTTTCACCACTTCAAAGGTCAAAGTCTCAGACCTGCAATCAAACTCATCTCTAAACACAACTTCCAAAGCAATCTTTCCCACAGGGTAGGCCGATTTACCTAGTACCACACCATGAAAGATAGTGTTGGACGGTTTAAGATTCTTATCTATCAAACTCATGTGACGGAAAGTCTCATAGTATAGGATGTTGATACTACTCCCTCCATCCATTAGAACCTTGGTAAACTTATAGCCCCCCACCTGAGGCGCTACCACCAAGGCTAGCTGGCCTGGATTGTCAACCCGGGGCGGGTGATCCTCCCTGCTCCACACAATAGGCTGCTCCGACCATCATAGATAATGTGGTACAGCCGGTTCAACAGTATTGACTGTCCTCTTGTGAGGTTTCTGATCCCGCTTGCACAAGCTGGTAGTGAACACATGATACTGTCCGCTGTTCAACTGCTTGGGGTGACTCTGGTAACCTGACTGTTGCTGATTCCCTTGGTTATTCTGCTGGTTATTACCATGGTTGTTCTGATGGCCCTGGTTGTTCTGAAATCCAGAGCTTGAACCGCTGCCCCCGTGGAAACCTGGGCCTGAACCTCCCGGTGGATCCTGATCATACCGGTATAAATCAGAATTTTTGAACTCCCTCATTATGTGACAATCTTTCCAAAGATGTGTGGCAGGGGCCTCCTTGGTTCCATGCTTCGGGCCGGGCTGGTTTAACATACGCTCCAGATTCATGCCGCGCTGGGGCGGTTTACCTTTGCAACGCTACATATTTGTGTTAGCTACCAAATCTGAATTATCCACTTTGCGCTTACTGTTATTCCCATGGCCCCCTTGGTTGTGGTGCTGCCCTTTTGCACCGTCGTTCTTCTTTCCCTTCTCCGGTTTGTCCTCCTCTGAATCCGGATCCTTGGTATTATCTGAATCGGCATACTTAACTAAAGCGGCCATGAGTGTTGACATGTCGTTGCAATGACGTTTGAGCCTTCCCAACTTATGTTTCAACGGCTTGAAACGACAATTGCCCTCCAACGTCAATACCGCGGTATCTGCATTAATATGATCTGACGAATGCAAAATCGTCGAGACTCGTTTAACCCAATTGGTCATGGACTCCCCTTCCTCTTGGACACAAGCAGCCAGATCCACAATTGACATCGGTTGCTTGCACGTATCCTTGAAGTTCTGGATAAACCGGCGCTTTAATTCGGCCCATGAGTCGATAGAGTTGGTTGGCAAGCTCTTCAACCAAGTGCGAGCTGTTCCTTCCAGCATCATGGTGAAATATTTAGCACAAACCGCCTCATCCACATCTAACATCTCCATTGCCATCTCATAGCTCTCCACCCACGCCTCTGGCTGCAACTCGGCAGTGTAATTTGGTACCTTGCGAGGCCCCTTGAAATCCTTGGGTAATCACACATTACGCAGTGCGGGAGTTAAACATGGTACTCCTAGGGAACTGAACATTACCCCTGGCTCCACGGAGGCAGTGGGGTGAACCGGAGTATGATGTCGTGCTTCGTGTCGAGCTGTCAACTCGGCCCCCCGTCGTGCGCGGCCGCGGTCCACAACATCTTGCGCATTAGCTCCTCCCCTGGCCGGGTTGTTCTCCCGCAGTGAATTTCGGTGGCGTGCGCTACTGGATACGGCTGGTTCGTCTTCCATGTGTCTGCTATAACTCCGGCTTAGACAGGGAGTGGAATGAATCCTCTCATGGCTGTGTGAATACGCTTGCTGTTGATTCAGTGCTGTCTGAAGGAGATCCCTGGCCCGACGAGCTTCCACTGCAACTGGTGATTCGCCGTCGGTTGGGAGAGCCGCCAGGCGTAAAGCGGCGGCCACAATATTATCCAACGGGTTGGAATAGTGCCCGGGCGGCGTCGATGATACAATGTTGTTCTGGCGAGGCAGGTTTGTTGCGCGTGGCTGAACTGGCGCTCCTGCTTCTGGTGCCCCCGCCCGGTTTGGCGCGGGTTGGTTACCAGCTCCTGCACCTGGCGTGTTGAAAAGATTTTGCGGCTCATAAACCGACGGGAGACGTGATCGGTACCTTCTTCTCATGACCTCTTCTGAGGCATTCTGATCTAGTCTAATTCGGTAAGCCTGTGCTTCCAACTCGGCCCACTCTGTGGCCATCCTGGCGTTCTCTGCTGCCAGGTCCACTTTAGCCTGGGCCATCTGATCTTTCACCTTTAGAATCTCCGCATCGTGCTGATCCCTGGCTGCTGCGTCTACCTCCGCGGACATCAGTGCCGCTAGAGCGTCGAACAAATCAAACAAGACTTGGGCCGGAGGCGGCGCCGAGCTTCCTGCACCTGCTGGCGTGGCCGTTGTTGAACCGGAGAGTACCGCTGTGGCGGTAGATGAATGAGGCACCGGTCGTGTGCCGGCCATGAAGACAGCGGCCCGGTTTGGTAGACCGGGGGAATCCGGAATACTGTTGCCCTCGGATCCTCCCTCAATCCGACAGCCGTACAACTGGTAAAGCGATTCGGTTTCTCCGGAAGACTCGTCATCACTACGGATTACGGTTTCTCCATCGGAGTTCGGTTCCTCCTCATAACCCGAACTGTGGACAACACCCACGAAAACATGCCTGGCCTCAGGCTGAACCAATGAAGAACTTGCACGCCGAGCCGTCTCGATGATGACGGTGCAGGTGTCCGGCTCGGGGGGCGGTTCGCTGATCTTGCCGATGAAGACGTGAATCCCACCAAAGGGGACCCGGTACCCATATTCGATTGAATTATCCTCGGGACCCCATCCCGCATTGTCGATGTAGAGCTTGCCGTGGCGACTCTTTGTCATTCGGCCCACAGCGTATCCCCTCAGTCCATCGAAGTTGCCCTTCAAGAACTCGAAACCATCGTGCGATAGCCCCACGGTGTGCGCCAACTGTCGTGGAATTGTCACAGCAGATGTCCTCATGGAAGGACTTAGTCGTGGAGCCATCACTACGGGTTAGCTTGAAGGGGTTAAACCAGACAAAGGGACACGAGAGTTTTATACTAGTTCGGCCCCTTCGATGAAGGTAAAAGCCTACATCTAGTTGTGATTGGTATTCCTGGAGTTTCGAAGACCAGGGAGCGAATCCGCTTTGTCTGGCTTCGAGTTGTTGTTTTCTGTCCCTGAACCGCCGCCGGGTCACCCCCTTATATATTCAGGAGGATCCCGGCCGGTCTACAGAGTCCCGAGGCTGGCTCATACAAGTGTCCGCCTCGGTCTCTTCTTTCTTATCTTACAATGCAAGTTTATACAATCATGGAGGTTTACTATCATGGGCCCTAAACCGCCTGCGGGCTCTGGGCCTCTAAGCTTCATCCGTAAAGCGCCATCTTCTGGGTTTCCCTGGGCTTCAGTATAACTGAAGGTGAACCGGCCCCTCCTGGGCGGTTTACCCTCAGTGGTTATATCCTCAATAGGTAGTAAACCAAGGCCGCATGACAAGTCTCGGTCCAATCCGGAAATGTTTAACACGCACACACGAAAAGAGGTAGAAAGGACCACCGGAGGACATAGGAGTGCCGGAATGCAAAACGGACAACGGGAAAAATGCTCGAATGCATGAGACGAACACGTATGTAAATGCAATGCACATGATGACATGATATCAGATGCATGACAAAGACAACAACACATGGAGACAAAAACCCGACAACGAGGAAATAAAATAACTTAGTGCCGGAAACGGCATGAGTTGGAATACAAATAAGGTAAATTACATCCGGGGTGTGACAACACTCCACCACTACGAAAGGATCTCGTCCTGAGATCTAGGACTGGAAAAACTCCGAGTACTCAGAATGGAGGTGATCCTCGCGTTCCCAGGCGGCTTCACGGTCAGAATGATGTGACCACTTGACTTTGAGGAATTTGATTGACTTGTTGCGTGTCTTGTGCTCAGTTTCTTCGAGAATAGCAACTAGGTGCTCATGATAAGACAGGTCTTCTTGGAGATCAATGTCTTCGAAGTTGACGGTGCGGTTAGGGGTCTTGAAGCACTTGCGGAGTTGAGAGACATGAAACACGTCGTGCACGTTTGCAAAGTTGGAGGGAAGCTCAAGTTGATAGGCGAGATCGCCTCTCTTGCTGACGATCTTGAAAGGACCCACGTATCTAGGGGCAAGCTTCCCTTTGATACCGAAGTGACGAGTACCTTTCATTGGAGAGACGCGGAGGTAAACATGGTCTCCGATCTCGAAAGCCAAATCACGATGCTTACTATCATAGTAGCTCTTCTGGCGCGATTGCGCGGCTTTGAGGTTATCACGAATGACTTTGCACATCTCTTCTGCCTCTGTGATCAAGTCATTGCCAAGAAGTTGATGTTCACCAGTCTCTAACCAGTTAAGAGGAGTACGACACTTCCTGCCATAGAGGATTTCAAATGGGGCCTTGCCTGAACTAGCTTGGAAGCTGTTGTTGTAGGAGAACTCGGCATATGGAAGACAATCTTCCCACTTCATACCGAAAGAGATGACGCAAGCCCTGAGCATATCTTCAAGAATCTGATTGACTCGCTCGACTTGGCCACTAGTTTGAGGATGAAAAGCTGTGCTGAAATGGATGTTGGTGCCCATGGCCTTCTGAAAAGAATCCCAAAACATGGAGGTGAAGATGCTGCCACGATCTGAAGAAATCAACTGCGGAATGCCGTGCAGAGAGACAATTCGGGAGGTATATAGCTCTGCCTATTGAGCTACTGTGATAGATTCTTTGATAGGCAGAAAGTGAGCCACTTTAGTGAGTTTGTCGATGACAACGAAGATAGCATCATTGCCACGCTTGGACTTTGGAAATCCAGTCACGAAGTCCATCTCAATGTGGTCAAACTTCCATTCTAGAATGGCAAGAGGTTGGAGGAGACCAGCTGGTCGTTGGTGTTCTGCCTTCTGATAGAGGCAAAGGTGTCCCGATGTTTCGATGAGATGGTGGCTATCGTTTCTGTGGGAGTCGACCTTGATGATCCGACTACGAACGTGCGAGACGTCGCGCCTTAGCAATCGCTAAACCAACTTCCGAGGGGTTATTGACCATGCCGGAGCACGATCAACCTGACCACGTGGGTCTGTTTCCTGCAAGAAAACAAAGAACAAGCAAGAAACTGAGATTGCAATCTGGATATTGCGAATATAGGATGAAAGCTTTATTGATCAAGGTGGGGTTCTATGACGTCTTGGTCTGGTCGTTGGACACAAACGAAGTACGAGAAGTTGCAGCTATGGCAAACTTTTAATATAAACAAAACCCAAAGTCTAAACGATGCCCTAAGGGATGTATATATTGAGGAAGAGGGGGGAATTTCGTGGCCCTTGAGGGTGGGGTCTGAAACCAACCCTAACTCTTGTTTCCCCACACATACGGACTCTAAAAATAGCATATACTTATGTATTTCGAAATTACATGGGCCTGGCCCAATAATAAGGTGAAGCAGCACCTAGAATAGCCTATGGACGAATATTATGAAGTGGCATCTTGTATATTTCATCCAAGGCTTCATGCACTCCTTATGGTGGCTTCAAAGTCCTGAAATCATCACTTGTAACTCTGTTCTTGATCCCCTTGCGCATGTCATCAACTCCATGCGTGTTCTTGCTCCAATGTTCATCCTTATCCAAGCTAGGCCCTTCATTTGTAAGCAAAACAAATGTATCCAATTTAGGCAGCATCATATTCTCATGAACATTAGAATCATTACCAAGAAACGAAAGTACCTGGTAATTTAATTAGCGTGCGCGAGCTCTAGTAATTGGTCCAGTATATGTAACAGTAGGGGATGTGGATGTAACAATGGTATTGATGTCCTCATCATTCTCCCCTTCTTGAAATAAAGTCGTCCTCGACGGAAGCTCATCTTCCTCACCCAAATAAGGCTTCAAATCTGCAATGTTAAAAGTGGGACTAACCCCAAAATCTGCAGGTAGCTCAAGTTTATATGCATTATCATTTATTTTCTCTAACACCTTAAAAGGACCATCAGCACGTGGCATTAGCTTTGATTTGCGCAAATTAGGAAATCTATCTTTACGCAAATGTAACCAAACAAGATCTCCAGGTGCAAACACAACATGTTTTCTACCCTTATCTCCAGCAAGTTTATATTTAGCGTTCATATGCTCAATGTTTTCCTTAGTTAACTCATGCATTTTTAAAATCAATTCAGAACGTTCTTTAGCATCAAAATTAACCTTCTCCGAAGATGGAAGAGGCAACAAATCAATAGGTGCACGAGGTAGGAAACCATACACAATTTCAAAAGGGCACATCTTAGTAGTAGAATGCAATGAACGATTATAAGCAAATTCAATATGAGGAAAGCATTCTTCCCACATTTTCTTATTATTCTTCAAAACAGCCCTAAGCAGAGTAGACAATGTTCTATTGACTATTAAATAATGTTGCCATGTTTCTAAAGTCCGAACAAGAGCATATAATTCTTTATCATAAGTAGAATAGTTCAGACTAGGCCCACTCAATTTTTCAGAAAAGTATGCAACAGGTTTGCCATCTTGTAATAACACACCTCCTAATCCAATTCCACTAGCATCACATTCAAGCTCAAAAGTCTTATTAAAATCAGGAAGTTGGAGTAAAGGAGCATGTGTCAACTTATCTTTCAATACCGTGAAGGCTTCTTCCTGTGCAGTACCCCAAACAAAAGGCACATCCTTCTTTGTAAGCTCGTTGAGAGGTGCAGCAATGGTGCTGAAATCTCTCACAAAATGCCTATAGAAACCAGCGAGGCCAAGGAAACTCCTCACTTGTGTGACCGTTTTGGGCTGCGGCCAACTCTCAATAGCTTCAATATTGGCTTTATCAACTTCAATTCCCTGTGGAGTAACAACATAGCCAAGAAAAGATACTCGGTCGGTGCAAAAGGTGCACTTCCCAAGGTTACCAAACAAACGTGCATCACGTAGAGCGATAAAAACAGCATGTAAATGTTCCAAATGTTCTTCCAAAGATTTGCTATAAATCAGTATATCATCAAAATAGACTACCACAAATCGTCCAATGAAAGCACGTAAAACTTCATTCATTAGTCTCATAAAAGTACTAGGCGCATTAGTTAACCCAAAAGGCATGACTAACCACTCATATAAACCAAACTTAGTTTTAAATGCTGTTTTCCATTCATCTCCCAATTTCATACGAATTTGATGGTATCCACTACGCAAATCAACTTTGGAGAATATTGTAGAGCCACTCAATTCATCAAGCATATCATCAAGCCTAGGAATAGCATGACGATAACGAATAGTAATATTATTAATGCCTCTACAATCAACACACATACGCGACGTACCATCCTTTTTAGGCACTAGTATAATAGGAAAAGCACAAGGACTAAGAGATTCGCGTATATAACCTTTGTCGAGCAGCTCCTGTACTTGATGCATAATCTCCTTCGTCTCCTCTGGATTGGTACGGTATGGTGCACGGTTGGGTAGCGAAGCACCGGGAATTAAGTCAATTTGATGCTCAATCCCTCGAATAGGTGGTAATCCCGGTGGCACGTCTTGTGGAAAGACGTCAGCGAACTCCTGCAAAATGTTAGTGACAGCAGGGGGCAAAGAGGAAGGCATGTCCTTGAATGAAAATAATGCCTCTTTACACACAAAAGCATAGCAAAGAGATTTGCTAAAATCTAGCTCATCAATATCAGATTTGGTGGCAAGTAAACATGCACTTTTCAATTTAATTTCAGAAACAACAGTAGATGGTTTATTATTAGTCTTCATTTGGTGCTCAAATTCTTTTACCACAATCTGATTTTCACTCTTATTTGTCTCCTGTTTTGCTTTATTAGCTCTATTAATATCATCTTTCAAAATGGAATCAGGAGTCATAGGAAGCAAAGTAATATTTTTATCGTTATGAACAAGAGTATACTGATTGTTTCTACCATGGTATACAGAATTTTTATCAAATTGCCATGGTCTACCAAGTAATAAGGAACATGCTTGCATAGGTACCACATCACAATCAACATAATCAGCATATGTAGAGATACTAAAATGCACACGAACAGTACGTGTTACCTTAACCTTGCCGCTGTTGTTGAACCATTGGATGTAGTAAGGATGTGGATGTGGTCTTGTGGTGAGAGATAGCTTCTCCACCATCTCCATGCTAGCCAAGTTGTTGCAACTCCCTCCATCTATGATCACGCGAACAGAACGTTCCTTCACAACTCCCTTAGTATGGAACAAATTATGCCTCTGATTTTGCTCAGCTTGTGTAACCTGCACACTCAAAACACGTTGAGCAACTAAACATTCATACCTGTCAGCATCTTCAGGAGCCATGTATTGCGTCTCATGATCAGAATCGTCTCCACCGTGTTCGTCACGTGTAATAAGAGCCAAAGTCTCCTCATCATAGTCACTAGCGGACTCATACCCACCATCCTCAGTAACAATCATCACACGCTTGGATGGGCATTCTCTCGCATAATGACCTCCACCCTTGCAACGTCGAGAAATAATATCATGTGTTTGCCCTGTTGATGCCATGGATGAAGAAGAGCTCTTTGCAGGCCCAGAAGGTGTGCTCTTGGCAGATAGTGGTGATTGTGCCTGCTTTATTGTATCACGGTTGGAGGTGGCAGCTGACGGAGGTGCCGGTGTAGCAGAACGTGTGGAAGTAGATGATGCACGTGGTGTCCAGGATGAAGGTCGACCTGCAGAAAAGTTAGTCCGCGCCAATGCCTGTCGATCCTGCACTTCACGTTCAGCTTTACAAGCAAGATGGAATAAACGAGTGATATTAGTATACTCCTTATACTCTAGAATGGTCTGAATCTCTCTATTTAATCCACCCATAAAACATGCAAGCATAGCTTAATTCTCCTCAACAATACCACATCTAATCATGCCAGTTTGCAATTCTTGGTAATATTCTTCTACAGAATTTTTTCCTTGTCTTAATTGCTGCAATTTTTGAAGTAATTCACGTTGATAATATGGTGGAACCCAACGAGTACGCATAGCGGTTTTCAAAGCAGCCCAAGTAGCTGGAATAGGATATAATCTACAATGCTCAGACCACCAAACAGATGCAAAACTAGTGAATGCACAAACAGCAGCAGGAACACGTCTCTCCTCGGGATATTGTAAACATCTAAATCGTTGTTCAGTTTCTAACTCCCAAGTAAGATATATATCAGGAACATATCTACCCTCAAATGGTGGAATATTCAATTTTAGTTTAGGGAGATGGTCATGATCTCGTACCTGAGGGTGAGCCCTACCATTGCCATTATTTGCATGTGGATGACCTGGTGGTTGCTGTGCTGGTGGTGGCACGTAGTTCTGATTTTGATCAACCTCATCCTCGTAATCTCCCACATAATCATCCTCCTCCACATCAGCAGTAGGAGCCACAGAAGTATCAACAGCAGCACTAGCAGTTTGGCCCGGCTGAAGAGGGACACGGCTCGCTCGGCGGAGGGCTATTTCCCGACGTGGAGGTAGTCGGTGTTGTTGCTGTTGTTGCAGAGGTGCGCCAGGAGCAGCCGGTGGTGGTGGTGGAAAACGCGAAAGCAATTCAGCAAACTTGTTATCGATCTTTGTTTCAAACATCTTCTCCATGCCATCTATCTTCTCCATGGCCTCTTCAAATCTGTTTAGCACATCTTGCACCTGTCCACTCATCATTTGCTGAAACTTATCATGAAGCTCCTTGTTCGTCAAGTTCTCCCAGTCAGTCTCATCGGCTTGTGATCCTAGCATGGTTAGCAGCAATAGAAACACACAAGAATATGATCCTACAGACTACTAACAAGTAGTGGTGGTGGCGGGTGTCACAAATCCGTCAAGCAAATCTCAAATTCTTACCAGTTCTTACCCAGCAGCAGGCGGTGATCGGCAACCGTTGTAGTCAAAACTCTCAAAAGCTTGGATAGAGCGATTGCCAGGGAGAGTCAAACGCATGACGTAGATGTATGTGGAGCTGGGAAGGCTTATAGTATGGTAGCAAAAAGGGTCAGCAATAATCAATTCAGAGATGCAAAGTTGAATAAACGCTCAACGACGGTACTGTGCTGGTCCTAGGCTAGACCGTGCTAGAGACGCGAGCCTAGAACACTAACAAAATCATGGCGCTGCACGTAAACAAGGGAAAAGCACACTCTGGAAAAAAATCGCTCTTTTTTTTGCGCTCCTCTTTTTTTTGCGAAAAATCACTATAATGGAGAGTATCTCAAAACTCTTCCCTCGTCAAACTGATAGGATGGGCACGAAATTTTTTTCGACTTTTTTTCCGGAAATTAGGGCAGCGACGACGAAAAGTGCGACAAAAAATCACTATGATGGCACGTGGCTCAAAAGACTCAGAAAAGCCTAAAAGTATTTTTTTTCCGAGACCTACGCAGGCAAGGAAACACGAATCGGAATTTAGATTGATCTCAAAAACAAACCTAATATGAGAAGAACTCGGATTGGTGGTGGATATATGGTTGTGGTATATGGCAGCGGTGGTGGTATATGGTAGTAGTGGTGGTATATGGATACAGATTGGTGGTGGTATATGGATACGGATTGGTGGTGGTATATGGATACGGATTCAGAGCGGTGGCGGATAAGCAATTGTGGTAGATGGCAAGGCGATGATGATGGTGCGGCGGCAGCGTGACAACTTATGACCAGAACTTGAAACTCTAAAAGACTAGACTCTAAGACCAGCAACTTGACACGACGATGCAACCGCAAATTCAACAAAGCAAAAACCCTAAAAAGATTATGCAAAGGCGCAGATTGGTTCCGATATGATGAACTAACCCTAATTTTTTTGTGTCTTTTTCGTGGACTGTAGGTATGAAGAACAGACTCGATCTAATCTACGAAAAACTGTAAAATCTCACCGAGCAACCTGGAAATCTGATACCACTTGATAGAGGCAAAGGTGTCCCGATGTTTCGATGAGATGTGGCTATCGTTTCTGTGGGAGTCGACCGTGACGATCCGACTACGAACGTGCGAGACGTCGCGCCTTAGCAATCGCTAAACCAACTTCCGAGGGGTTATTGACCACGTCGGAGCACGATCAACCTGACCACGAGGGTCTGTTTCCTGCAAGCAAATGAAGAACAAGCAAGAAACTGAGATTGCAATCTGGATATTGCGAATATAGGATGAAAGCTTTATTGATCAAGGTGGGGTTCTGTGACGTCTTGGTCTGGTCGTTGGACACAAACGAAGTACGAGAAGTTGCAGCTATGGCAAACTTTTATCTAAACAAAACCCAAAGTCTAAACGACGCCCTAAGGGCTGTATATATGGAGGAAGAGGGGGGAATTTCGTGGCCCTTGAGGGTGGGGTCCGAAACCAACCCTAACTCTTGTTTCCCCACACATACGGACTCTAAAAATAGCCTATACTTAAGTATTTCGAAATTACATGGGCCTGGCCGAATAATAAGGTGACGCAGCACCTAGAATAGCCTATGGGCGAATATTATGAAGTGGCATCTTGTATATTTCGTCCAAGGCTTCATGCACTCCTTATGGTGGCTTCAAAGTCCTGAAATCATCACTTGTAACTCCGTTCTTGATCCCCTTGCGCATGCCATCAACTCGATGCCTGTTCTTGCTCCAATGTTCATCCTTCTCCAAGCTAGGCCCTTCATTTGTAAGCAAAACAAATGTATCCAATTTAGGCAGCATCATATTCTCATGAACATTAGAATCATTGCCAAGAAACGAAAGTACCTGGTAATTTAATTGGCGTGCGCGAGCTCTAGTAATTGGTCCAGTATATGTAACAGTAGGGGATGTGGATGTAACAATCGTATTGATGTCCTCATCACCTTCACTCTTCTGCAGACATCACATTCATTCACGAACTGACCAATCTCGTGCTTCATTCGAGTCCACCAATACGACTGCTTGAGGTCATGGTACATCTTTGTACTTCCAGGGTGAATAGAGAGAAGTGAATTGTGAGCCTCGTTCATAATGACTTTACGAAGGTCACCTTTAGGCACAACAATGCGATCCTCAAAGAATAGAGTATCCTTGTCATCAAGGCGATAGCACTTGTACTTGGGTTGACTCTTGGCAATCCCAATCTTCACCTTCTTCACCATAGCATCAAGAAGTTGAGCCTCGCGAATCTGATCTTCCAAAGTAGGAGAGACTTGGAGGTTGGCGAGGAAACCTTGAGGAACAACTTGCAGATTGAGTTTTCGGAAAGCTTCACAAAGCTCGGGTTGGTAAGGCTTGATAATCAGACTGTTGCAGTAAGCCTTCCTGCTCAATGCGTCAGCAATTACATTAGCCTTGCCTGGAGTATATTCGATACTCAGATTATACTCTTAATCATTTCGACCCAACGAGTCTGCCTGAGGTTGAGATTAGGCTGAGTGAAGATGTACTTGAGACTCTTATGGTCAGTGAAGATGTCCACTTTTCTTCCCAATAAGAGATGTCTCCAAGTTAAAAGAGCATGCACAACTGCCGCCAACTCTAGGTCATGAGTGGGGTAGTTCTTCTCGTTGGGCTTCAACTGGCGAGAGGTATAAGCCACAACTTTCTTCTCTTGCATCAACACTGCACCAAGACCTTGAAGAGAGGCATCACAGAAGACCTCGAACGGTTTGGATTCATCAGGAGGAGTCAGAACTGGAGCAGTGACTAATTTCTCTTTTAGGGTGTTGAAAGCGATGTCACATTCAGGTGACCAAACTTACTTGACGTGCTTCTGGAGAAGGTTGGCAAGAGGCTTCGCGATCTTTGAGAAGTTCTCAACGAACCTTCGACAATAGCTTGCGAGCCCAAGGAAGCTGCGGAGTTGCTTCACGTTCCGAGGTGGTTCCCAATTCACAATTGCAGACACCTTCTCAGGATTAACCGCTATGCCCTTGGCAGAGATGATATACCCAAGGTAGAGAACCTCATCGAGCCAAAACTCGCACTTTGAAAACTTGGCATAGAACTGATGTTCTCTGAGCTTATCCAGCACCAAACACAAGTGCTTTGCATGATCTTCCTTGTTCCTAGAAAAGACCAAAATGTCATCGAGGTAGACCAAGATGAAGTCATTTGTGTAGGAGTTGAAGATGAAGTTCATCATGCGAGAGAATGTCGGAGGAGCGTTGACGAGGCCGAAAGACATGGCAGTGTATTCATATGAACCATAGCTTGTTCTGAATGTTGTCTTAGGGATATCTTGCTCACGAATGTGAATCTGATGATAGCCTATACGGAGATCAAGCTTGGAGAATACTTGAGCACCTTTGAGTTGTTCAAACAGCTCATTGATGTTGGGAAGTGGGTACTTGTTCTTTATAGTCTTCTTGTTCAATGGACGGTAGTCGACACAGAGTCGGTCCATTCCATCCTTCTTCTTCACAAAAAGAACACCACAACCCCATGGAGAAGAACTAGGTCGGATGAGACCCATTCGCTCTTGAATATCGAGTTGCTTCTTCAGCTCCTTCAACTCTTCAGGTCCAAGCTTGTAAGGACGTTTGCAAACATGTTCTGTGCCAGGCTCAAGATCAATGACAAATTCAACTGGCCCGGAGGCATTCCTGGAAGCTCTTCTGGAAAGACGTCTTTATATTCGCAAACAAATGGAATTTGAGAGATGGCATCCAGCTCGCCCTTCTCATTGAGAGAAAACAGTCGGATGGTATCATCACGAGCGGCAAAGACAATTACATCCCCAGACGAATGAGTCAATTGAATCTGCCTGGCAGCACAATCAAGCTGAGCCTTGTGCTTAGAAAGCCAATCCATTCCAAGAATAAGATCGATATCCGAGTCACCAAGAACATTAGGAGAAGACAAGAACTTATAGTCACCCAATGTGATTGAAACATCCGGAACGCATACTCGAGAAGTCATTTGACAGGCCGGAGAGACAATAGCCAAAGGTTTCGGCAACACTTGAGTAACAAAATCATGCTTAGATGCAAAAGGTCTCGAGGTGAAACAATGCGATGCACCAGTGTCAAAAAGAACTCTTGCAGGAATATCGTTAACAGGAAGGTTACCCATGATGACATCTGACGAGTCCTCTGCCTGAGCTGCGTTCAACAAGTTGACCTTGGCATGCTTGGGGTTATGCTTGACCACTGCGGTACTTGCCGATCTCACAGGAGGGGGAGGAGGAAGACGCCTCTGATTGAAGCATTTGTTGGCATAGTGACCCTTCTGTTGGCACTTGTTGCACGTGACCTCCGAGAGCGGACGGTGATACGGAGCACTTGATCTTGGACCTTGAGACGAAGTCTTGTTATGAAAGCCAGGGTTGGGTGGGTGGGAAGATCCATTGCCACCTTTGCTCTTCTGCTGATAAGGCTGACGGAACGGAGGAGGAGGAAGCCAATACTTTTGCTGCTTAGACACTTGAGTAGAGGAAGAAGGAGTTGCATCTCTGACTCGCTTCTTGGAAGCATCGCACTTGAGTTGAGCAGTCTCTTGCTTCATTGCCATATTGTAGAACTCATCGTATTTCTTCGGCTCAAAAAGGACGAAAGCAAGTTGGAGATCTTCTCTGAGGCCACCCCTGAACTGGTATATCATGTTTTCTCGTCAGGGATGTCTTGCTTGGTGAAACGAGCGAGCCTCTGGAACAGAATGTTATACTAGTAAACAGACAAGCTGCCTTGCTTCAGGTTGCGGAATTCCTCACGCTTGCTTTCAACAACACTTGAGGAATGTGATGAGCTTTGAAGTCTTGACGGAATTCATCCCAGGTAATCACACGGCCTCCTCTGGAATCTTTGTATTACTGAAACCATTCTGCAGCTTGGTCTTTGAGTTGGAAGGAGGCAAACTTGACAAAGTCCTCAGTCCTAACGTTGCTGCACTCGAAATGCTTGCATATGTCCACGAGCCAATCATTGGCGTCTGAGGCCTCGACACAGTTGCTGAAGGTCTTTGGCTGGTTAGCAAGGAACTGGTTGAGTGTAGCAAACTGATTCTGATTGTTGCCATGGCCTTGGTTGCGCTCTTGCAGAATTTGCATGATCAGCTGCGTGTTTGCATTGGTAGTGGCCATCACATCTTGCCATGCCTCCGAAGGTGGAGGTGGTGGTGGCGGATCCTGATTCTGATTCTGACCCTTAGCAGGAGACATCTAGAAGAGGGTGTCATCCGTTAGCATCTTGACAGAAAAATATTCAAGCTAAATCAAACGGATTGAAATTGCAACATAAAGTCTTCACATCCGAACAAAATGAACGAATGCATTCCAATTGAAATGGTCACATTTCCATAAATTGAGAAGCCACTTAGATAGATGTAGAAGAAAAACAACAAGGTACAGACAAAAACAAATACTTGGTGAGGATTACCCAATCCCAAACCAAATATCCGCGGAAGAAGAACTAGAGCTACAAGAATTTCCACCTATGAAACTCCCGAACCTTTCCGGTTATGCAATCAGGTGTTGGGGATACAGGGGAAGCATAATATCTCACCCAAAGCTAGCAAAACCTACATCCAGCTATATCCATCCTTCAACACATAACCAAGAAACCTTCGGAAATCATTTACCTCAACCTTCGAAAAGCATCCGTTATACAAGTTATGGCAATACTCCCGAACTCCCGCCCCAGTACTGGGTGGCATCGAGGTTATCTCACCAACAACTGCATAAAAGAGATTTTCGATCTCGGCAAAACTCAGGTATTCCAGAATTGCAACGATAAAATTGTGACGACAACACCTCGGAGCTCAACTCCCCGGGACACTGCCACAACCCCTAAATGTCAAGAGGCGCCAAGAACAATGTTCTCATCACAAAACCATCGTAACGATTCCAAGATACCCGTGTGATCCTAAAACTTTTTAGTGAAATTTGAGAAGAGAAGAGTCAAAACTCTACGTCAGGATGCCTCACAAGAGAGATGAAGGGACTGAGGAGTAAAAAGAATTCCTAACTCTCTGATATATATAATCCTAAATGACTCAAAACATTTTTTTAGACTTAATAACGCCAACGATTCGATCAAGCAAGGGGCTCCTAAGGTCGCGAAAGGCTCTGATTACCAACTTGTAACGCCCTCGATACGCTATATCTCCTACGTGTCGAAGCACGACTTAGAGGCATAACCGCATTGAAAGAAATGTCGCAAGTGAGGTAATCTTCACAATAACCCATGTAAATAAATAAAGGGGAAAGGTACATAGTTGGCTTACACTCGCCACGTCACACAAATACATAAATAACATTACATTCATCCAAGTACACTCAAGGTCCGACTATGGAACCAAAATGAAAGATAAACCCCAAATGCAACATAGTCCCCGATCGCCCCAACTGGGCTCCACTACTGATCATCTAGGAAAGACACGTAGTAACGAAGAGAGTCTTCATCGAACTCCCACTTGAGCTCGGTCATGTCATCTGGAATGGTATCATCGGTCCCTGCATCTGGTTTTGGAAGGAATCTGTGAGTCACGGGGACTCAGCAATCTCACACCCTCACGATCAAGACTATTTAAGCTTATAGGTAAGGCAAAGGTATGATGTGGAGCTGCAGCAAGCGACTAGCATATATGGTGGCTAACATGCGCAAATGAGAGCGAGAAGAGAAGGCAAAAGCACGGTCGAACAACTATGATCAAGAAGTGATCCTAGATCAACCTACGTCAAGCATTACTCCAACACTGTGTTCACTTCCCGGACTCCGCCGAGAAGAGACCATCACGGTTACACACGCGGTTGGTGCATTTTAATTAAGTTAAGTTTCAGGTTATCTACAACCAGACATTAACAAATTCCCATCTGCCCATAACCGCGGGCACGGCTTTCGAAAGTTCAAATCCCTGCAGGGGAGTCCCAATTTAGGCCATCACAAGCTCCCACGGTCAACGAAGGATATTCCTTCTCCCAAGACATTCCGGTTAGACTCGGCATCCCGGTTACAAGACATCCTCGACAATGGTAAAACAAGTCCAGCAACACCGCCGGAATGTGCCGACAAATCCCGATAGGAGCTGCACATATCTCGTTCTTAGGGCACACTCAGATAAGCAATCCGTACAACTAAAACCAGCCCTCGAGTTTCCCCGAGGTGGCGCTGCAAGGGGCTCTAGTTTGGACCAACACTCAGAGGAGCACTGGCCTGGGGGGGTTTAATAAAGATGACCCTCGGGCTCCGGAAACCCAAGGGAAAAAGAGGCTAGGTGGCAAATGGTAAAACCAAGGTTGGGCATTGCTGGAGGAGTTTTATTCAAGGCAAACTGTCAAGGGGTTCCCATTATAACCCAACCGTGTAAGGAACGCAAAATCCAGGAACATAACACCGATATGACGGAAAACTAGGGCGGCAAGAGTGGAACAAAACACCAGGCATAAGGCCGAGCCTTCCACCCTTTACCAAGTATATAGACGCATTGAGATAAACAAGATAATATGGTGATATCCCTACAATAAACAAGTTCCAACGAGGATCGATCTCCAATCTTCACCTGCAACTAGCAACGCTATAAGAGGGGTTGAGCAAAGCGGTAACATAGCCAAACAACGGTTTGCTAGGACATGGTGGGTTAGAGGTTTGACATGGCAATTTGGGAGGCATGATAAGCAAGTGGTAGGTATCGTAGCATAGGCATAGCAAAGGAGCGAGCATCTAGCAAGCAAAGATAGAAGTGATTTCGAGGGTATGGTCATCTTGCCTGCAAAGTTCTCAGAGTTGCCTTGATCCTCGTAAGCGAACTCAATGGGATCCTCGTTCATGAACTCGTCTCCTGGCTCTACCCAAGAAATAACAACAAGCAAAAAGGAACGCAATCAACCGCGTGCATTGCTCAAGCAACATGATGCAAACATGGTATGATATGCGGGATGCGATATGCGATGCATATGCAAGATTTGGAAAGGAATGATTGAACCTGGACTCAACTTGGAAATCCAAGAGTGCCACTGGAAAGGTGAGATGATTTCGGTCGAAATCGATATAAAGATCACCGGAATCAGATGCACGGTTTGGAAATGGCAAGCAAAACAAATATGGCACCGGTCTGCGATTAACAGCAAGTAGCCTCCTGAATGCATCAAGATAAATATGCTACGGCACTCAAACATAGAAAAAAAATGCATGGCAGGGATCCGCTCATGATGCTTAACAAAATATGAACACTGAGCTACGACTAATTCATCCATTAACAGGTTCAAACAAGCATGGCAAAAGTGCAAATGATAACAGGTTTCAGACTTAGTGAATTAACAGCATATGAGGAATTTATCATCAAGAAGCAATCTTTAGAGCATGAAAACTACCTGCTACAAGAACATATAATGGAAAAACAAGTCATGGCATGAAGCTACTCAAAGCATATAACAAAAGTCCCTTAGTGACCTTGAGCCAAAAGGGATCAGCAAATACGATTGCAAGCATGTGAACATAGCAAAAACATAAACAGATTCAAACTTAGTGAAAAACTGGAGCATGTAAACAGATTAACAAGTAGGCATGTTTACGAGCTCGATGCACTCACTACAGAGCATGGCATGACAAACTAAGCATACACCCATCAAGAATACATGGCATAGAAGCTAGACATGGCAAGAACAACAACATATCATGCACGGATCAACAACAACAAGCTTGACAAAAATGCTAAACATGTCAAGAATCTGCCAGGAACAATTTGTAGCAAAAGTAGAGCTCGATTGACTCAAGTTAGGTTGATCCATAAATGCAAACAAAGACATGTATGGATAGAGCACCACAATATTAACAAAACATCCTTACTGATCATCCTCAAAAGAGGCACGGATCACTAGGAAACAACATGAACATATGGCATAAAAACAAAAACAGGACAAGGACTTAGTGAAATTCTAAGTCCCTGAAATCAGCATCATTGAGTAAGCTACTTTGCATGCTTGTGCTAGTCACCACAAAGATCACAAAAATACATGGCATACACCCCTGTAAAGATAACATGGCATTCTACAAAACACATGTAGAGCTCAGGATCATAGCATCCACACATTAATCATGGCAAAAATGACAAAAGGCCATTTGCTGAAATAGATCTGACATAATCATCACATAGCCCTCTTCCAACAGCATTTCGGGCATCAAGATGAGCTCAAATGAAAATGATGCAATGAGATGAAATGATATACTCGTCGAGATGAACATTTTGATATGCTACACGCACGAATCAGAGCTACGATGAGGAAGTTATGGCATGTCAAAGAATGCAAAAATGCTAGAGTTTAGGGATGAAAAAGTCAACCGAAATTCCAGATCTGAGATTTGCACGCAATCCGAGGTTCGTCGGGGTTCCTGTTCGCTGGAGTAGACGGAGCTCGCTGGAGTTACGAGGGAGGCCGGAAGCCGCGGTGGAGGAGGCTGGACGACGAGGTGGTGATCCTCGGGCACGGCGCGACATTGAGGGCGCGAGGTCGCCGGACTCGGCGGCTGGGTGCGGCAAGGGCGGTGGTCGCCGGCGAGGTGGCAGCCGCCGGGGAGGGAGGAGGCGCGGGGCGGCGCTGGTGAGAGGCGGGCGGCGCGGCGCCGGACGCGGGGGCGACGCGGTGGATCGGGCGGCGAGGCAGGCGAGGAGGCGCGGGCGTGGATCGGCGGCTGCTTGGGCGAGGGGGGGCATCTCCGGGCTCCCGTGGGCCGTGCTACGCCTTGAGCTTGCGTTGGTTTTCCCCGAAGAGGAAGGGATGATGCAGCAGAGTAGCGTAAGTATTTCTCTCAGTTTTTGAGAACCAAGGTATCAATCCAGTAGGAGCCAACGCTCATGTCCCTCGTACCTGCACAAAGCGATAGCTACTCGCAACCAACGTGATTAGGGGTTGTCAAGACCTTCACGGTCACCTACGAGAGTGAGATCTGATAGATAGAATATTTTTGGTATTTTTGATATAAAGATGGAAAGTAAAAAGTAAAAGCAAAGTAAAAAGTAAAAGCAAAGTAAAAAGCAAAACTATATAAAAGTGATGGAGATTGATATGATGAGAATAGACCCGGGGGCCATAGGTTTCACTAGTGGCTTCTCTCAAGAGCATAAGTATTCTACGATGGGTGAACAAATTACTATTGAGCAATTGATAGAATTGAGCATAATTATGAGAATATCTAGGCATGATCATGTATATAGGCATCACGTCCGTGACAAGTGGATCGAAACGATTCTGTATCTACTACTATTACTCCACTCATCGACCGCTATCCAGCATGCATCTAGAGTATTAAGTTAAAAACAGAGTAATCCCTTAAGCAAGATGACATGATGTAGAGAGATAAATTCATGCAATATGAAATAAACCCCATCTTGTTATCCTTGATGGCAACGATACAATATGTGCCTTGTTGCCCCTTCTGTCACTGGGTAAGGACACCGCAAGATCGAACCCAAAGCTAAACACTTCTCCCATGGCAAGAACTGCCAATCTAGTTGGCCAAACCAAACGGATAATTCGAAGAGACTTGCAAAGATAACCAATCATACATAAAAGAATTCATAGAAGATTCAAATATTATTCATAGATAGACTTGATCATAAACCCACAATTCATCGGTCTCAGCAAACACACCGGAAAAAGAAGATTACATCGAATAGAGCTCCACAAGAGAGAGGGAGAACTTTGTATTGAGATTCAAAGAGAGAGAAGAAGCCATCTAGCTACTAACTATGGACCCGAAGGTCTGAGGCAAACTACTCACACTTCATCGGAGGGGCTAGGATGATGTAGAAGCCCTCCGTGATGACGGCCCTCTTCCGGCGGAGCTCCGGAACAGGCCCCAAGATGGGATCTCGTGGATACAGAAAGTTGCGGTGGTGGAATTAGGTTTTTGGCTCCCGTTCTGATCGTTTGGGGGTACGTGTGTATATATAGGAGGAAGGAGTACGTCGGTGGAGCACCGAGGGGCCCACGAGGCAGGGGGCGCACCCCCCACCCTCGTGACCACCTCTTTGATCCCTTGCAGTAGGGTCCAAGTCTCCTGGATCACATTCGGTGAGAAAATCACGTTTCCGAAGATTTTATTCCGTTTGGACTCCCTTTGATATTCTGTTTATCCGAAACACTGAAATATGCAAAAAAAACATCAATTTTGGGCTAGGCCTCCGGTTGATAGGTTAGTCCCAAAAATAATATAAAAGTGGAAAATAAAGCCCAATATAGTCCAAAGCAGTAGATAATATAGCATGGAGCAATCAAAAATTATAGATACGTTGGAGACGTATCAGGCATCCCCAAGCTTAATTCCTGCTCGTTCTCGAGTAGGTAAATGATAAAAAGAGAATTTTTGATGCGGAGTACTACTTGGCATAATTTCAATGCAAATCTTCTTAATTGTGGTATGAATATTCAGATTAGAAAGATTCAAGACAAAGGTTTATATTGACATAAGAAATAATAATACTTCAAGCATACTAACAAAGCAATTATGTCTTCTCAAAATAACATGGCCAAATAAAGTTATCCCTACAAAATCATATAGTCTGGCTATGCTCCATCTTCCCCACACAAAGTATTTAAATCATGCACAACCCCGATGACAAGCCAAGCAATTGTTTCATACTCTAACTTTTTTAAAACTTTTTCAATCTTCACGCAATACATGAGCGTGAGCCATGGATATAGCACTATAGGTGGAATAGAATGGTGGTTGTGGAGAAGACAAAAAGGAGAAGATAGTCTCACATCAACTAGGCGTATCAACGGGCTATGGAGATGCCCATCAATAGATATCAATGTGAGTGAGTAGGGATTGCCATGCAACGGATGCACTAGAGCTATAAATGTATGAAAGCTCAACAAAAGAAACTAGTGGGTGTGCATCCAACTTGCTTGCTCACGAAGACCTAGGGCAATTTGAGGAAGCCCATCATTGGAATATACAAGCCAAGTTCTATAACGTAAAATTCCCACTAGTATATGAAAGTGACAACATATGAGACTCTCTATATGAAGAACATGGTGCTACTTTGAAGCACAATATATGAGACTCGCTGTATCATGGTGCTACTTTGAAGCACAAGTGTGGAAAAAAGGATAGTAGCATTGTCCCTTTTTTATTTATTTATATTTTTTTGTTGGGCCTTCTTTTTTTCTTTGGCCTTTCTCTTTTCTTTCTTTTTTTGGGACAATGCTCTATTGAATGATGATCATCACACTTCTATTTATTTACAACTCAATGATTACAACTCGATACTAAAACAAAGTATGACTCTATATGAATGCCTCCGGCGGTGTACCGGGATATGCAATGAATCAAGAGTGACAAGTATGAAAGAATTATGAACGGTGGCTTTGCCACAGATACTATGTCAACTACATGATGATGCTAAGCAATATGACAATGATGGATGTGTCATGATGAACTAGATGGTGGAAAGTTGCATGGCAATATATCTCGGAATGGCTATGGAAATGCCATAATAGGTAGGTATGGTGGCTGTTTTGAGGAAGGTATATGGTAGGTGTATGATACCGGCGAAAGTTGCGCGGTATGAGAGAGGATAGCAAAGGTGGAAGTGTGAGAGTGTATAATCCATGGACTCAACATGAGTCATAAAGAACTCATATACTTATTGCAAAAATTTAGAAGTTAACAAAGCAAAGTATTACGCGCATGCTCCTAGGGGGATAGATTGGTAGGAAAAGACCATCGCTCATCCCCGACCGCCACTCATAAGGAAGACAATCTATAAATAAATCATGCTCCAACTTCATCACATAACGGTTCACCATACGTGCATGCTACGGGAATCACAAACTTCAACACAAGTATTCTTTAAATTCACAACTACTCAACTAGCATGACTTTAATATTATCACCTCCATATCTCAAAAAATTATCATGCTTCAATCTTTTCTTGGTATTCAACACACTCAAAAGAAAGTTTCACAATTCTTGAATACCAAGCATATTATTATTAGGCAAATTACCATGCTATTAAGAGACTCCCAAATTAATTTAAGTGAAGCATGAGAGATCAACTTTTTCTTTAAAACGAATCCACCACCGTGCTCTAAAAGATCTAAGTGAAGCACATAGAGCAAAATTATCTAGCTCAAAAGATCTAAGTGAAGGACACAGAGCAAAATTATCTAGCTCAAAAGATATAAGTGAAGCACATAGAGCAAAATTATCTAGCTCAAAAGATATAAGTGAAGCACATAGAGCAAAATTATCTAGCACAAAAGGATATAAGTGAAGCACATAGAGTATTCTATCAAATTTTAATTCATGTATGGCTCTCACAAAAGGTGTGTACAGCAAGGATGATTGTGGCATACTAACAAACAAAGACACAAATAATACAAAGACGCTCCAAGCAAAACACATATCATGTTGGTGAATAAAAATATAGCTCCAAGTAAATTACCGATGGAAGTGGACGAAAAGAGGGGATGCCCTCCGGGGCATCCCCAAGCTTTGACTTTTTGGTGTCCTTGTATTATCTTGGGGGTGCCATGGGCATCCTCAAGCTTAGGCTCTTGCCACTCCTTGTTCCATGATCCATCAAAATAATTCACCCAAAACTTGAAAACTTCACACCACAAAACTCAAAATAGAAAACTCGTGAGCTCCGTTAGCGAGAGAAAGCAAAAGACCACTTCAAGGTACTGTAATGAACTCATTATTTATTTATATTTGTGTTAAACCTACTGTATTACAACTTCTCTATGGATTATAAACTATTTTACTAGCCATGGATTCATCAAAATAAGCAAACAACACACGAAAACAGAATCTGTCAAAAACAGAACAGTCTGTAGTAATCTGTAGCTAGCGCAAGATCTGGAACCCCACAAATTCTAAAATAAATTGCTGGACGTGAGGAATTCATCTATTAATCATCTACAAAACGAATTAACTAAATATCACTCTTGAAATAAAAATGTGAGCAGTTCTCGTGAGCGCTAAAGTTTCTGCTTTTTACAGCAAGTTCAACAAGACTTTCCCCAAGTCTTCCCAACGGTTCTACTTGGCACAAACACTAATAAAACACAAAAAACACAACCAAAATAGAGGCTAAATAATTTATTTATTAAATAACATCAATGATAAATATTGGGTTGACTCCCAACAAGCGCTTTTCTTTAAAGCCTTATAGTTAGGCATAATATTTCAATGATGCTCACATGAAAGATAAGAATTGAAGCACAAAGAGAGCATCATAAAACACGTGACAAACACATTTAAGTCTAACATACTTCCTATGCATAGGCATCTTATAGGCAAACAAATTATCAAGGCAAGCAAAAACTAGCATATGCAAGGAAGCGGAAAGAAACAATAGCAATCTCAACATAACGAGAGGTAATTTAGTAACATGAAAATTTCTACCACCATATTTTCCTCTCTCATAATAATTATATGTAGGACCATAAGCAAATTCAACAAAATAGCTATCACATAAAATATTTTCAACACGATCCACATGCATGCAAAGTTGACACTCTTCCAAAATAGTGGTATTAACATTAACTAAAGTCATGACCTTTCCAAACCCACTTTTATCAAAAACTTCATAAGATTGAACACTCTCCAAATATGTGGGATCTAAAGTTGACATTCTTCCAAACCCACTTTCAATATTATTGCAAACATTATAATCAATCTCATATTCATCATGGGGTTTAAATAATTTTCAAGATCAAAAGAAGAATCACCCCAATCATGATCATTGCAACAAGTAGAGGACATAACAAAACTAGCATCCCCAAGCTTAGGGTTTTGCATATTATTAGCACAATTGTCATTAATAGAATTTATAATAACATCATTGCAATCATGCTTTTTATTCAAAGATCTATCGTGAATCACTTCATAACATACTTCATCGCAATTTTCAGATTTACGAATTTCAAGCAAAACTTCATAAAGATAATCTAGTGCACAAAACTCACTAGCAATTGGTTCAACATAACTAGATCTCTTAAAAATATTAGCAAGCAGATGAGGATCCATAAATATTAGGTTCTCTGTTTAGTAATAAATAAACGACTATTCCAACCATACGAGCAAACAAGAAACGGGCAAAAGAGGCGAATAGAGAGGGAGGATAGAGAGAGAGACGGCGAATAAAACGGCAAGGGTGAAGTGGGGGAGAGGAAAACAAGAGGCAAATGGCAAATAATGTAATGCGAGAGATAGGGATTGTGATGGGTACTTGGTATGTTGACTTTTTGCGTAGACTCCCCGGCAACGGCGCCAGAAATCCTTCTTGCTACGTCTTGAGCTTGCATTGGTTTTCCCCGAAGTGGAAGGGATGATGCAGCAAAGTAGCGTAAGTATTTCCCTCAGTTTTGGAGAACCAAGGTATCAATCCAGTAGGATCCCACGCTCAAGTCCCTCGTACCTGCACAAAGCGATAGCTACTCGCAACCAACGCGATTAGGGGTTGTCAAGCCCTTCACGGTCACTTACGAGAGTGAGATCTGATAGATAGAATATTTTTGGTATTTTTGATATAAAGATGCAAAGTAAAAAGTAAAAGCAAAGTAAAAAGCAAAACAATATAAAAGTGATGGAGATTGATATGATGAGAATAGACCCGGGGGCCATAGGTTTCACTAGTGGCTTCTCTCAAGAGCATAAGTATTCTACGGTGGGTGAACAAATTACTGTTGAGCAATTGATAGAATTGAGCATAATTATGAGAATATATAGGTATGATCATGTATATAGGCATCACGTCCGTGACAAGTAGATCGAAACGATTCTGCATCTACTACTATTACTCCACTCATCGACCGCTATCCAGCATGCATCTAGAGTATTAAGTTAAAAACAGAGTAACGCCTTAAGCAAGATCACATGATGTAGAGAGATAAATTCATGCAATATGAAATAAACCCGATCTTGTTATCCTCAATGGCAATGATACAATACGTGCCTTGCTGCCCCTTCTGTCACTGGGTAAGGACACCGCAAGATCGAACCCAAAGCTAAACACTTCTCCCATGGCAAGAACTATCAATCTAGTTGGCCAAACCAAACGGATAATTCAAAGAGACTTGCAAGGATAACCAATCATACATAAAAGAATTCAGAGAAGATTCAAATATTATTCATAGATAGACTTGATCATAAACCCACAATTCATCGGTCTCAACAAACACACCGCAAAAAGAAGATTACATCGAATAGATCTCCACAAGAGAGGGGGAGAACTTTGTATTGAGATTCAAAGAGAGAGAAGAAGCCATCTAGCTACTAACTATGGACCCGAAGGTCTGAGGTAAACTACTCACACTTCATAGGAGGGGCTAGGATGATGTAGAAGCCCTCCGTGATGACGGCCCTCTTCCGGTGGAGCTCCGGAACAGGCCCCAAGATGGGATCTCGTGGATACAAAAGTTGCAGCAGTGGAATTAGGTTTTTGGCTCCCGTTTTGATCGTTTGGGGGTACGTGTGTATATATAGGAGGAAGGAGTACGTCGATGGAGCACCGAGGGGCCCATGAGGCAGGGGGCGCGCCCTAGGGGGGCGCCCCCACCCTCGTGACCACCTCTTTGATCCCTTGCAATAGGGTCCAAGTCTCCTGGATCACGTTCGGTGAGAAAATCATGTTTCTGAAGATTTTATTCCGTTTGGACTCCGTTTGATATTCTGTTTATCCGAAACACTGAAATAGGCAAAAAAACAGCAATTCTGGGCTGGGCCTCCTGTTAATAGGTTAGTCCCAAAAATAATATAAAAGTGGAAAATAAAGCCCAATATAGTCCAAAACAGTAGATAATATAGCATGGAGCAATCAAAAATTATAGATACGTTGGAGACGTATCAGGCCGCGGCGGTGGGCGATGTGGTGGTGACAGGTGGCGGCACCTCAGTGGCCACGGGCGGCGGCAGCGGCTTGTCCGGACGGATCGGACATGTCCGGTGTGGTGCGAGCGGAATTTTAGGGTTAGGGGGAGAAGAGACCCGGGATTTCGAGAGGGTGACCTATTTATAGAGGTAGAGGGAGCTAGGAAGGTCCAAATGAGGTGTGGTTTTCGGCCACACGATCGTGATCGAACGATCTAGATGATGGAACAGGTTTAGGTGGATTTTGGGCTAGTTTTGGAAGGGTGTTGGGCTGCAACACACACGAGGCCTTTTCGGTGCCTCAGTAAACCATTGGAGTATCAAACGAAGTCCAAATGGTACGAAACTTGACAGGCGGTCTACCGGTAGTAAACCATGGCCGCATGACAAGTCTCGGTCCAATCCGGAAATGTTTAACACCCACACACGAAAAGAGGTAGAAAGGACCACCGGAGGACATAGGAGCGCCGGAATGCAAAATGGACAACGGGGAAAATGCTCGAATGCATGAGACGAACACGTATGTAAATGCAATGCACATGATGACATGATATGAGATGCACGACAAAGACAACAACACACGGAGACAAAAACCCGACAACGAGGAAATAAAATAACTTAGTACCGGAAACGGCATGAGTTGGAATACAAATAAGGTAAATTACATCCTGGCTGTTACATCAGTGCTGCTTTACTGCTATCCAGGCATGCTAATCAAATTTGTTTTTTGTTGTCTTAAAACAGTCATGGAGGAAGATGATCGAGGACGTTCACTATCCCGCCCCACAGTCAGAGGATCATAATTGCACCGAAGACCCGGATATATACATAGAGTTTGATGATGGCTATCAGGCGAGCCTTGATGGCTCGGAAGTGGCTATTATGGCCGACTATCCGCACCTTTACCCCTTCTCCATTGTAAGTATTCAAAGAGCTTTCTCAAAAAGAGCTCCCTACTTGCACCTTATCCATTATACTAAATTGTACTTCATAGGATCGGCGCTCAGCAGGCCAGACTCCCTCGAGAGCAGCCTCTACGCAAGGTAATCATTCAAAACAAAAGGAAACCGGGAGCGCTGTTGTAACATCCCAAAATTCTAAATTTTGGAAAGTTATAATAAATAGATAGATTTGGTTGATTGTGTGAAATTGAGTGAAATTTGAAACCTTTTTGAAAGTTAAATGAGAGGGAATAAAAGGACTTTCCCAAACTTTCATTTTGCATTTATGATCTTCGTGGATTCAAATTCTTTTCAAATACAAAACCCTAGAGAGAAGATGACATGACTTCTTCCATTTATTTAAATGACAAGGGGTGTTGAAAATATTTGAATTTCATTTGGAAAATATTTCCAATTCTGAAACTTTATGCAACTCAATGATTTTCACGAGAGGAGATAAAATGACTTCTTCAAATTATATGAAATATGAGTTGGGAGTTTCAAAGGATCAAATTCAAAGTCTTTTGGAATTATTTTTCAATTTGGAGTTATTTGGATTTTATTTAAATCATTTTTCTCCAAAAATAAAATACAAGGAAAATAGGGTAACATGATTCCCTACAATAGAAAATTGGAGAGAAATAAATTTGATTTCGTTTTGGTTTTTTTAAAATGATTTTGTTGGATCTTATTAGAGCAGGAGAACTGTTGGAATTATTAGAATTTGTGTGTATTTTATTTAATGCTAGACAAATGTTCATGCCGTAGAAAATCTTTTTCTGAAATTTTTTATATATAATATGTCTATATAATTTTTTTTATTTTTTTATTTGGTTTTCATTCTGTTTCTATTTTTTTTTTAAAACTGTACGTGCAGCCCATATTTATTTATCGCTTATATGCGCAGTATAGTAGCTTCTGGCGCCCCATTGTTTTTTTCTCTTAAATAGGCCAGGCCCAGCCAGCCTTTTTTTCTCTTAGGCCGTATTTTGTAAATAAAAAAACTGCAACGCAGCGTGGGCGGCCGGCCGAAGGCCTTTAGGCCCATCCGCCTCTTTTCTTCTCTGTTTCGTATATTTTTGTCTACGTTTAGTCCCACATTGCCTAGCCTTTGACCCCTAAGCCTCTTTTCCACCAATAAATATAGACCCATAGAGCCTCCAAAAATCATCCGATTCGGGTTAAATCAATATTTTGGTTTGACTAGATTCATTTAAGAAAAATATATTTCTCCTCTCCGGCGCGACTTCTGGAAATTATCTCTTCTCTCCAAAGTCGTCTTTTCTCTGCCTTATAAAGGTATCTTTCTTTATTTTATTTTATTTCTTCATATACTTCCGTAGTTTATTATTTTTAGACTAATACGATAGAATAATTAAATTATCAATTAGTCTACGTATTTATACGTTAGACCTTAACCGTAGCTATTTTTTCTTTCGTAAAACAGCTTGGCCCTGATTTTTCAAATAGCCATAACTTTTCACTCGTTTATCCAAATTAGATGAAACCAGCGCCTATAGCTTCGTCTTGTTTTCACCTATCCAGTGAACATGTCACATCAACTTTTTAAAATTTTCAAATTTCAAATTTTGTTCAGATTCATATTCAAACTTCTTTTGAACATAACTTGAGTTTCGTAACTCCAATTTAGTTGATTCTTTTTGCAAATCGAAGGTCTTGACCTAAACTTTCTGATAAGGCCAAATTCACTTAATTATGGTAATGTTAGAAATTGTTTATGTTGCGAGAGTTATTTACTTGGTTTTGACGTTTTCCGAATTGTTTTCTTTGTTCTCTCCGATCTTTGAGTGATTACTTATGTGTGGCTACTATTGCTTGCTTACGATAGATTGACCGGAGTGAGACAAGTAGATCTATCAAGAGTTTTGAGTGCGAATCATCTTCATCAACATTGCAGGCAAGTTCACACTTTGATCATATTCCTTTCATACCCAGTGTTTATGCATTAGTTTCACCCTCAAACATTGCATGAGTAGGATTGATAACATGTGGGTATTGGGAAGTAGTTGATGAGGTAGGAACCTACTGCCCTGCCTTCAAACTTTGGGAGTTACTATTACGTTATGCTTATATTGCCATGCTATGCTTGTAGACGTGGATTGGGTTTGAGAGTATTTCATGACAGATGTGAGATTCTTAATTAATGGTTTACTTAAGGTGGCAACTTTAACACACATCTGGGTGGATTGAGGCACCTGGGTATTCCAGCGATTGCCTGTCTAGGCACCTGGGTATTCCAGGATTGCCTGTTTTTTTATGGACCGCCACCCAGGCTCAAAGGGATCATGAGATTATTCATACTAGAAACTTCCGTGTGCAGCCACAAGCTATTATGGGCTCTAGCATAGTTGATTAAGTCGTGTGAACTCTTACAGTGGTAGACTAGTAGATGTAGGGGTTGTATGTGGTACGGTCTACCCATCGTAAGGTGCAAACGCTTCTGAAAGACTATGTCTCGGTCATCCGTTTCTCAAACACCATGTAGTGCGAGAAATCCAACGGAGGAGATTGAGTCTTGTGGGGAAAAGTGCGCAAACCTCTGCAGAGTGTATAAACTAATCATGGTTAGCCGTGTCCCCGATTATGGACATCTTGAGTATCTAGTACTTGGATTATCATGTGAATCTCATCATGTTACTTTAAATTAATTTTGTTGGGTTTAATGATGTTACTTAATTGGGATTGAGAATGCTGTCAATCATTCTCAATGTTCAACAACCACCATGATAGTTAAATAAAAATTTATTCCTTTGCAGTAGGGAAAAATTGGCTTTTCGCAAAAACATATAACCATAGAGCTTTTCCATCAGCCATATATGCATGTAGTGATAGCCATTGTTCATCATTCTCTATGGTGTGAATTTGCCAGTACATTCAATGTACTGACCCTTTGTGGCTGCAACGTCTCATGTTGCAGGATTTCTTACGACGAGTAAGTGATACGTTAGGGTTACGATTTCTACACTCAAATTTGCCGTTGGTGTTGATGGGAATCCATAACCTTGTTACTTCCGCTATTTTGGATTGAGGTAATAGTATTTACGTTACTTTTTACATATGATTTACCTCTGTTATAAATCCTCAAGTACTGTGTGTGTCAGCATACCGATCCAGGGATGACACTTGAGCATAGAGACTTGACCGTCTGAGGTCGGGTCGCTACAAGATGGTATCAGAGCACATGTTGACTGTAGGACGTGACCCTAGAAACTGGCAAGCCCATAGCAAAGATTTTTCTCTACAACTTTCCCTTTCAAAAAGATCTTTTACCTCTCTTCTCTTCTGAGCTTATTCAAAATTTCCCTTTAGTGAGACCATACCCCTTTCCCCTTTTAACCACACGAAGATTTGACTGATAAGACCACTCCAAGAAGTACAAGATATTGGACAACTAAGACCGCTTCGGAATGAAGAGGATTTTACTGTGCATCTGAATAATGGAAACTACAATGGTTGAAGACTCCGAAGACTAGGAGAATTTGAAGGCTCTGAAGAATCCCTAGATTTGTATGACCTAGGAAGGCTACCCTTATGGAACTTGATAGATTATGGAAGTTGTCAATGCCCGAGATCAGGGTGTATCGGAGAAAGACCGGAGCATGGAGAGTTAAAAACTTAAATTTTGTCAAAGAAAACCCTAAGGCAGGAGATATCAACTATGGAATGATAGCTCATGGGAATGACAAGAGCAGAAACACGGTTATCCGTGATGTCATCGCCCGCTGATACTATTGTCACCGTGCTGAGTTAAGGATGCATTTCTTCAGAATGGATTTGATGGAAGAAGGCTGATGGAGCACCTATTAGTAAGATGAAGTTTTAACCTTAGCCGGTGTATCACCAGGATCTGGAGTAGTACATCAAGAAGTTTAAGGTGGAGCTCCATGAAGCCGTATTAGACAAAGAAGCATTTCGTGAAGAACTCAGGAACCAAAAGCTGAAAGTAGCCAAGTTGGAGGAGCTACAACCTCGAGATACTGGAGATTTGTCAGGAACTGAAGGACAGTATGACCATGGTTCATGTGAAGGATGTTGAAACCAGAAGTTTGCAACACAACTCCAGAATATTAAAGGACGTCACGAGAGACTTCGCGTCAACAGAGTTGATCTGGCAAAAGAACTTGAGAAAGACAAGCATGATCGGAAGAAGCCATTGGAGGCATGAACAAGGCTTGAAGAGTTTGGAGAGTTGAAGATTTATTGACCTTTAGAAGACCAAACCCCTATTATATACCTACGTTAGATGCGACGTTTGTGAGCTGTCATTTGTTTGATGTTTTTCCCGATGGCCACAAATAAAATCTGTCTTTTCAAAACTTTTGTTTGTATTGTGTGTATGCCTCTCCCTCTCTCTTATCTTACCCCAAACCCACATGGACCCAATAGAGGATGAATGGAGATGAGCTTGCATTTTCTGGACCGATGAGTTAATTGGAGACGGGCCGATGGATTCAGAACATGGAGGATCACATGAAGAATAACCTTATAGTTGGAAATGATATGACCCAGCATGCTCTTCAGTGCTTTGAAAGAGGTGCTGCTACTTGGTGGAGGATGTACCAAATCATGAATGGATGGCAAGGAGTAACCACTTGGAGAGAATTTAAGTTGACTTTGCCAAAGTCTCGGTTTGTGTCCCAGAAGTTGAAGCCTTATGGAAAGGATATGAAGAAACCTTGTGCATGCAAGATTTGTGGAGAAATAGGACACACCCATAAAGAAAACAAGGATGAATGCCCTAATTGTGAAGGAAGTCACCCAGTTAGGAATGCCCAATTAGGCAGATTACTTGTTTCTTGTGTGAAGGGACTACCCACTATCCTGCTCAGTGTCGCATTTACCCCATGGTACAACGAACCATCCAGCATAAGAAAGAAGTAATGAAAGGAGCCCTCATGCAAATTTTAGAAGAAGTTGTGATGAAGGAAGAGATGGAGGACACGCCTAAAAAGACCCGAGTAAACCCTGCACCAAGTCTTGCTATTCATGTGGAGAAGAAGGACACATCTCCCAAAATTGTTTGAATGGGGATCTAGTATAATTCCCGACAGAGGAAGTAGAATATGACCCACAAGAAATAGAAGCCATGATTGGCATGGAAAGGTCCAGGAAGAGAAGCAGATTGGATTCCAGGAAGGACCTGAGTCATATCACCTGTTACAGGTGCAAGGAGTCAGGGCACTACCTCAACAATTGCCCAAAAAGGAAACCTCGATACTTGTCAGAAGTAATATGTTTTAGTTGTAATGGAGCGGGGCACTTTGCCAGAGAATGCCCCAAGGAGAAGGAAACTTGTGCTAGATAGTTGAGTTTGCAACAAAAGAAATGGAGTAGTAGAAGTGAGAATATTTTCTTTTATATTGAGGTGTTGAGTTGAGACATGTAATGGAAAAGCGAGAGATTGTAATCACTTGAGAATGAATAAAGTTAGCATCGTTGGTACTGATATGGATCTTATGAGTTTTTACTCTATGAAGAAGAATTTTGGCCATTCTGAGGATATGAGAAATATAGTCTGTGGAAGATTTGTGCATTTTAAGGGTGGTAGTACCCTGTAAGAACCGTTGACCCCTGGAAAAGATAAGGATACTCCACTGAGTGGATTTCAGACAAAATGAATACGAGTTTTGTCTTGATATGTGTGATACCCCAAGAGTGTTTGGGATGAAGTTGGAGACCGTCAGTTGTTTGGACCAAATGTGATCAAGGAGTCAGAAGAGAATGTTAAGTTGATTCGAGGTAGACTAAAGGTAGCTCAGTTGTAACGCCCTCGATGCGGCTATAGCTCCCACGTGTCGAGGCACGACTTAAAGACATAACTACATTGAAAGCATTGTCGCAAGTTAGGCAATCTTCACAACATCCCATGTAATATAGATAATAAAAGGGGAGAAACATAGTTGGCTTACACTCGCCACGTCAATCAAAGTACATAAATAGCATTACAACATTCAAACACTCATGGCCCGACTACGGCGCCAAAATAAAAGATAAACCCAACATGCGACACGGTCCCGATCACCCCAACTGGGCACCACTACTGATCATCAGGGAAAGACACGTAGTATCATCATGAGTCCTCGTCGAACTCCCACTTGAGCTCAAGCGCGTCATCTGGAGCGGAATCATCAGGCCCTGCATCTGGTTTGGAAGTAATCTGTGAGCCACAGGGACTCAACAATCTCGCACCCTCGTGATCAAGACAATTTAAGCTTAATAGGTAAGGCAAGGTAAAGTATGAGGAGTTGCAGCAAGCGACTAGCATATATGGTGGCTAACCTGTTCGCAAAAGAGAGCGAGAAGAGGAGGCAAAGTGCGAGCGAGTAACTAGAGTGTATCCTGCGGCAAGCATTACTCCAATACCGTGTTCACTTCCCAGACTCCGCCGAGAAGAGACCATCACGGTAACTCACACAGTTGATTCATTTTAATTAAGTTAAGGTTCAAGTTATCTACAACCGGACATTAACAAATTCCCATCTGCCCATAACCACGGGCACGGCTTTTGAAAGTTCAAATCCCTGCAGGGAGTCCCAACTTAGCCCATGACAAGCTCTCACGGTCAACGAAGGAATAGACCTTCTCCCGAGTCATTTCGATCAGACTCGGTATCCCGGTTCTACAAGACACTTCGACAAGTTAAAACAAATCCAGCAACACCGCCCGAATGTGCCGACAAATCCCGATAGGAGCTGCACATATCTGGTTCTCAGGGCACACTCAGATGAACACTACGTACAACTAAAACCAACCCTCGAGTTGCCCCGAGGTGGCGCTGTAAGTGGCTCTGTTTGGACCAACACTCAGAGGAGCACTGGCCCGGGGGGGTTTAAATAAAGATGACCCTCGGGCTCCGGAAACCCAAGGGAAAAGAGGCTAGGTGGCAAATGGTAAAACCAAGGTTGGGCATTGCTGGATAGGCTTTAATCAAGGCGACCTATCAAGGGGTTCCCATTATAACCCAACCGCGTAAGGAACGCAAAATCCGGGAACATAACACCGATATGACGGAAACTAGGGCGGCAAGAGTGGAACAAAACACTAGGCGAGAGGCCGAGCCTTCCACCCTTTACCAAGTATATAGATGCATTAAGATAACATGGCAATATAATGATATCCCAACAAGTAAATAATGTTCCAACAAGGAACGGTCTCCAACCTTCACCTGCAACTAGCAACGCTATAAGAGGGGCTGAGCAGAGCGGTAACATAGCCAATCAATGGTTTGCTAGGACATGGTGGGTTAGAGGTTTGACATGGCAATTTGGGAGGCATGATAAGAAAGTGGTAGGCATCATAGCATAGGCATAGCAAAAGAGCGAGCATCTAGCAAAGCAAAGATAGTAGTGATTTCGAGGGTATGATCATCTTGCCTGCAAAGTTGTCAGAGTTGACTGGATCCTCGAAAGCAAACTCAACGGGCTCCTCGTTAGCGAACTCGTCTCTCGGATCTACCCAAACAAGACAAACAAGCAACAAGGACACAATCAACCAAGTGCAAAGCTCCAACAATATGATGCAAGCATGGTATGCTATGCGGGATGCGATATGTGATGCATATGCAAGATTTGACAAGGAATGAATGAACCTGGCCTCAACTTGGAAATCCAAGTGTGCCACTGGAAAGGTGAGATGAAATCGCTTGAAAACGATATAAAGACCACCGGAATCGGAGTTACGGTTTGGAAATGGCAAGCAATTCAAATATGGCACCGGTCTGCGATTTACAGCAAGTAGCCATCTAAATGCAACAAGATGAACATGCTACAGCACCCAATCATGGCAACAAAATACGTGGCAGGGATCCACTCATGATGCTTAAAAAAAGACTAGCACTGAGCTACAGCCAATTCATCCATTAACAGGTTCAAACAAGCATGGCAAAAAGTGCATTTGGCAAACAGATCGCAGACTTAGTGAAATTAACACTTGTCTGGAATTTCAGATCAGATAGCACTCTTTGGAGCATGAAAACTATATGTTACGGCACCTGAACATGGCAAAGTAAAGCATGGGATAGAGATACTCAAAGAGATTAACAAAAGTCCCTTAGTGACTCGAGCCAAAAGGGATCAGAAAATACATTTGCAAGCATGTAAACATGGCAAAAACATAATCAGATCACAGACTTAGTGAAAACTGGAGCATGCTGAAACAGATATCAAGTAGGCATGTTTACGAGCTCGATGCACTCGCTACAGAGCAAGTCATGACAATTTAAGCATACACCCATCAAGAATACACATTATAAAAGCTAGACATGGCAAGAACAATAACATAGCATGCACGGATCAACTACAACATCCTCGGCAAAATCACTAACAAGTAGACAATCTGCCCAGATTCACGAAATAGCAAAAGTAGAGCTCGATTGACTGAAGCTAGGGTGCTCCATAATTGCAAACAAAGACATGGATGGATAGAGCACTACAAGATTAAAAAAACATCCTTACTGATCATCCTCAAAAGAGGCACGGAACACTAGGAAACAACATGAACATATGGCATATTGAGATAAACAGTCCAAGGACTTAGTGGAAATGCTAAGTCCCAGAAATCAGCATTAACGAATGCCCCACTTTGCAAGCTTTTGCTAGTCACCACACACATCAGAAAAATACATGGGTTGCACCTCTGGATAGATGGAAAAACATATAACAAAACTCATGAAGAGCTCAGGGGCATGTCATGCACACAATAATAATGGCAAAAATGACAAATATCTAATTGGAGCAGCAGATCTGACAATTATCTCAAATAGCACTCTTCCAACAGCATTTTGGGCATCAATATGAACTCAAATGAAAATGATGCAATGAGATGAAACGATGTGCTCTCTGGGACGAACATTTTGATATGCTATATGCCCAAAACGGAGCTACGGATGCAAAGTTACGATGTGTGGAACAAAGGCAAAAATATTAGGGTTTCGGGCAAAAAGTCAACCGAGGCAAGATCCGGATCCAGATCTGGCCAGGCGCGGTTTACGAGGTTGGCCGGCAACTGTTCACCGGCGACGAGGCGCGATGGCCGGAGCATCTAGCGGCCGGAGGAGCTCGCCGGAGCCGGATCCGGGCGAGGGGAGGCGAGGTCGAGGCAGCGGCGGGTCGGCGAGGCCTCGGGGAGGCGGCGGCCGGCGTCGTCGGGGAGCTGCAGGGCGGCGGTGCCTCGCCGGAGCGGCGAGGCCGGCAATGGCGCGCGGTGGCGCCGGGCACCGGGCGCGGGGACGGAGGAGGGCACGGGGCGGCGTGGTCTTGGGCCCGGTAGGGCCTCCCGCGGGCCTGGCGGGCCTCGAGCGGCAGCGGCGATGTGGGGCTCGCCCGGCCACGTGGCGATCGCGGGTTGGCGGCGGCGGGATGTCCGGTGCAACCCGGACGTTGTCCGGCCGCGCGGATGGAGCGGGGCTAGGGTTTGGAAGAGGGGATCCGGGATTTTCGAGAGGGGTCTATTTATAGGCATAGAGGGAGCTAGGAGAGTCCAAATGAGGTGCGGTTTGCGGCCACGCGATCGTGATCGAATGCTCTAGATGATGGAGAGGGTTTTGGTGGGTTTTGGGCCAACTTGGAGAGGTGTTGGGCTGCAACACACACGAGGCCTTTTCGGTCCCTCGGTTAACCATTGGAGTATCAAACTAAGTCCAAATGGTACGAAACTTGACAGGCGGTCTACCGGTAGTAAACCAAGGCCGCTTGGCAAGTCTCGGTCCAATCCGGAAATGTTTAATCCCCACACATGAAAGAAAGGTATAAATGACCACCGGAGGAGAACGGAGCACCGGAATGCAAAACGGACAACGGGGAAAATGCTCGAATGCATGAGATGAACACGTATGCAAAAGCAATGCACATGATGACATGATATGAGATGCATGACAACGATAACAACACACGGAGGCAAAAACCCGAACCCGAGAAAATAAAATAACTTAACGCCAGAAACGGCAAGAGTTGGATTACATAAAGGGTAAATCATATCCGGGGTGTTACAACACTCCACCACTACGAAAGGATCTCGTCCCTAGATCTAGGACTGAAAGAACGCCGGGTACTCAGAACGGAGGTGATCCTCGCGTTCCCAGGTAGCTTCACGGTCGGAATGGTGTGACCACTTGACTTTGAGGAATTTGATTGACTTGTTGCGAGTCTTGCGTTCAGTCTCTTCAAGAATAGCAACGGGGTGCTCACGATAAGAGAGATCTTCTTGGAGCTCAATGTCTTCGAAGTTGACGGTGCGATCAGGAGTCTTGAAGCACTTTCGGAGCTGAGAGACATGGAACACGTCATGAACATTTGCAAAGTTTGAAGGAAGCTCGAGTTGATAGGCGAGATCGCCTCTCTTGCTGACGATCTTGAAAGGTCCCACGTATCTAGGGGCAAGCTTCCCTTTGATACCGAAGCGGCGAGATGATATGACCAAGATAAAGAACCTCATCGAGCCAAAATTCGCACTTGGAGAACTTGGCGTAGAACTTGTGTTCCCTCAGCTTATCGAGTACCAAACGCAAGTGCTTGGCATGATCTTCCTTGTTCTTCGAAAAGACCAGAATGTTGTCGAGATAGACCAAAACGAAGTCATTGGTGTAGGCGTTGAAGATAAAGTTCGTCATGCAAGAGAAAGTCGGAGTCCCAGTCACGACGTTGTAAAACGACGGCCAGTGAATTGTAATACGACTCACTATAGGGCGAATTCGAGCTCGGTACCCGGGGATCCTCTAGAGTCGACCTGCAGGCATGCAAGCTTGGAGAATACTTGGGCACCTTTGAGTTGTTCGAACAGCTCATTGATGTTGTGAAGTGGGTATTTGTTCTTGATGGTCTTCTTGTTCAATGGACGGTAATCAACACAAAGTCGGTCCGTTCCATCCTTCTTCTTCACAAAAAGAACACCACAACCCCATGGAGAAGAACTAGGTCGGATGAGACCCATTCTCTCTTGAATATCGAGTTGCTTCTTCAGCTCCTTCAAGTCTTCAGGCCCGAGCTTGTAAGGACGCTTACACACTGGTTCCGTGCCAGGCTCAAGATCAATGACGAATTCAACTGGCCGGTGCGGAGGCATTCCTGGAAGCTCTTCTCGAAAGAAGTCTTGATATTCGCAAATGACTGGAATTTGCGAGATGGCATCCAGTTCACCCTTCTCATTGAGAGAAAACAGACGGATGGTATCGTCACGAGCGGCAAAGACAATTATATCCTCAGACGAATGAGTCAATTGAATCTTCCTGGCTGCACAATCAAGATGCGCCTTGTGCTTAGAAAGCCAATCCATCCCAAGAATAAGATCAATATCCGACTTACCAAGAACCACCAAAGAAGAAAGAAACTTATAATCACCCAACGTGATAGAGACATCCGGGACGCAATTGTTAGAAGTCATTTGCTTGCCCGGAGACACAATCTTCAACGGGACAGGAATCCTTTCGGTCACAAAATCATGCTTGGCAACAAATGGTTTTGAAATAAAAGAAAGCGATGCACCAGTGTCAAAAAGAACTTTAGCTGGAATATCATTAACAGGAAGGTTACCCATGATGACATCTGACGAATCCTCTGCCTGAGCTGCATTCATCAAATTGACCTTAGCGTGCTTGGGGTTATGCTTGACCACAGCTTTACTTGCCGATCTCATAAGAGGAGGAGGAGGAAGACGCCTCTGGTTGAAGCATTTGTTGGCATAGTGACCCTTTTGTTGGCACTTGTCGCATGTGACCTCTGAAAGCGGACGGTGATACGGAGCACTTGATCTTGGAGCTTGAGACGAAGTCTTGTTCTGAAAGCCAGGGTTGGGTGGGTGGGAAGATCCACTGCCACCTTTGCTCTTCTGAAATGGCTGACGGAACAGAGGAGGAGGAAGACAATACTTCTGCTGCTTGGCCACTTGAGTAGAGGAAGAAGGAGTAACATCTCTGACTCGCTTCTTGGAAGCATCACACCTAAGTTGAGCGGCCTCTTGCTTCAATGCCATGTTGTAGAACTCATCGTACCTCAAGGGCTCAAAGAGAACAAGAGCTAGCTGGATTTCTTCTCTGAGACCACCCCGGAACTGGTATATCATGCTCTTCTCATCAGGGACGTCCTGCTTAGCAAAGCGGGCGAGCTTCTGAAACAACTTGTTGTAGTCATAGACAGACAAAGAGCCTTGCTTCAGGTTGCGGAATTCCTCACGCTTGCTTTCAACCACGCTCTGAGGGATATGATGAGCTTTGAAGTCTTGACGGAATTCATCCCAAGTAATCACACGGCCTCCTCTGGAATCCTTGTACTGCTGGAACCATTCTGCAGCTTGGTCTTTGAGTTGGAAGGAAGCGAACTTGACAAAGTCCTCAGGCCTGACGTTACTGCACTCGAAATGCTTGCACAGATCCACGAGCCAATCGTCAGCATCAGTTGCCTCAACACAATTGCTGAAAGTTTTTGGCCCGTTAGCAAGGAACTGGTTGAGTGTAGCAAAGTGATTCTGATTGTTGCCTTCGTTGCCTTGGTTTGCTTGATTGCGCTCTTGAAGAATTTGCATGATCAACTGCGTGTTTGCATTGGTTGCGGCCATCACAGCTCGCCATGCCTCCGAAGGAGGTGGAGGTGGTGGCGGATCCTGATTCTGATTCTGATTGGTGCTCTTAGCGGGAGCCATCCTGAAGAGGGTGCCAACCATTAGCACATTGACAGATAAAATGAAGCTAAATCAAACGGAATGAAAATTGCAACATATAGTCTTCACATCCGAACAGAATGAACGAATGCATTCCACTTGAAATGGTCACATATCCATAAATTGAGAAGCCACTTAGAATTTAGGTAGAGAAATAAATCAACAAGGTACGGAGCAAGAACGAATACTCGGTAAGAAATCCCAATCTCAAACCAAATATCCGTGTAAGAAGAACTAGAGCTACAAGAATTCCCACCTATGAAACTCCTGAACATTTCTGGTTATGCAATCAGGTGTTGGGGATACAGGGGAAGCATAATATCTCACCCAAATCTAGCAAATCCTACATTCAGCTGTATCCATCCTTCAACACATAACCGAGAAAAACTTCGGAAACCATCTACCTCAACCTTCGAAAAGCATCCATTATACAAGTTATGGCGATACTCCCGAACTCCCGCCCCAGTACTGGGTGGCGTCGAGGTTATCTCACCAACGAACTACATAAAAGAGATTTTCGATGTCGGCGTACTAAGCTCAGGTATTCCAGAACCGCAACGATAAAATTGTGACGACAACACCTCGGAGCTCAACTCCCTGGGACACTGCCACAACCCCTAAAGACAAGAGGCACCAAGAACAATGTTCTCGTCACAAAACCATCGGAACGATTCCAAGATACCCGCATGATCCTAAAAAAAATTTTAGTGAAATTTGAGAAGAGAATAGTCAAAACTCTACATCAGGATGCTTTACCAGAGCGATGAGGAGACTGGGGAGTAAAAGAATTCCTAAACTCTCCGATATATAATTCCGAAATGACTCAAAACATTTTTCTAGACACAACAACGGCTGCTAAAAACAGTCAAGCAATGGGGGCTCCTAAGGTCTAGGAAGGCTCTAATACCAACTTGTAATGCCCTCGATGCGGCTATAGCTCCCACGTGTCGAGGCACGACTTAGAGACATAACCGCATTGAAAGCATTGTCGCAAGTTAGGCAATCTTCACAACATCCCATGTAATATAGATAATAAAAGGGGAGAAACATAGTTGGCTTACACTCGCCACGTCAATCAAAGTACATAAATAGCATTACAACATTCAAACACTCATGGCCCGACTACGGCGCCAAAATAAAAGATAAACCCAACATGCGACACGGTCCCGATCGCCCCAACTGGGCACCACTACTGATCATCAGGGATAGACACGTAGTATCATCGTGAGTCCTCGTCGAACTCCCACTTGAGCTCAAGCGCGTCATCTGGAGCGGAATTATCAGGCCATGCATCTGGTTTGGAAGTTATCTGTGAGCCACAGGGACTCAGCAATCTTGCACCCTCGCGATCAAGACTATTTAAGCTTAATAGGTAAGGCAAGGTAAAGTATGAGGAGCTGCAGCAAGCGACTAGCATATATGGTGGCTAACCTGTTCGCAAAAGAGAGCGAGATGAGGAGGCAAAGCGCGACCGAGTAAATAGAGGGCATCATGCGGCAAGCATTACTCAAATACCGTGTTCACTTCCCGGACTCCGCCGAGAAGAGACCATCACGGTAACTCACACAGTTGATTCATTTTAATTAAGTTAAGGTTCAAGTTATCTACAACCGGACATTAACAAATTCCCATCTGCCCATAACCGCGGACACGGCTTTCGAAAGTTCAAATCCCTGCAGGGGAGTCCCAACTTAGCCCATGACAAGCTCTCATGGTCAACGAAGGAATAGACCTTCTCCCGAGACATTTCGATCAGACTCGGTATCCCGGTTCTACAAGACACTTCGACAAGTTAAAACAAATCCAGCAACACGGCCCGAATGTGCCGACAAATCCCGATAGGAGCTGCACATATCTCGTTCTCAGGGCACACTCAGATGAACACTATGTACAACTAAAACCAACCCTCGAGTTGCCCCGAGGTGGCGCTGCAAGTGGCTCTGTTTGGACCAACACTCAGAGGAGCACTGGCCCGGGGGGGTTTAAATAAAGATGACCCTCGGGCTCCGGAAACCCAAGGGAAAAGAGGCTAGGTGGCAAATGGTAAAACCAAGGTTGGGCATTACTGGATAGGCTTTAATCAAGGCGAACTATCAAGGGGTTCCCATTATAACCCAACCGCGTAAGGAACGCAAAATCCGGGAACATAACAACGATATGATGGAAACTAGGGCGGCAAGAGTGGAACAAAACACTAGGCGAGAGGCCGAGCCTTTGACCCTTTACCAAGTATATAGATGCATTAAGATAACATGGTAATATAATGATATCCCAATAAGTAAATAATGTTCCAACAAGGAACGGTCTCCAACCTTCACCTGCAAATAGCAACTCTATAAGAGGGGCTGAGCAGAGCGGTAACATAGCCAATCAACGGTTTGCTAGGACATGGTGGGTTAGAGGTTTGACATGGCAATTTGCGAGGCATGATAAGCAAGTGGTAGGCATCGTAGCATAGGCATAGCAAAAGAGCGAGCATCTAGCAAAGCAAAGATAGTAGTGATTTCGAGGGTATGATCATCTTGCCTGCAAAGTTGTCAGAGTTGACTGGATCCTCGAAAGCAAACTCAACGGGCTCCTCGTTAGCGAACTCGTCTCCCGGCTCCAACAATATGATTCAAGCATGGTATGCTATGCGGGATGCAATATGTGATGCATATGCAAGATTTGACAAGGAATGAATGAACCTGGCCTCAACATGGAAATCCAAGTGTGCCACTGGAAAGGTGAGATGAAATCGCTTGAAAACGATATAAAGACCACCAGAATCGGAGTTACGGTTTGGAAATGGCAAGCAATTCAAATATGGCATCGGTCTGCGATTTACAGCAAGTAGCCATCTAAATGCAACAAGATGAACATGCCACAGCACCCAATCATGGCAACAAAATACATGGCATGGATCCACTCACGATGCTTAACAAAAGACTAGCACTGAGCTACGGCCAATTCATCCATTAACAGGTTCAAACAAGCATGGCAAAAAATGCATTTGGCAAACAGATCTCAGACTTAGTGAAATTAACACTTGTCTGGAATTTCAGATCAGATAGCACTCTTTGGAGCATGAAAGCTATATGCTACAGGACCTGAACACGGCAAAGCAAAGCATGGCATGGAGATACTCAAAGAGATTAACAAAAGTCCCTTAGTGACCTCGAGCCAAATGGGATCAGAAAATACATTTGCAAGCATGTGAACATGGCAAAAACATAATCAGATCACAGACTTAGTAAAAACTGGAGCATGCTGAAACAGATATCAAGTAGGCATGTTTACGAGCTCGATGCACTCACTACAGAGCAAGTCATGACAATACAAGCATACAACCATCAAGAATACACATTATACAAGCTAGACATGCACGGATCAACTACAACATCCTCGGCAAAATCACTAACAAGTAGACAATCTGCCTAGATTCACGAAATAGCAAAAGTAGAGCTCGATTGACTCAAGCTAGGGTGCTCCATAATTGCAAACAAAGACATGGATGGATAGAGAACTACAAGATTAACAAAACATCCTTACTGATCATCCTCAAAAGAGGCACGGATCACTAGAAAACAACATGAACATATGGCATATTGAGATAAACAATCCAATGACTTAGTGGAAATGCTAAGTCCCTGAAATCAGCATTAACGAATGCCCCACTTTGCAAGCTTTTGCTAGTCACCACACACATCACAAAAATACATGGGTTGCACCTCTGGATAGATGGCAAAACATATAACAAAACTCATGAAGAGCTCAGGGGCATATCATGCACACAATAATCATGGCAAAAATGACAAATATCTAATTGGAGCAGCAGATCTGACAATTATCTCAAATAGCACACTTCCAACAGCATTTCAGGCATCAAGATGAACTCAAATGAAAATGATGCAATGATATGAAATGATTTGCTCTATGAGACGAACATTTTGATATGCTATATGCCCAAAACGGAGCTACGGATGAAAAGTTACGATGCGGTGAACAAAGGTAAAAATATTAGGGTTTCAGGCAGAAAGTCAACCGAGGCAAGATCCGGATCCAGATCTGGCCGGGCGCGGTTTACGAGGTTGGCCGGCAAATGTTCACCGGTGACGGGGCGCGGTTGCCGGAGCGTCTAGCGGCCGGAGGAGCTCGCCGGAGCCGGATCCGGGCGAGGGGAGGCGAGATCGAGGCGGCGGCGGCTCGGCGAGGCCTCGGGGAGGCGGCGGCCGGCGTCGTCGGGGAGCTGCAGGGCGGCGGTGCCTCGCCGGAGCGGCGAGGCCGGCAATGGCGCGCGGCGGCGCCGGGCACCGGGCGCGGGGACGGAGGAGGGTGCGGGGCGGCGCGGTCGATGGGCCCGGGAGGGCCTCCCGCGGGCCTGGCGGGCCTCGAGCGGCGGCGGCGATGTGGGGCTCGCCCGGCCATGTGGCGATCGCGGGTTGGCGGCGGCGGGATGTCCGGTGCGGCCCGGACGTTGTCCGGCCGCGTGGATGGAGCGGGGCTAGGGTTTGGAAGAGGGGATCCGGGATTTTCGAGAGGGGTCTATTTATAGGCATAGAGGGAGCTAGGAGAGTCCAAATGAGGTGCGGTTTGCGGCCACGTGATCGTGATCGAACGCTCTAGATGATGGAGAGGGTTTGGTGGGTTTTGGGCCAACTTGGAGAGGTGTTGGGCTGCAACACACACGAGGCCTTTTCGGTCCCTCGGTTAACCGTTGGAGTATCAAACTAAGTCCAAATGGTACGAAACTTGACAGGCAGTCTACCGGTAGTAAACCAAGGCCGCTTGGCAAGTCTCGGTCCAATCCGGAAATTTTTAATCCCCACACACGAAAGAAAGGTATAAATGACCACCGGAGGAGAACGGAGCGCCGGAATGCAAAACGGACAATGGGGAAAATGCTCGAATGCATGAGATGAACACGTATGTAAATGCAATGCACATGATGACATGATATGAGATGCATGACAACGATAACAACACACGGAGGCAAAAACCCGAACCCGAGAAAATAAAATAACTTAACACCGGAAACTGCAAGAGTTGGATTACATAAAGGGTAAATCATATCCGGGGTCTTACATCAGTCCAGGCAGAAGAGTTATGTAGACTCAAAAACTCAAGGAGGTAGTCTATGAAATTGGAGACAGAGCATGTCTTTGTGTGTCCCCTCTGCGAGGAGTTCAACGATTTTGAGTTAAGGGAAAGTTAGCCCCGAGATTTGTAGGACCATACCGAGTTTTGGAGCGTATGGGAGAAGTGGCCAACAAGTTGGAGTCACCCGAAGGACTGTCAGGAGTTCATGATGTGTTTCATGTTTCCCAGTTGAAGAAGTGCCATGCAGAGATGGCCAATATTCCCCTGTAAGGACGCTTGACCCTGGAAAGGATAATGATGTTCCACGGAGTGGAATATGGACTTCATAAGTATAAGTTTTTATCTCGGTATGAAGGATATCCCACGAGGATGAATAGATAAATTACTATTGGATATAAAGGAGGTATGATGTCGGAAATATGGATCAATGGAAACTCCATGATGAGTCTGAGTAATCATGTCCTAGTTTGGTGCCAATAGAAGGAAGGAAGATAGTACAATTGGATGGATTTTAAGTATGCTTGGAAGCTGGAAGTTGGATGTTGGAATAAGGATCAGCTGCCCCAAGGATGAGTTCAAGGATTACAAGTAATAAGATGGGCCATAACCCACAGGCCCAGGGCCTGCCAAGAAGCAAGCACATTCTTGTTGAAGGAAAAACCCTAGAGGAAGATACGATGTTTATCGGCAAACAATTTTATAGGAGTAACGCAAAACCTGAGAGTTGTGAATGAACGATAGATGTTTGTTTGGCTTGCAGAATCCATGGAATTATCCAAACTTAGTTCGTCAACAAGAGAAATTCTGCAATGCTTGTGAGGATGACTGAGTGTTAGTATGCGAGATTCGCTAAACTGTATACATGGTAATGATTTGGGTGCGGGAAGGATTGATCACCATACCGACTTACTCTTATTGTTCGCCTTGCTATATGGGATGGTAAATCTGAGTGACTTACCTATAGTAGAGAGACAGCGATATTAAACCTTGTTTAAGCCTTAGAATGGTATAGGTATTTTTTTCCCTTGTACAAGGCAGCTTTGCCAACCGTAGGTTATACGGTGAGGATCAACCCATACCCATTTCCTGTAGGAGAAACCATAAATGGTTGACCACCATGAGATATCGATAGTTGTTTAGTAATGGCGCCAGACCCGTCAGCTAAGAAGACCCAGTCATGGAAGAACCTTAGCAAGATGAAAGGACGGAAAAATTGTGCTAAAGGTTATGCCACTACCGAAGAGCCCGGATAAGGAATTATCCTGAAGATCTAAGAAGACCGACAATGTTAACAATATGGATGAAATATATGAGTTTCGAGGGAACTGTAACCATGCTTTTAAGGGAGGTAGCACCCCAGACCCCTGTGATGATCGATGGATTTTGAGGAGACCGTCAAACCCTAACCTTTTCTTTCTAGCCTCTCCGAATCTCGAGGACGAGATTCATTTTAAGGGTGGTAGGTTTGTAAAATCCCAAAATTCTAAATTTTGGAATGTTATAATAAATAGATATATTTGATTGATTGTTTGATTGATTGTGTGAAATTGAGTGAAATTCGAAACCTTTTTGAAAGTTAAATGAGAGGGAATAAAAGGACTTTCCCAAACTTTCATTTTGCATTTATGATCTTCGTGAATTCAAATTCTTTTCAAATACAAAACCCTAGACAGAAGATGACATGACTTCTTCCATTTATTTAAATGACAAGGGGTGTTGAAAATATTTGAATTTCATTTGGAAAATATTTCCAATTTTGAAACTTTATGCAACTCAATGATTTTCACGAGAGGAGATAAAATGACTTCTTCAAATTATATGAAATATGAGTTGGGAGTTTCAAAGGATCAAATTCAAAGTCTTTTGGAATTATTTTTCAATTTGGAGTTATTTGGATTTTATTCAAATCATTTTTCTCCAAAAATAAAATACAGGGAAAATAGGGTAACATGATTCCCTACAACAGAAAATTGGAGAGAAATAAATTTGATTTCATTTTAGTTTTTTTTAAATGATTTTGTTGGATCTTATTAGAGCAGGAGCACTGTTGGAATTATTAGAATTTGTGCGTATTTTATTTAATGCTAGAAAAATGTTCATGTCGTAGAAAATCTTTTTCTGAAAATTTTGATATATAATATGTCTATATAAAAAATTTTATTTTGTTATTCGGTTTTCATTCTATTTCTATTTTTTTAAACAAAAAACTGTACGTGCGGCCCATATTTATTTATCGCCTAAATACGCAGTATAGTAGCTTCTGGCGCGCCATTGTTTTTTTTCTCTTAAATAGGCCAGGCCCAGCCAGCCTTTTTTTTCTTATGCCGAATTTTGTAAAAAAAATGCACCGCAGCGTGCGCGCGACCGGCCGAAGGCCTTTAGGCCCATCCTCCTCTTTTCTTCTCTATTTCGTATATTTTCGTCTACGTTTAGTCCCATATTGCCTAGCCTTTGACCCCTAAGCCTCTTTTCCACTAATAAATATAGACCCATAGAGCCTCCAAAAATCATCTGATTCGGGTTAAATCAATATTTTGGTTTGACTAGATTCATTTAAGAAAAATATATTTCTCCTCTCCCGCGCGACTTCTGGAAATTGTCTCTTCTCTCCAAAATCGTCTTTTCTCTGCCTTATAAAGGTATCTTTCTTTATTTTTTTCTTCATATACTTCCGTAGTTTATTATTTTTAGACTAATACGATAGAATAATTAGATTATCAATTAGTCTACATATTTATACATTAGACCTTAACCGTAGCTATTTTTTCTTTCGTAAAACAGCTTGGCCCTGATTTTTCAAATAGCCATAACTTTTCACTCGTTTATCCAAATTAGATGAAACCAGCGCCTATAACTTCGTCTTGTTTTCACCTATCCAGTGAACATGTCACATCAACTTTTTGAAATTTTCAAATTTCGAATTTTGTTCAGATTCATATTCAAACTTCTTTTGAACATAACTTGAGTTTCGTAACTCCGATTTAGTTGATTCTTTTTGCAAATCGAAGCTCTTGACCTAAACTTTCTGATAAGGCCAAATTCACTTAATTTTGGTACTGTTAGAAATTTTTTTATGTTGCAAGAGTTATTTGCTTGGTTTTGACGTTTTCCGAATTGTTTTCTTTGTTCTCTCTGATCTTTGAGTGATTGCTTATGTGTGGTTACTATTGCTTGCTTACGATAGATTGACCGGAGTGAGACGAGTAGATCTATCAAGAGTTTTGAGTGAGAATCATCTTCATCAACATTGCAGGCAAGTTCACACTTTGATCATATTCCTTTCATACCCAGTGTTTATGCATTAGTTTAACCCTCAAACATTGCATGAGTAGGATTGATAACATGTGGGTATTGGGAAGTAGTTGATGAGGTAGGAACCTACTGCCCTGCCTTCAAACTTTGGGAGTTACTATTACGTTATGCTTATATTGCCATGCTATGCTCGTAGACGTGGATTGGGTTTGAGAGTATTTCATGACAGATGTGAGATTCTTAATTAATGGTTTACTTAAGGTGGCAACTTTAACACACATCTGGGTGGATTGAGGCACCTGGGTATTCCAGCGATTGCCTGTCTAGGCACCTGGGCATTCCAGGATTGCCTGTTTTTTTATGGACCGCCACCCAGGCTCAAAGGGATCATGAGATTATTCATACTAGAAACTTCCGTGTGCAGCCACAAGCTATTATGGGCTCTAGCATAGTTGATTAAGTCGTGTGAACTCTTACAGTGGTAGACTAGCAGATGCAGGGGTTGTAGGTGGTACGGTCTACCCATCGTAAGGTGCAAACGCTTCTGAAAGACTATGTCTTGGTCATCCGTTTCTCAAACACCATGTAGTGCGATAAATCCAACGGAGGAGATCGAGTCTTGTGGGGAAAAGTGCGCAAACCTATGCAAAGTGTATAAACTAATCATGGTTAGCCGTGTCCCCGGTTATGGACATCTTGAGTATCTAGTACTTGGATTATCATGTGAATCTCATCATGTTACTTTAAATTAATTTTGTTGGGCTTAATGATGTTACTTAATTGGGATTAAGAATGCTGTCAACCGTTCTCAATGTTCAACAACCACCATGATAGTTAAATAAAAATTTATTCCTTTGCAGTAGGGAAAAATTGGCTTTTCACAAAAACATATAACCATAGAGCTTTTCCACCAGCCATATATGCATGTAGTGATAGCCATTGTTCATCATTCTCTATGGTGTGAATTTGCCAGTACATTCAATGTACTGACCCTTTGAGGATGCAACGTCTCATGTTGCAGGATTTCTTACGAAGAGTAAGTGATACGTTAGGGTTACGATTTCTACACTCAACTTAGCCGTTGGTGTTGATGGGAATCCACAACCTTGTTACTTCCGCTATTTTGGATTGAGGTAATAGTATTTACGTTACTTTTTACATGTGATTTACCTCTGTTATAAATCCTCTAGTACTGTGTGTGTCAGCATACCGATCCAGGGATGACACTTAAGCACAGAGACTTGACCGTCTGAGGTCGGGTCGCTAAAGCTGTAGACCCCCTCCGTCTTCAAAGAGGTATGTCTGTTCATATATGCCTAAGCACGAGTTAAGATTGTTAAAGTTCCCTTCTACCTTTATTTCAGGAGGAGCACGTAGCAGACAATGGGTAAATGTCCTGCTAGCCGAATGTCAACCAATCCGGCGTCGGACTCGTCAACCAGGACGAGGGCTGATGCAGTGTCAGTTCCGCGCCCGCATGAGGATTCAGATGATGTATCCATCATGAATTCCGAGGTGGAGAGCGTAATGAATCACCGTCGACTAAAAGAGAAGGAATTTACCACACTCAGCTCCGTGGATGCATATATCCGAGCCGCTCGAGATGGACTTGGCGGAGTTACTCAACTGTTCTCTAAGGATATACATGTAAGAGTTTGTGCAAATTTTAATAGATATATGCAAGTAGCACCCGAGACTTGAAGTGGTGAAGCCAACCGATTGAAGGATCGATATGACCTGCAGGTTCTCAAGGAGAAGAACACTGCATTGTCCCAGGAACTAAAAACAAACCAGAAACAACTTAATGCCGTCACCGCCGAACTTGGGGAGATGAAAAAGGCCGCAATGACCGCTGGTTAGAAGAATAAATATGAGGAGGAAAAAGACGAACAATCCAAAGAGATAAAGAGCTTAAAGGCTCAGTCATCGGCCGCATGAAAAGAGAATGAGAAGTTGAAAGGCGGCATATTCGGTATGACTTTTAGAACCATCAGAGAGACTCATATTATTCCACAATTCAGAATGTCATAACTCTGTTGCTGCAGGTCTATTAACTGGTCCGCTTGAAGAAGAAGTATCCGAATTTCGAGGCAACGTGGTTAAGGAGCTGTCCGTGGTGCATGAGCGGGCCCGGAAAGCCATGAGAAGTATGGCCAAGGCTTTATGGCCATCCGATACCCCTCTAGAAAGTATGGAGGGTTTGGCGAGCCTGTTCAAAGGTGCCTGTCGCCGCTTTGAGCTATGGAAGGAGTCCGCATGTCGCGAAGGTGCACGAGAAGCCTGGGCGATGGTGAAAACACGCTCTACCAAGCTAGATCCAACTCATATGGCCCGAGTGACCGCAGGGACCAGACGGAAAGAAATTCCAGTGAACTTTGTGTACGACCAAGCAATGATAGCTATGAAGTATTCGCAAGAAGACTGTAGCTTAGATAGTCCTATATATGGTATAAATAAGGAGTAGGCATTTGATTCAATGTATCAATGTACTTTATTATCAACCTTATCTCCAGCCGAACATGTCAAAAAAATTTCATCGTAGGCCTTTGACTTTAACCTCCGAACCAGGAAGGTGGAGTGTTTCTGGATATTATATAGGAATGCAAAAAACATGCACTATGTCCGGAAACCAGGAAATCCGGCCATATTGCTCAAACAGGTCAATTTTTGTTTGGGGAGTTATGTTATATTACTTATTTATCATAAGAAACATCATCCAAGGAAAATAGTTCCATTAGGGGTTCCTTTCCTTGGGTTTGTCATGCTTAATTATGTGTTCCTAGGCTTTGATCTGAATTACGGGGAGCCAACCCCGTATATTTTCCCTTCTGAGAAGAGTTACAGAAATGTATACATTCTGTCATTGCTTTCCGACCACTTATTCCCTTAAGAACGCTACCTTTCGGCTTCACCCATCTGAGGTACAGGTCCGGATTACCCGGTTGTAACAATCGCAGAGGTGCTCCCTTTACACCCTAGCCGAACAATCGGGAATGTAGGGTATAAACACAGGAGTAAGGCAACCCAGCTTGGCAAAAACTTAAGTCATAGAGGTGCATATAAGGGCAAAAAAGTGTATATAACAAACGGCACATTTCATGTAAGCTCTATGCTTTTAAATAGAAGCTTCGCCAAAGAAGCCCCCAGTCATAGTGGGGTGTATACATTTAAGGATGGTTCGGCATATCTGAACATACACTAGGAAGGATATAAGAAAAAAGGAAGATGAGAGAAAGGGAAGGAAAACAAAAAGGATGAAGAAAAGGATGTGGCCGAACTATGCGTAGAATCTTCGGAGCTGGGCAGCATTCCAAGGATTCGGCTCGAGGCGATTTTCTGATGCATTATGAAGGCGATAGGCTCCTCCCGTGAGAACTTCGTCAATGAGGAAGGGGACCTCCCATTTTGGTTTGAGCTTATCCTTCTTCTTCTTATGAAGGCGTAGAACAAGGTCACTGACATTGTAAGTCTTGGCCCGCACTTCTCTGCTTTGGTATCTCCTAGCTTGTTGTTGATAAAATGCGGAACAGGCTCGTGCCATATCACGCTCCTCTTCAAGGCCGTCGAAGTTGCCCCGTCGATCGAGCTCGGCTTATCTCTCTTCATACATGGGCACTCGAGGTGAGTCATGAATAATATCGCAGGGCACGATAGCTTCTGTGCCATACACTATGAAAAAAAGGTGTGTATCTGGTCGTGCGGTTAGGCATAGTCCGTAGCCCCCATTGTACGGAATCGAGTTCCTCGACCCAATGCTTATCTGAATCCTGCAGGGAGCGCACCAGCCTGGGTTTAATGCCGCTCATTATTAGACTGTTGTCCAATTTAACCTGACCGTTAGTTTGCGGGTGGTAGACGGATGCATAATCGAGCTTAATGCCCAAGTTAGCACACCAGTTTTTTTACCTCATTGGCTATGAAATTGGAGCCATTATCAGTGATGATGCTGTGTGGGACAACATAATGGTGTACCACGCCGTATATAAAGTCGATCACTGGTCCTGCTTCAGCCGTTTCTACTGGTTTGGCCTTTATCCACTTAGTGAATTTATCTACCATAACCAGTAAATACTTCTTCTTGTGGCTTCCCCCTTTAAGGGGTCCGACCATATCTAGCCCCCAGACCGCGAAGGGCCAAGTAATGGGGATTGTTCGCAGGGCGATGGGTGGCATATGACTTTGATTAGTGAAAAGCTGACATCCCACGCAACATTGCACAAGGGCTTGTGCGTCTTCTCCGGCCGTTGGCCAAAAAAAACCTATACGGAAGGCCTTGCTTATGAGGACCCGGGCTGCGGCGTGATGGACGCCTAGGCCAGCATGTATTTCAGCCAAGAGTTGTCGTCCTTCCTCTTCAGAGATGCATCTTTGGAGAACTCCAGTAGCACTTTTTCTTGTAAAGCTCACCTTCATGGACTTTATAGGCTTTAGAATGCCAAACTATTCGGCGAGCCTCATTTTGATCATCAGGAAGCTCCTGCCTATTAAGGTAGGCCAGGAAGGGTTCGGTCCATGGAGCAATAACGGCCATGATTACATGGGCAGAAGGTGTTATTTCGGTAGCCGAACCTCCTATGATATCTGTATTGTGTTCGGTTGCTGAGGGTATGATCGGGTCCGAACTAGTATTTCCACTCTCGTCCTGCCATACCACGGATGGCTTAAAGAGCCTCTCTACAAAGGTGTTAGGCGGCACGGGGTCGCGTTTGGTGCCCATTCGAGCGAGGATGTCCGCTGCCTGGTTACTGTCTCGAGAAACATGATGGAACTCGAGCCCCTCAAACCGGGCTGATATTTTGAGTACGGCATTTTGATATGATGCCATTTTTGGATCTTTTGCGTCAAACTCTCCATTTATTAGGGATATCACGAGGTTTGAATCACCGTGCACCTCTAGGCATTGTATGCCCATGGAGACAGCCATTCGGAGGCCGTGTGGAAGTGCCTCGTATTCGGCTGCATTATTAGAGTCCGTATACATGATTTGCAGCACATAGCGGACAGTGTCCCCCATAGGGGATGTCAAGATGATACGAGCCCCAAGTCAGGCTAGCATTTTAGAGCCATCAAAGTACATGATCCAATTGGAGTATGTGTTGTACTCTTTAGGGAGTTCGGCTTCCGTCCACTCGGCGACAAAGTAAGCCAGTACCTGAGATTTAATAGCTCGGCACGGCTTGTCTGTTATTTCAAATGGTAAGAGCTCGATGGCCCATTTGGCTATGCGGCCAGTGGCATCCCGATTATTTATGATGTCACTGAGTGGTACTTCGGAGCCACTATGATCGAACACTCTTGAAAATAGTGCCGCAGCTTTCGGGATGCCATAAAGACCACATAAGCTATCTTTTGATAGTGAGGGTATCGGGATTTGCATGGTGTAAGAACCGCTGATACGTAGTATACTTGTTTCTGGATGGGGAATTTGTGTCCCTCTTCCTCTCTCTCTCAATGACGAGTACGGCGCTCACTACCTGGTGAGCCGCGGATATATATAGTAACATAGGGTTGCCAAATCCCGGGGCGGCTAGGATTGGGTTGCCTGCTAAAAAGGCTTTTATTTCTTCCAATCCGGCTATGGCCGCATCTGTCCATTCGAAGTTATCTGTGCGTCGGGGCGGTCGATAAAGTGGTAATGCCTTTTCTCCCAATCTGGAGATGAAGTGGCTTAAGGCTGCCACGCACCCAGCTAGTTTTTGGACCTGCTTTAGGCCTATTGGCATGGCCAATTGTGAAAGGTCCCGGATTTTGGCTGTGTTCGCTTCAATTCCTCTACTGGAAATAATGAATCAGTTTCCCGGCTGGAACGCTGAAAACACATTTTTTCGGATTAAGCCGTATGTCATATGTTTGGAGGTTGTCAAATGTGAGGCGGAGATCGTCCACCAATGATTCGACGTGTTTAGTCTTGATGGCCACATCGTCCACATATGCTTCCACTGTTTTGCCGATTTGTTTTTCCAAGCATGTTTGAATCAAGCGTTGGTAAGTGGCACCGGCGTTTTTAAGCCCAAAGGGCATAGTGTTGAAACAAAAAGGCCCGTACGGGGTAATAAATGCCGTTACGGCCTGGTCGGACTCCTTCATCTTAATCTGATGGTATGCGGAGTAAGCATCGAGGAAACACAATGAATCGTGCCCCGCGGTTGTGTCGATAATTTGGTCAATGCGGGGCAGCGTGAAAGGGTCATTAGGGCAAGCCTTATTAAGGTATTTGAAATCGACACAAAGGTGCCCGGAATTATGCTTCTTCGGCACCATTTCCAGGTTGGCTAGCTAGTCCGGGTGCTTGATTTCTCTAATGAACTCAGCCTCGAGTAGTTTGGCTACCACCTCCCCCATAGCTTGTCGTTTCAGTTCGAAAAATCGTCGTAGCGTTTGCTGGACTAGTTTGAACCCCCTGATTATATTGAGGCTATGTTCGGGCAGTATGCGTGGGATTCCGGGCATGTCCAAAGGTTGCCAGGCATAGATGCCCCAATTTTCGCGTAGGAACGTGCATAAACTGGCATCGGCCGTTGGATCCAGCTATGCTCCAAGGACACTTTTTTGTTGGAATCCGTCGGGTGCACTTGAAATTTCACTATTTCATCTGCTGGTTTGAAAGAGGTAGATTTGGGCCTCTTATCGAGGATCACATCGTCTTTATCCACCATGGATCTCAAGGTGGCCAGTTCTTCGGCCGCAAGGGCTTTGAATAGTGCCTCGAGGGCTAAGGATGCGGTTATGTTTTTGCCGTGCAGTGCAATATCCGGATCACTAGTGATAGTGATCACTCCATTGGGCCCTGGCATTTTAATCTTCATGTACCCGTAATGGGGTATGGCTTGGAAGCCTGAGAAGGCGTTCTGCCCCAAGAGGGTGTGATATCCACTGTTGAAGGGGGCCACATGGAAAAGAAAGTCTTCAGACCTGTAATTCTCAGGCATGCCTAATACTACATTGAGTTTGATTTTTCCTGAACATCGTGCTTCTCAACTGGGGATGATGCCTCGAAAGGTGGTACTACTTTGCTCGATGCGGTTCTTGTCAATTTGCATTTTGTCGAGCATGTCCTCATAGATGAGGTTAAGTCCGCTACCGCTGTCCATGAGCACTTTGGTGAGTCGAAAGCCATCCACGATTGGGTTTAAGACCAAGGCGGTTGGTGCTCGGACTAATTGGGCCCTTGGTTCATCATCGGCAGTGAAAGTTATGGCCGCGTTGTTCCAAGGGTTCTTTGGGGTTACTTGGTTGATTTCGGCAAGGTCTCGAAGACCATGAGGATGTTACAATCGTCGTCCTCCGAAGAATGCCTCTCTGGATTAACGTTGGTGAGGATAGGCTCATCACTTTTAGCTACTTGCTGGAGTACCCAGCATGCCGGCAGGCTGTGAGTTGGTTCGGTACTCGGTGTCTCATGTATCCGACAGGGTTTGTTGAGGAGTTCGTCAAGAATTGTTCTGTGCCCCGGGAGGTTTTTTTTCTTGCCAACAGGCTTATGGTCAGATGCCTCGTAAGGGTGTATCCATTTTGCCCATGTAGTGGACCGCTTAAAGGCAGCAGGTTCCGATCGGGCTTTCTATGCCTTCCATATGCTTTCCATTGCACATTACATCTATACTAATTGTGATAATTCCGTGAAGGTCTCTATGTTAAGAATTCCCTCGTCCGTACAATTACGATAGAAAACCGAAACTGCTTTGTCGTCGTAGCAATCTTTGATCTTGTTTTTAACAAGGAGGAATCTGGCCCAAAAGTGATGGACCATTTCCTGAGGTTGCTGCCGAACATACATTTGGTCACATGTGTCTGGAGGGCCTGAATTACTTGGAGAGTATTGATTGTGGTGGGTGGGTGGGTTAAAACCCGAATCCTGACCCAATATTGAACCTGGAGCTTGAAAACTCTCCGAGGTCGCCAGTTCAGGCTCGGGAAGATCCAAGTGCTTTCCGGGCTCAATGTCTGACCCTAAGTTCCGAGGACGTGAAGTCTCATACGGAGGGAGGGTGTCCGGCTCGAGGGGCTCGGATATCCGGACATAGCTGGTTTTTAGCTTAGGGGAAGAAGTGTTTTCGGCCCGTTCCTCGACGACTGCTACCAGATGGGTGGTCGGTGGTGACCTGATTTCCCTCTGATCGGGTTTGAGCCCGATCCGATCATAGTCTGTTGCAAGCCCCAGGGCGGCGATGTGATCTAGGAACTCGTTCAAGGACGAGATATCCGCCGAATCCGTGTTTTTGGACTGTTCAAGGCCGATGCAGTGGTGATGTTTGGCGATTGTGGGGGCCGGCATTGGCTTAACGGCCGTGCGCACACCCATGGTGAAACCGCTGAGCTGGAGGACCTGCCCTGAAGTTAGGTTCCTTCAAGAAGTGATATTATCGTTGATGACAACGTGAGCCATCGATCGTTCTATCGACAACACAATGGAAATCTCAATGAAAGCACCAACGTCGGTGTCAAAACTGCCAGATCTCGGGTAGGGAACTGTGCGTATGAGGATCGATGGTAACAAGGGACAAGTGGGACACAATGTTTACCCAGGTTAGGGCCCTCTTAATGGAGGTAAAACCCGACGTCCTGCTTGATTTTATTTGATGAACGTGGGGGTTACAAGAGTTGATCAACCTCGAGATCGTAATGGCTAAACCCTAGCTGTCTAGCCTATGAGAATTATGATAGCCTCTACGGACTAAACCCTTCAGTTTATATACACACCAGGGAGGCCTAGGTCTATACAAAGTCGGTTTGTGGGGGAAGGAAACAACATATCCGGATACCAATCTTGCTGTCCACACATACAGGAGTCCTACCCAGACACGGGGGAAAGTCTTCTACTTGTATCTTCATGGCCCATCCGTCCGGCCCATACCAAATAGCCTGGACACCCGAGGACCCCCTAATCTAGGACTCCCTCACGGACGTCCGGAAGTGACCGGAAATCCGAGGTTTTTGTTCTGTATCAGGGTTGTCGGACGTCCGGTAAGTGTCGGATGTCCAGTGCATCCTAGGGCTCGGACATCCGAAAAAACGTTGGGCGTCCGGTGGGTCTAGGTCAGCTCGAGATCCGAGTTTCGAGACGCAATTTTGGGCGGAAAATGGAGATTTTGGGGTCAAAATTGATGAGATTTCGTGGATGGAAAGTGGGGATACTTGTGGAGATGCTAGACCCATTTGAAACCAAGCAAATCCATGGATCGGAATCAACAAAACATCTTCAAGCTAACAAATCAAAAAACAATTTGGGGCTATTTTTGGTGGGGATTTTCGAAATTTAGGATGAAATCAAGCAAAAGAAGGCTAAAAATGGGTGTAGGGGCTCCAAATTCGTCATCAACGTGGTTCATGATACCAAGATGATGTATGGTGGATACCCTAGGGACGATCTTTCACAAAATGGAGGGGATCCTACGAAGAACACAAAGGACACGAGGGGAAACACTCAAGAACAAGTCCAATCAGACATCCACTAGATAATCAAACACAGAAGATCCACGAGGTACATGAACAACAAAGGGAAAGATACAAGGTAAAGTTCATCTCCAAGAGCAGGTCTTGATGCTATCCTAGAGGGATCTTCCCGCAGGATCTTCTCACATGGTAGTCTTAAACTCGATGGGAGTGGTAGACTCTCTCTGTCTCAAGAGTAGAGTGGTAGGAGGAAAGCTCACCTAAGAATGAGCTATCATATCTGCTAACCCTAGAAAGGAGAAGGGGGAGTTCTATTTATAGTCTAAGCCACGAAGGGGTAAGTGGGAGAGGGATACAAGGCCAAAGGCCCGCGGCTATGCACATGCAGGTACCAGACGTCCAGTCAGTGTCGGACATCCAACGGCTCGTGGGGGACCGGTCGTCCGGCGCATGTCGGGAGTCCGATGTTTCTTCTTTGTTGAGGTGGCGTCGGATATCCGGTGTACGTCACACATCTGGAGGCTGGGACTTGTCGGTCATTCGGAGTTTGTCGGTCATCGGACTGCTGTAGATCTTTTGGCAGGCACGGGTGTGGTCGCGTCGGATGTCCGGTGGATGTCGGCCGTCTAGGCACTGTAGAGTGTCGGACGTCCGGTGGCACATCGGTCGCCCGGTCGTTGTACACTCCCCTACTCCATCTTCTTCTGTCTTCGCTTCCCTCGCGGATGGTGTAGGTGTTCCTTGGTGCTTGCACTCCTCCTGCTGCGACAATACCTATGCATGCACACGAGTGGAGTGTCAAGTAGTATACCATCCTCGAAGGGATCAAGTGAGAATGTGTAAAGGAGATGATTCACCTTTATGTATGTGAAATAGATGTCGCACGTGTCACTTTCCAAATGGACTCTTAACATGGTGATGTCCATAGTATACTCCGCATGAACCTTGTGTTGCTTCATGCATTGCATCCATGATGCCCATACTGTTGCTTGCTCTATGTGTGACCTATGCATCATCACCTCCTCTTTCCTTCTTCTTCCTTTTCATTTTGCAAGTTCCATTTTTCCACCTCAATTAATGTCCAAGTTTTTCTTATAATATTAGACAATGTCTTCATCCTCTGCAAAATTTCAGCTCAATTGGGTTTGATTTGGTTGGGTTGAAAATGCATCAAGTTTGAAATTATTCAAACTTGAATTATTTTTATAGCTCTAAAAATGCCCAAACCAATTATTTCAAATAGTGCATAATTCTAGGGTCTTGGGGATATTCTCATATCTCTCATACCCTCTCCTTTCTCCCTATGCTTTTCTTTTGTTATGTACTTGAGAGCAACCAAGTACCGGCAGCAGCGGCGGCCCAGCCAGGCGCTCGCAGCCCAACAACATTGTCGGTGTCAAAACCGGCCGATCTCGGGTAGGGGGTCCCAAACTGTGCATCTAAGGCAAATGGTAACAGGAGGCAGGGAACACGGTGTTTTACCCAGGTTTGGGCCCTCTTGATCGAGGTAGAACCGTACGTCCTGCTTGATTAATATTGATGATATGGGTAGTACAAGAGTAGATCTACCACAAGATCAGAGAGGCTAAACCCTATAAGCTAGCCTATGGTATGATTGTATGTTGTCCTACGGACTAAAACCCTCCGGTTTATATAGACACCGGAAAGGGCTAGGGTTACACAAGGTCGGTTACAAAGGAGGAGATATACATATCCGTATTGCCTAGCTTGCCTTCCACGCAAAGTAGAGTCCCATCCGGACACGAGACGAAGTCTTCAATCTTGTATCTTCATAGTCTAATAGTCCGGCCAAAGGATATAGTCCGGCTTTCCGGAGACCCCCTAATCCAGGACTCCCTCAGTATCCCCTAAACCAGGCTTCAATGACGCTGAGTCCGACGCGCAGTGTTGTCTTCGGCATTACAAGGCGGGTTCCTCCTCCGAATACACCACGGAAGAATTTGAATACAAGGATAGTGTCCGACCCTGCAAAATAAGTTCCACATTCCACCGTAGAGAGAATAATATTTCCACAAATCTAATCTGCTGACTTGTTTTGGCAACATGACGTTATGCCATGGCCCGGTGATTATTCGAACCGTTTCCTTTAACTAGCCCCGCACATAACGCGAGGCAGTTTTTTGACACGTCTTGTCAATGCAGAGATCATGTTCCCCTTATTACGGGATTCTCATCAATATGGGCGTGGGAAACCCAACCGCGCCATCGATTACGGCGCTTGGGGGATAAGCCAGTTTTACCAGGCTAGTGGGGGTGCATAGTTTCGGCCGCCCATATAAAGGGATAAGGACTCACCTTTTCATCCACGCCTTCTTCCTCCTTTGCTCATCCATTTTCGCACACTTGAGCTCCAGCGCCCAAGTCCGCATTTCCCACCTCGACCTTCTCCAACCATGTCTGGAGCGGGAGGCAGGTGGATGGTCTCCTACGTCACGGAGGGACACATCAAGAAGCCGAGGAGAGCCGGATACCTGCCCGACGACATCGTGCACCGGCTCCCAGATGAGGGGCAGCTCATCCCCACCCCCAGGCCCCATGAGAGGGTAGTGTTCCTTACCCATTTCCTCCGCGGACTGGGATTCCCTCTCCACCCATTCGTCCGGGGGCTCATGTTCTACTATGTCCTGGATTTCCATGATCTAGCCCCGAACTTCATCCTCAACATATCGGCGTTTATCGTCGTGTGCGAGGCCTTCCTCCGCATCAAGCCCCACTTCGGCTTATGGCTGAAGACCTTCAATGTCAAGCCGAAGGTAGTGAGCGGCCGCCAGGCGGAGTGCGGAGGCGCCATGGTGGGCAAGATGCCCAACGTCACATGGCTCGAGGGCTCCTTCGTGGAGACCATAAAGGGGTGACAATCGGGGTGGTTCTACATCACCGAGCCGCGTGACCCTAAATGGGTAGCGGCCCCTGAGTTCCGATCTGGCATCCCCATGCGGCTCACCTCCTGGCAAGAGAAGGGCCTATCCTGGGTTAGTTCGGGAGAGCTGACCAGACTCCAAACATGTATTCAAAACATGGTGAACAAGAAGCTCAAACTCGTCAACATAGTCCAGGTCATGCTCATCCGCCGGATCCTCCCGTGCCAACAACGGGCTTTCAACTTGTGGGAGTTTGACTCGGCCCAGCACCGAACTCTGAACAGGATCTTCGACACAACTCACGAGGATGCCTGGAAGGTGCTATTCAAGGGTGCCGAGGTTTCCCCTCCCACTACCGAGGATCGCGGATTCTGCGCGAAGCGCCAAGCCAGCGCGGTAAGCTGTTTTACCTCTCACATGATACTTGTTTTTCATAGTTTGACTCTATTCAGGATCTAAGCTCCCGTACCTTTGACAGGACTGGCAGGAGACGGCCAGACAGATCGACTATCCGACTCCTTTGCCCAAAGGCCCGGCAGACGCTCTCCTGACGAAGATGCTGACTCCGGCTCCTTACAAGGTGCCGGAGAAGACCAAGAAGGCCAAGGGAACCCGAAAGAGTTCCCGACGCCAGGCGTCATCAGACTCATCGTCCGATGACTCTGCGATACACTCCTCCCCCAAAGATGAGGAGGAAGAAGAAGATGCTCCCCCTTCAGTTGGGGGAGACAAGAAAAGGAAGGCCGCCCCAACTGGGAAGGCCGAAGGGTCCAAGAAGGGAAGGACTCTCCTTCCGGACAGTTTCACCACCGCCGCCGAAGGCGAAGACGGGTGGCTGCACAGGGCCAAGCCCCTGGCGAAGTCGTAAGTATTCGGATACCAGAGTAACTCATAGCATTCCTTTGTCGTACTGCTTTCCCTAACGCTGAATATGATTATGCAGGTCGCCACGAGCTCGTATAGATGTATCGTCGGACGGCTCCCTGGGCTCATCGGATATGGATAGCGATCCACTTCCGACCGCCACCTCCCCTTGCCCTGCGGACGATGCCGAGGTATTGTCTCAAGAGGCACCGGGTCGAGGGGAGACAGTCCTGGAGGCGCCTCAAGGTGACCTTCCGGACTCCGGGAGCAGAGGGAACAAGGCCCATAAGGGCTCCGAGTTCGGCCCTCAGCCGAACACCACGCCGGAACCTCCAGTGGTTCCGGACTCGGGCAGGCGGCCTCCTTCCAAGAGGGGTAAGGCGCCTGTGCCAGTGACCTCTGTCCATCCAGAGGCGCCGGACAATTTGCTGGGAGCGCTTCGCAACGCTTCCATCGACGAGGAGCACCGTACTATTATGAGTGCGGTGGTCCAGAAGGTTCAGTCCGCCAAGAGCGGATTGACTGAAGCCTGTGCCAGCCTTCTAACAGGATTTGAGGTAAGTGTTTAAAATATAGGAAAAATATTACCGTGTAGACAATAGCCCCTGATGCTTTGTTCGGTGTTCACAAAGAAAAGCCGAACCGAGGATCAAACAATATCGCAGTAGTCTAATATAAATATGTCAATATGTGTATGCAGGCTTCACTGCTGGCATCTGCCGCACTGACTGCGGAGGTCGCCGCACTGAAGCAGGACCTTAAAGGGTCCAAGGACGAGCTCGGTCTTGCCAAGAGGCAGCTCAAGGAGAACAAAGGTAAGTAGTACCTAGTCTATGGATATGTATAAAAAGAATGCGATTGCAAAATGACAGGATCATCATGAATTTGCCAGGGGCCACGACCGAAGTGGCGACCCTAAAGCAAGCGCTGTCCGAGGTCGAAGATAAAGCAGCCAAGGAGCGCACCGAGCGGGAAAGGCAAGAGGCTCGGGTGGGCGAGGTGCAGCAAGAGCTCCAGGCTCCCGTGACGAAGCACGAGGCGTTGGAGCTTGACTCAAAGACGCGAGAGTCTGAGCTTGCCGCGGACCTCGAGAGCGCAAAGAGTGCCAAGGCCGAAGCCCAAAAGGCCCTCCAGGAGATTGACGCAATGAAGAAACTAGCGGCGGGTAAGGCATTCCCACGGCTGGAGGTCGTCAAGCGATCTGTCTGCATTGAAGGTGCACGCCGGGCTTTCGCCCGTGTGAAATTGTAGTGGGTCAAGCTGGACGCCGTGAAGCTGATCAAGGAGGGGCCACCGGAGGGCAAGGAGCACCGCCACCCCGAGATGTACTATGAGGGTGTTCTGCCGGGTGCCCGTCTCATAGCGGATGAGTGTTCAAAAGATGTAATATTTGAGTGAGACTTGCTCGTTTTATCCTGTATTTATGAAAACTTGTTTCATATGCGCTATGCAACTCTTGTTTGAATTTAAAATATTACCTTCTGTTTGGCTATTTATCCAATCTGAGAGATGGCTAGTCCTCGGCTTCTGCTCCCATGCCGCGAGTGCTGGAGTGTTCGGGATAAACCTGAGCACTCTTGTTCCCATTCTTGGGTCCTTCGAGGGAGGTGCTGAGCACATCGAACAAGGCAACCAGACTAATAATGCTTTATCACTCTCACTTAGCCATAGAATTCTATAATTTTAAATTTTGGCAAAGCCCCTGGTATTCGAAAGGCTGAATTCGGGGCGCGATACACGCCTTTAAGCCGGACAGGACCGGCTCCTCGCTCTAAGCGGCATAAGTCTTTAGGGACTCGAAACCTCACCGAACAGCGACCAGTCTCTCGCCTTATCATGACAGTCAGTTTTAGCTTTCTCTACTGAGGTGCTTAGCCCAGCAGAACCGGGGCACAATCGCAGTAGTTCTCCTAGTGCTACCTTAGCTGATAGAGCGGAACGTAAGGTACCAAAACATAGGAGGCGGGCAAACCCAACATTTGACCAAAGACATGATTCCGAGCTGATGCATATAATGCTATAAGTTCGAGGTGCCGCACTTGTGAAAGTGTTCGGACTTCTCACACCATAAGGTGTCCGGGTCTTGAAACACCGAACTGGTGGCTAGCCTTGAGAGGCTGCTTTGCGCTTCTGCTGCGAGGGCCGCAGTGTGCTCCTCCGTGCGGAGAGAGCGCTCTGTGTTTCCATTAACTGTGATGACCCCCCGAGGTCCTGGCATTTTGAGCTTGAGGTATGCATAATGCGGTACCGTATTGAATCTTGCAAATGCGGTTCGCCCGAGCAGTGCATGATAGCCACTGCGGAACGGGACTATATCGAAGATTAATTCTTCACTTTGGAAGTTATCCGGGGATCCGAAGACCACTTCCAGTGTAATTGAGCCTGTGCAATGGGCCTCTACACCTGGAATGATGCCTTTAAAGGTCGTTTTTGTGGGTTTGTTCCTTGAGGGGTCTATACCCATTTTGCGCACTGTGTCCTGGTAAAGCAGGTTCAGGCTACTGCCGCCATCCATAAGGACTCGAGTGAGGTGAAATCCGTTGATGATTGGGTCTAGGACCAGTGCGGCGAATCCGCCATGACGGATACTAGTGGGGTGGTCCCTGCGATCGAAGGTGATCGGACAGGAGGACCATGGGTTGAACTTTGGGGCGACTGGCTCCAACGCATATACGTCCTTGAGCGCACGCTTCCGCTCCCTCTTGGGGATGTGGGTTGCGTATATCATGTTCACCGTATCCTGGGTATTGTCGCTGTTAATGCGGCGCTTATGTTTGTTGCGACGTGACCTGCTATTGCCGTCCATGGTGTCCGAAGTACCATGGTTCTTTGATATGTTATTACTGCGAGCCAGCCAGCTGTCTTCTCCCGCACAAAAGCAGGTCATGAGTGTCATGAGGGCTGCCATAGATTTCGGCTTTTCCTGACCAAGGTGCCAAGCTAGCCACTCGTCACGGATATTGTGTTTGAAAGCTGTTAGGGCCTCTGCATCCGGACAGTCGATGATTTGATTTTTCTTTGTTAGGAACCGAGTCCAGAATTGCCTGGCCAATTCTTCTGGCTGTTGAATTATGTGGCTCAAGTCATCGGCATCTGGTGGTCGCACATAAGTACCTTGAAAGTTGTCGAGGAATGCAGCCTCCAGATCATCCCAACAGCTAATGGACTCTGCTGGCAAGCTGTTAAGCCAATGCCGCGCTGGTCCTTTGAGCTTTAGTGGGAGGTATTTGATGGCGTGTAAGTCATCACCACGGGCCATGTGGATGTGGAGGAGGAAATCCTCGATCCATACCGCAGGATCTGTTGTGCCGTCGTATGATTCAATATTTACGGGTTTGAAACCCTCTGGGATTTGATGATCCATTACTTCATCTGTGAAGCATAGGGGGTGTGCGGCACCTCTGTACTGGGCTATGTCGCGACGCAGCTCGAATGAGTCGTGTCCGCTGTGGTCGGCCCGGCCGGACTTACTTTTACTGTATCTGGCGTGATGTTTATCGTCTTGCATAGTGGCGCGCCCTCGTGATCCGTAGATCGATCTTGCATGTTTTGCTTTGTCCTCCAATACGTCTCGCAGGTCTAGAGTATTTCCCCATGCCTTTTTATTTGAATGGCGTCAGGGTGCAGGCTGAGTTTTTGGCTGGAATGCCTCTCTATCGCGGCCACGAGGTGGCCGATCAGCCGCGTCATACGCTTCTTCCTCCAGTCGGGGTAGCAACCTGCATTTTGGATAACTCTTGGAGGGGTGCTCGAGTTTATATTCCTCGGCCGCGAGGACTTCGGTCCATCTGTCAGCTAGCAGATCTTGATCAGCTTGAAGCTATTGCTACTTTTTCTTAAGGCTATTTGTCGTGGCTATAAGCCGGCGCTTGAAGCGCTCTTGTTCGACGGGATCCTCTGGCACGACGAATTCAGCATCATCGAGGCTTGCCTCGTCTTCGGAGGGGGGCATGTAATTATCATCCTCCGCCTCTCCATCTGCCGCTCTCTCTGGAGGGCTGGCCTTTCCATCCTCCTATCCTAGATCGTGTTGGAGGGGATTGTTGCCATCTTTGGCACTATCCGGAGTGTTATTATCTCCTGTGCCAGTATCACCACTTTTGCCTTGGCGGGACTTAGAGCGGCGCCGCTGACATCGGCGCTTGGGTTGCTTCTTGGAGGGGTCATGCTCCGCTGTCTCATCGCTATTGCCTTCTTTGGGTGTGTCCACCATGTATATATCGTATGATGAGGTGGCTGTCCAGTGCCCTGTGGGCAGTGGTTCCTCTTCGTCTCCCTCACCATCGTCCATACCGTCGATGTCTTCGGAGTCGAAGTCGAGCATGTCGGTTAAGTCATCGACAGTGGCTACTAAGTGGGTGGTGGGTGGGCAGCGAATTTCTTCTTCATCCGCATCCCAATCCTGCCGTACATAGTTCGACCAGGATCCTCCTGACAAGGAGAGAGACCTTAATGAGTTCAGTATGTCTCCAAAGGGCGAGTGCTGAAAAATATCTGCGGAGGTAAACTCCATGATCGGCGCCCAATTGGATTCGCTAGGAACGGGCGCAGGCGGCTCGGAGTCCGTGGCCGGAGAATGATCCGGCAGTCTGACAACACGGCTCTTGTGCAGGGTAAGGTCGATGTTCGGCTCGATCGTCGCTGAGGGTAAGGCCTCCGTGGCGGGGTCCATCCACCCGTCCATGGACGGCGCAACTGGCTCCGAATTGAGGGTCGGAGCGGCTGCCGGTGCGATCTCTTGAACATTGTCTGATGGTAGAGCCAAATCGTACTCATCGTGACCGCGTGGCGCACAAGGCAGAGGCTCAAATCCGTCGAAGATCAAGTCTCCGCGGATATCGGCCGTGTAGTGTAAGCTTCCAAATCTGACCTGGTGGCCAGGGGCATAACTTTTGATCTGCTCCAGATGGCCAAGCGAGTTGGCCCGCAGTGCGAAGCCGCAGAACACAAAGATCTGTCCGGGGAGAAAAGTCTCACCATGGACTGCATCGCTATCGATGATTGTAGGAGCCATCAAGCCTAACGGCGACGACACAGAGGAACTCTCAATGAAAGCACCAATGTCGGTGTCAAAACTGGTGGATCTCGGGTAGCGGGTCCTGAACTGTGCATCTAAGGCGGATGGTAACAGGAGGCAGGGAACACAGTGTTTTACACAGGTTCGGGCCCTCTTGATGGAGGTAAAACCCTACGTCCTGCTTGATTAATATTGATGATATGGGTAGTACAAGAGTAAATCTACCACGAGATCAGAGAGGCTAAACCCTAGAAGCTAGCCTATGGTATGATTGTATGTTGTCCTACGGACTAAAACACTCCGGTTTATATAGACAACGGAAAGGGCTAGGGTTACACAAGGTCGGTTACAAAGGAGGAGATATACATATCCGTATTGCCTAGCTTGCCTTCCACACCAAGTAGAGTCCCATATGGACACGAGACGAAGTCTTCAATCTTGTATCTTCATAGTCTAACAGTCCGGCCAAAGGATATAGTCCGGCTGTCCGGAGACCCCCTAATCCAGGACTCCCTCAAACATCGCGCGGCCTCCCTCCCTCTATTTATTCTCACCCAGCCACGCTTGTATCCCCTCTAGCCCACTGCCGCGTGGCACCTACAGCCCCACCCGTCAGCGGTTGTGCCCTCTACTACACCCACCTTTTCTTCCTCCTCGCCCCCCTCGCCACGCAGGCACATGGCCATGGCCGAGTGCGTAGCTGCTCCGTCCCATCGCCCTAGCTATTTAAAAACCCCTGCCTGTGTCCACCAACTCCCTGGGGTTCCCCTCTTCCTCCCTCCACCATCGTGTAACGCCCAATATGCGACTATACTCCACACGTGTCGAGGAACGACTTGGGGCATAAGCGCATATTGGTATGGTCGCAAGAGTGGTTGTATCTTTGCGCATCCCATGTACTGAATCGATAGAATATGAGGTTTGGCTTACAATCGCCACAATGCCACACAAATAGCATCAAGATAATACAATCATTCAAGATGAACACAGAGTCCGGCTACGGACGAAATCAAACGAATAGAAGACAATCACCCAAGCTAAGTCCCGATCGACCCTACTGGGCACCACTACTGATCATCTGAAACGGAAACATAGTAACGGCCACGTTCTTCATCAAACTTCCACTTGAGCTCGGTGGCAACACCTACATCTGACTCATCGGTACCTGCAACTGTGTTTGTAGTATTCTGTGAGCCACGGGGACTCAACAATGATATCACCCACCGTATCAATACTAACAAAGCTTAACGTAAGGTATGGACTTATGGTGGAGTTACAGGAAGCACTAAGCATTGTATGGTGGCTAATTTACGAATGTCAGAATAAGATGAGAAGCTATGCAAATGGTCGTAATCTCGAAATGACCAAGAAGTGATCCTGAACTACCTACGTTCAAACATAACCCCACCGTGTTCTCTTCCCGAACCTCGTCGAAAAGAGACCATCACGGTTACGCACGTGGTTGGTGTGTTTTAATGAGATTAGCTTCATGTTCACTACAACTGGATATTAAAAACTCCCATCTGCCACATAACTGCGGGCACGGCTCTTGAAAGTTTAAACCATGCAGGGGTGTCCCAACTTAGCCCATGACAAGCTCACGATCCGCAGAGACAATCCTCCATCTCGGGACCCTCCGATCAGACTCGGAATCCTGGTGCACAAGACATTTCAACAATGGCAAAACAAAACCAGCAAGACCTCCTAACGTGCCGACACCCTGACGGGAGCCGCGCGTATCTCATCTCAGGCCACAATCGGATGAGCAGTATGTATGTCAACCAAAAACCCCAGGTGAAGGGGTGGCACCGCAAGTGGCTCTATTTTTGGACCAACACTCATGAGGAGCACTGGCCCGGGTTATTGATTAAGAACCCTTGGGTCAATTACTCCCGATGCAAATTTTAGTTGTTATTAGGCAAATGTTAAAACCAATGTTGGGCCTTGCTGGAAGAGTTTTATTCAAAGAGAACTATCAAGAGGGGCCCATAAACATTCACCGTGTTAGGGACACAAAATTCAAGGAACATAACACTGGTCTGACGAAAACTAAGGCGGCAAGAGTGGTCAAATCACCAAGCAATAGGCCAAGCCTTCCACCCTTTAGCAAGTATATAGATGCATTAATTAAATAAGAGATATTGTGAAGATGGAAGGCCATTCCTTGTTGGAACATTATTTACTTGTTGGGATATCATTATATTATCTTGTTATCTTAATGCATCTATATACTGGGTAAAGGGTGGAAGGCTCGGCCTCTCGCCTAGTGTTTTGTTCCACTCTTGCCGCCCTAGTTTTCCGTCATATCGGTGTTATGTTCCCGGATTTTGCGTTCCTTACGCGGTTGGGTTATAATGGGAACCCCTTGATAGTTCACCTTGATTAAAGCTTTTCTAGCAATGCCCAACCTTGGTTTTACCATTTGCCACCTAGCCTCTTTTTCCCTTGGGTTTCAGGGTCATCTTATTTTTATACCCCCCCCCCCAGGGCCAGTGCTCCTCTGAGTGTTGGTCCAACTCGTCAGCCACCGGTGGCTACCAGGGGCAACTCTGGGCTGGCCTACCGGAAGTTTAGACAATCTGAGTGTGCCCTGAGAACGAGATATGTGCAGCTCCTATCGGGATTTGTTGGCACGTTCGGGCGGTGTTGCAGGTCTTGTTTTAACCTGCCGAAGTGTCTTGAAGAACCGAGGTACCGAGTCTGGTCGGAACGTCTCGGGAGGAGGTCTATTCCTTCGTTGACCGTGAGAGCTTGTCATGGGCTAAGTTGGGACTCCCCTGCAGGGATTTGAACTTTCGAAAGCCATGCCCGCGGTTATGGGCAGATGGGAATTTGTTAATGTCCGGTTGTAGATAACTTGAACCTTAACTTAATTAAAATGAATCAACTGAGTGTGTTACCGTGATGGCCTCTTCTCGGAGGAGTCCGGGAAGTGGACACGGTGTTGGAGTAATGCTTGCCGCAGGTTGCCCTCTTTAGTTACTCGTTCGCGCTTTGCCTCCTCTTCTCGCTCTCTTTTGCGAACAGGATATCCACCATATATGCTAGTCGCTTGCTACAGCTCCACATATTTACCTTGCCATACCTATAAGCTTAAATAGTCTTGATCGCGAGGGTGCGAGATTGCTGAGTCCCTGTGGCTCACATATTACTATTACACAAGATGCAGGGCCTGACGATTCCGCTCCAGGTGACGCGCTCGAGCTCAAGTGGGAGTTCGACGAGGACTCTCAACGATACTGTGTTTATTTTCCTGATGATCAGTAGTGGTGCCCAGTTGGGGGTGATCGGGACCGTGTCGCATGTTGGGTTATCTTTTATTTTGGCGCCGTAGTCGGGCCATGAGTGTTTGGATGTTGTAATGTTATTTATGTACTTGATTGACGTGGCGAGTGTAAGCTAACTATGTTGTCTCCCCTTTTATTATCTATATTACATGGGATGTGGTGAAGATTGCCTAACTTGCGACATATGCCTTCAATGCGATTATGCCTCTAAGTCGTGCCTCGACACGTGGGAGATATAGTCGCATCGAGGGTGTTACAAGTTGGTAATCAGAGCCTGCCCCGAACTTAGGAGCCCCATTGCTTGATCGTTTTAGCAGCCGAGTTGTGTCTAGAAAAATATTTTGAGTCATTTAGGAAATATATATCGGAGAGTTTAGGAATTGTTTTTTACTTCCCAGTCTCCTCATCGCTCTGGTAAGGCATCCTGACGTAGAGTTTTGACTCTTCTCTTCTCAAATTTCACTAAAACAAATTTTAGGATCACGCGGGTATCTTGGAATCGTTTCGATGGTTTTATGATGAGAACATTGTCTTGGTGCCTCCTGTCAGGGGTTTTGTGGAAGTGTCCCGGGGAGTTGAGCTCTGAGGTGTTGTCGTCATAATTTTATCGTTGCAATTCTAGAATACCTGAGTTTAGTACGCCGACATCGAAAATCTCTTTTATGCAGTTCGTTGGTGAGATAACCTCGACGCCACCCAGTACTGGGGCGGGAGTTCGGGAGTATCGCTATAACTTGTATAACGGATGCTTTTCGAAGGTTGAGGTAGATGGTTTCCGAAGTTTTTCTCGGTTATGTGTTGAAGGATAGATACAGCTGGATGTAGGATTTGCTAGATTTGGGTGAGATATTATGCTTCCCCTGTATCCCCAACACCTGATTGCATAACCGGAAAGGTTCGGGAGTTTCATAGGTGGGAATTCTTGTAGCTCTAGTTCTTCTTCCACGGATATTTGGTTTGAGATTGGGATTTCTTACCGAGTATTCGTTCTTGATCCGTACCTTGTTGATTTATTTCTCTACCTAAATTCTAAGTGGCTTCTCAATTTATGGATATGTGACCATTTCAAGAGGAATGCATTCGTTCATTTTGTTCGGATGTGAAGACTATATGTTGCAATTTTCATTCCGTTGGATTCAATTTCAATATTTGTCTATCAATGTGCTAATGGATGTCAACCTCTTCAGGATGGCTCCTCCAACGCGCACGACTTCGAATCCTGATCCGCCACCACCTCCACCTCCTCCGGAGGCATGGCAAGCTGTGATGGCCGCAACCAATGCAAACACACAGTTGATCATGCAAATTCTCCAAGAGCGCAATCAAGGCAACCAAGGGAACCAAGGCAACAATCAGAATCACTTTGCTACACTCAACCAGTTCCTTGCTAACGGGCCAAAGACTTTCGGCAATTGTGTTGAGGCAACCGATGCTGACGATTGGCTTGTGGATCTGTGCAAGCATTTCGAGTGCAGTAACGTCAGGCCTGAGGACTTTGTCAAGTTCGCTTCCTTCCAACTCAAAGATCAAGCTGCAGAATGGTTCCAGCAGTACAAGGATTCCAGAGGAGGCCGTGTGATTACTTGGGATGAATTCCGTCAAGACTTCAAAGCTCATCATATCCCTCAGAGCATGGTTGAAAGCAAGCGTGAGGAATTCCGCAACCTGAAGCAAGGCTCTTTGTCTGTCTATGACTACAACAAGTTATTTCAGAAGCTCGCCCACTTTGCCAAGCAGGACGTACCTGATGAGAAGAGCATGATATACCAGTTCAGGGGTGGTCTCAGAGAAGAAATTCAGCTAGCTCTTGTTCTCTTTGAGCCCTTGAGGTACGATGAGTTCTACAACATGGCACTGAAGCAAGAGGCCGCTCAACTGAGGTGTGATGCTTCCAAGAAGCGAGTTAGAGATGCTACTCCTTCTTCCTCTACTCAAGTGGCCAAGCAACAGAAGTATTGGCTTCCTCCTCCTCCGTTCCGTCAGCCGTATCAGCAGAAGAGCAAAGGTGGCACTGGATCTTCCCACCCACCCAACCCTGGCTTTCAGAACAAGACTTTGTCTCAAGCTCCAAGATCGAGTGCTCCGTATCACCATCCGCTTTCAGAGGTCACGTGCAACAAGTGCCAACAGAAGGGTCACTATGCCAACAAGTGTTTCAATCAGAGGCGTCTTCCTCCTCCTCCTCCTGTGAGATCGGCAAGTACAGCTGTGGTCAAGCATAACCCCAAGTACGCCAAGGTCAATATGGTGAATGCAGCTCAGGCAGAGGATTCATCAGATGTCATCATGGGTAACCTCCCTGTTAATGATATTCCAGCTAAAGTTCTTTTTGACACTGGTGCATCGCATTGTTTTATCTCGAGACCTTTTGCATCTAAGCATGGTGGTTTTCTCAAGTTATGCATAAGCCATTAGCAGTTGTCTCTCCGGGTAGATGTTTGCTCGCTAACTACGAGGTTCCGAATATTTCTATCTCGATGGGTGATTTCAAGTTTCTGGCTTCTCCAATGATCCTTGGTAACTCGGATATTGATCTTATTCTCGGGATGGATTGGCTTTCTAAGCACAAGGCTCAGCTTGATTGTGCAGCCAGGCAGATTCAATTGACTCATTCGTCTGAGGATGTAATTGTTTTTGCTGCTCGGGATAATACTATCCGTCTGTTTTCTCTCAATGAGAAGGGTGAACTAGATGCTATCTCGCAAATTCCAGTCGTTTGCGAATATCAAGACGTCTTTCCAGAAGAGCTTCCAGGAATGCCTCCGCACCGGCCAGTTGAATTCGTTATTGATCTTGAGCCTCGCATGGAACCTGTGTGCAAACGTCCTTACAAGCTCGGACCTGAAGAGTTGAAGGAGCTGAAGAAGAAACTCGATATTCAAGAGAAAATGGGTCTCATCCGACCTAGTTCTTCTCCATGGGGTTGTGGTGTTCTTTTTGTGAAGAAGAAGGATGGAACGGACCGGCTTTGTGTTTATTACCGTCCGTTGAACAAGAAGACCATCAAAAACAAATACCCACTTCCCAACATCAACGAGCTGTTCGAACAACTCAAAGTTGCCCAAGTATTCTCCAAGCTTGATCTCCGTATGGGTTATCATTAGATTCGAATCCGTGAGCAAGATATTCCAAAGACGGCTTTCAGGACAAGCTATGGTTCATATGAATACACGGTCATGTCTTTTGGTCTCGTCAACGCTCCTCCGACGTTCTCTCGCATGATGAACTTCATCTTCAACGCCTACACCAATGACTTCGTTTTGGTCTATCTCGACGACATTCTGGTTTTCTCGAAGAACAAGGAAGATCATGCCAAGCACTTGCGTTTGGTACTCGATAAGTTGAGGGAACACAAGTTCTACGCCAAGTTCTCCAAGTGTGAATTTTGGCTCGATGAGGTTCTTTATCTTGGTCATATCATCTCTGCCAACGGCATTGCCGTGAATCCTGAGAAGGTGTCTGCAATTGTGAATTGGGAACCTCCTCAGACCGTGAAGCAACTCCGTAGCTTCCTCGGTCTCGCAAGCTACTGTCGTAGATTCGTTGAAAACTTTTCTAAGATCGCGAAGCCTCTCTCTAATCTTCTCCAGAAGCACGTCAAGTACGTTTGGTCTCCGGACTGTGACATTGCTTTCAACACTTTGAAAGAGAAATTGATCACTGCTCCAGTTCTAACTCCGCCTGATGAATCCAAGCCGTACGAGGTCTTTTGTGATGCCTCTCTCCAAGGTCTTGGCGCAGTATTGATGCAAGAGAAGAAAGTTGTTGCTTATACCTCTCGCCAGTTGAAGCCTAATGAGAAGAACTACCCCACTCATGATCTCGAGTTGGCGGCAGTTGTGCATGCTCTTTTGACTTGGAGACATCTCTTATTGGGAAGAAAAGTGGACATTTTCACTGACCACAAGAGTCTCAAGTACATCTTCACTCAGCCTAATCTCAACCTCAGGCAAACTCGATGGGTCGAAATGATTCAAGAGTATAATCCGAGTATCGAGTATACTCCAGGCAAGGCCAATGTGATTGCTGACGCATTGAGCAGAAAGGCTTATTGCAACAGTCTGATTCTCAAGCCTTATCAACCCGAGCTTTGTGAAGCTTTCCGCAAACTTAACCTGCAAGTTGTTCCCCAAGGTTTCCTCGCCAATCTTCAAGTCTCTCCTACCTTGGAAGACCAGATTCGCCAAGCCCAGCTTCTTGATGCTATGGTGAAAAAGGTGAAGATTGGGATTGCCAAGAGTCAACCCAAGTACAAGTGCTACCGCCTTGATGACAAGGACACTCTCTTCTTCGAGGATCGTATTGTTGTACCCAAAGGTGACCTCCGTAAAGTGATCATGAACGAGGCTCACAATTCTCTCATCTCCATCCACCCTGGGAGCACGAAGATGTATCAGGACCTCAAGCAGGCTTATTGGTGGACTCGAATGAAGCGCGAGATTGCTCAGTTCGTGAATGAGTGTGATTTCTGCAGAAGAGTGAAGGCAGAACACCAAAGGCCAGCTGGTCTCCTCCAACCTCTTGCCATTCCAGAATGGAAGTTTGATCACATTGAAATGGACTTCGTGACTGGGTTTCCAAAGTCCAAGCGTGACAATGATGCTATATTCGTTGTCATCGACAAACTCACTAAAGTGGCTCACTTTCTGCCTATCAAAGAGTCGATCGCTGCAGCTCAATTGGCGGAACTCTATACCTCTCGAATTGTCTCCCTGCACGGTATTCGACAAGTGATCTCTTCAGACCGTGGCAGCATCTTTACCTCAAAGTTTTGGGATTCTTTTCATAAGGCCATGGGCACCAACATCCGCTTCAGCACAGCTTTCCATCCTCAAACTAGCGGTCAAGTCGAGCGTGTCAACCAGATTCTTGAAGATATGCTCAGGGCTTGTGTGATCTCCTTCAGCATGAAGTGGGAGGACTGTCTTCCTTATGCTGAATTCTCCTACAACAACAGTTTTCAAGCAAGTTCGGGCAAGGCCCCATTTGAAAATTCTGTATGGCAGGAAGTGCCATACCCCTCTCAACTGGTCTGAAACCGGTGAACGTCAGCTTTTGGGTAATGACTTAATCACAGAGGCAGAGGAAATGTGCAAAGTCATTCGAAATAACCTCAAAGCAGCCCAATCCCGCCAGAAGAGCTACTATGATAGTAAGCACCGTGATTTGGCTTTCGAGATCGGAGATCATTTTTACCTCCGCGTCTCTCCTATGAAAGGTACTCGTCGCTTCGGTATCAAAGGGAAGCTTGCCCCCAGATACATGGGACCTTTCAAGATTGTCAGCAAGAGAGGCGATCTCGCCTATCAACTTGAGCTTCCTTCAAACTTTGCAAATGTTCATGACGTGTTCCATGTCTCTCAGCTTCGAAAGTGCTTCAAGACTCCTGACCGCACCGTCAACTTCGAGGACATTGAGCTCCAAGAAGATCTCTCCTATCGTGAGCACCCCATTGCTATTCTTGAAGAGACTGAACGCAAGACTCGCAACAAGTCAATCAAATTTCTCAAAGTCAAGTGGTCACACCATTCCGACCGTGAAGCTACCTGGGAACGCGAAGATCACCTCCGTTCTGAGTACCCGGCGTTCTTTCAGTCCTAGATCTCGGGACGAGATCCTTTCGTAGTGGTGGAGTGTTGTAACACCCCGGATGTAACTTTCCCAATTTGTATTCCAACTCTTGCCGTGTCCAGCGTTAAGTTATTTTATTTTCTTGGGTTCGGGTCTTTGTCTCCGTGTGTTATTATCGTTGTCATGCATCTCATATCATGTCATCATGTGCATTGCTTTTGCATACGTGTTCATCTCATGCATTCGAGCATTTTCCCCGTTGTCCGTTTTGCATTCCGGCGCTTCGTTCTCCTCCGGTGGTCATTTCTACCTTTCTTTCGTGTGTGGGGATTAAACATTTCTGGATTGGACCGAGACTTGCCAAGCGGCCTTGGTTTACTACCGGTAGACCGCCTGTCAAGTTTCATACCATTTGAACTTCGTTTGATACTCCAACGGTTAAACGAGGGACCGAAAAGGCCTCGTGTGTGTTGCAGCCCAACACCCCTCCAATTTGGCCCAAAACCCACCTAAGCCTTCTCCATCATCTAGATCGTTCGATCACGACCGCGTGGCCAAAAACCGCACCTCATTTGGACTCTCCTAGCTCCCTCTATGCCTATAAATAGGTCCCCCTCGAAAAATCCGGACCCCCCTCGTCCAAAACCCTAAAAATCGTCTCCGCACCGGCCGGACACGTCCGTCTGGGCCGGACATCGCCGCCGCCCCAACCGGGAGCTGCCACGTGGCGCCCCCGTGACCACATCATCGCCCCGCGCCGCCAGGCCCGCTCGGCCCGTCCTCGGCCCCCCGCGGCCCACGTCGCCCCGCCGCCTCCGTCCCGCACCGCGCCGCCTCTCCCTCGCGACCGGCCGCCGCGCGCCATCGCCGGGTCTTCGCCGCCCCGCCGCCACAGGTCGCCGCCACCGTCCGCCGCCGGCCTTCCTCGCCGCCCCGCGTCGCCGAGACCCACGGGCGCCGCCCCGGCCTCTCCTCCCCTCGGCCTCCTCTTCCTCCCTCTACTCCAGCCGCGCACGGCCATCGATGCCGGCAAGACCCCAGCGAACCTCGGGGCACGTGCAAACCCTAGATCTGGGAGGTGGTTATTTCTTCTAAGTCCCAAAAATCCCAGATCCATATGCTCCTGTTCATCGTGTCGTATCTCCGCATCCGTAACTCCGTTTTTGGCATATAGCATATCAAAATGTTCATCTCCGAGAGTACATCATTTCGTTCCATTGAATCATTTTCATTTGAGTTCATCTTGATGCCCGAAATGCTGTTCGAAGAGTGCTACTTGAGATAATTGTCAGACCTGCTACTCCATTTAGATATTTGTCATTTTTGCCATGATTTTTGTGTGCATGATATGCCCATGAGTTCTACATATGTTTTGTTAAGGGTTTTGCCATCTTTCCAGAGGTGCAACCCATGTATTTTTGTGATGTGTGTGGTGACTAGCACAAGCTTGCAAAGTGGGGCACTTGGTAATGCTGATTTCAGGGACTTAGCATTTCCACTAAGTCCTTGAGCTGTTTATCTCATATGGCCATATGTTCATGTTGTTTCCTAGCGATCCGTGCCTCTTTTGAGGATGATCAGTAAGGATATTTTGTTAATCTTGTAGTGGTCTATCCATCCATGTCTTTGTATGCAATTATGGAGCAACCTAGCTTGAGTCAATCGAGCTCTACTTTTGCTACTTTGTGAATCTGGGCAGATTGTCTACCTGTTAGCGATTTTGCCGATGATGTTGTAGTTGATCCATGCATGCTATGTTATTGTTCTTGCCATGTCTAGCTTGTATTTTGTGTATTCTTGATGGGTCTATGCTTAGTTGGTCATGACTTGCTCTGTAGTGAGTGCATCGAGCTCGTAAATATGCCTACTTGATATCTGTTTCAGCATGCTCCAGTTTTCAATAAGTCTGTGATCTGATTATGTTTTTGCCATGTTCACATGCTTGCAATTGTATTTTCTGATCCCTTTTCGCTCAAGGTCACTAAGGGACTTTTGTTAAGCTCTTTGAGTAGCTCCATGCCATGCTTTACTTTGCCATGTTCAGGTCCTGTAGCATGTAGTTTTTTTTGCTCCGAAGAGTGCTACCTGATCTGAAATTCCAGACAAGTGTTGATTTCACTAAGTCTGAAATCTGTTTGTCATATGCATTTTTGCCATGCTTGTTTGAACCTGTTAATGGATGAATTGGCCGTAGCTCAGTGCTACACTTTTGTTAAGCATCATGAATGCATCCATGCCATGTATGTTTATGCCATGTTTGGGTGCTGTAGCATGTTCATCTCATTGCTTTTAGATGGCTACTTGCTGTAAATCGCAGACCGGTGTCATATTTGAATTGCTTGCCATTTCCAAACCGTAACTCCGATTCCGGCGTTCTTTATATCATTTTCAAGCGATTTCATCTCATCTTTCCCGTGGAACACTTGGATTCCCAAGTTGAGGCCAGGTTCATGCATTCCTTGTCACATCTTGCATATGCATCCCGCATCGCATCCCGCATAGCATATCATCTTTGCATCATTTTGTTCAAGCTTGCACGTGGTTGATTGTGTCCTTGTTGCTTGTTTGTCTTGTTTGGGTAGAGCCGGGAGGCGAGTTCGCTAATGAGGAGCCCGTTTAGTTTGCTTTCGAGGATCCAGTCAACTCTGACAACTTTGCAGGCAAGATGATCATACCCTCGAAATCACTACTATCTTTGCTATGCTAGATTGCTCGCTCTTTTGCTATGCCAATGCTACGATGCCTACCACTTGCTTTCAAGCCTCCCAAATTGCCATGTCAAACCTCTAACCCACCTTGTCCTAGCAAACCGTTGATTGGCTATGTTACCGCTTTGCTCAGCCCCTCTTATAGCGTTGCTAGTTGCAGGTGAAGATGGAAGGCCATTCCTTGTTGGAACATTATTTACTTGTTGGGATATCATTATATTATCTTGTTATCTTAATGCATCTATATACTGGGTAAAGGGTGGAAGGCTCGGCCTCTCGCCTAGTGTTTTGCTCCACTCTTGCCGCCCTAGTTTTCCATCATATCGGTGTTATGTTCCCAGATTTTGCGTTCCTTACGCGGTTGGGTTATAATGGGAACCCCTTGATAGTTCGCCTTGATTAAAGCTTTTCTAGCAATGCCCAACCTTGGTTTTACCATTTGCCACCTAGCCTCTTTTTCCCTTGGGTTTCCGGAGCCCGAGGGTCATCTTATTTTTATACCCCCCCCCCCGGGGCCAGTGCTCCTCTGAGTGTTGGTCCAACTCGTCAGCCGCCGGTGGCTACCAGGGGCAACTCTGGGCTGGCCTACCGGAAGTTTAGACAATCTGAGTGTGCCCTGAGAACGAGATATGTGCAGCTCCTATCGGGATTTGTCGGCACGTTAGGGCGGTGTTGCTGGTCTTGTTTTAACCTGTCGAAGTGTCTTGAAGAACCGAGGTACCGAGTCTGATCGGAACGTCTCGGGAGGAGGTCTATTCCTTCGTTGACCGTGAGAGCTTGTCATGGGCTAAGTTGGCACTCCCCTGCAGGGATTTGAACTTTCGAAAGCCGTGCCCGCGGTTATGGGCAGATGGGAATTTGTTAATGTCCGGTTGTAGATAACTTGAACCTTAACTTAATTAAAATGAATCAACTGAGTGTGTTACCGTGATGGCCTCTTCTCGGCGGAGTCCGGGAAGTGGACACGGTGTTGGAGTAATACTTGCCGCAGGTTGCCCTCTTTAGTTACTCGTTCGCGCTTTGCCTCCTCTTCTCGCTCTCTTTTGCGAACTGGATAGCCACCATATATGCTAGTCGCTTGTTGTAGCTCCACATATTTACCTTGCCATACCTATAAGTTTAAATAGTCTTGATCGCGAGGGTGCGAGATTGCTGAGTCCCTGTGGCTCACAGATTACTATTACACTAGATGCAGGGCCTGACGATTCCGCTCCAGGTGACGCGCTCGAGCTCAAGTGGGAGTTCGACGAGGACTCTCAACGATACTATGTTTCTTTTCCTGATGATCAGTAGTGGTGCCTAGTTGGGGGTGATCGGGACTGTGTCGCATGTTGGGTTATCTTTTATTTTGGCGCCGTAGTCGGACCATGAGTGTTTGGATGTTGTAATGTTATTTATGTACTTGATTGACGTGGCGAGTGTAAGCCTACTATGTTATCTCCCCTTTTATTATCTATATTACATGGGATGTGGTGAAGATTGCCTAACTTGCGACATATGCCTTCAATGCGATTATGCCTCTAAGTCGTGCCTCGACACGTGGGAGATATAGTCGCATCGAGGGTGTTACACGCCTACCCCCTTAGGACGTGCCTCCCGAGCTTGTCGCTCCCTCGTGGCTGCTACTCGTTAGCTACGTTGGCATTTCCTTGAAAAGGAGAGGATGATACAGTATAGTAGAGATAAGTATTTCCCTCAGTTAAGAACCAAGGTTATCAATCCAGTAGGAGAACCACGCAACACCTCGTTAGCAGTACCCGCACACAAAATAACAAATACTTGCACCCAACGCGTACAAGGGGTTGTCAATCCCTCGGCGATTAATTGCAAGGATTAAATCTCATAGTGATAGATAGATAAATAAAATACAAAATAACATAAAGTAAAGAAAAAAATACAACAAGGTATTTTCGATTTTATTATATGTTAAAAGTAGACCCGGGGGCCATAGTTCTCACTAGAGGCTTCTCCCTTGAAGATAGCATACGATTGGTAAACAAATTACTGTTGAACAACTGAAAGAAAAGGGAATAATCATGACGATATCCAAGGCAATAATCATGTATATAGGCATCACGTTCGAGACAAGTAGACCGACTGAAAGTGTAATAATGCCCTTAATCTTATTTTGATGTTGATGACAACATGCAGTTTGGGACTAATCATGTTTATCAAGTATATCTCAGGATTATGTCTCAAGGGCCGTGTGTGGATCATAACTATGGACATATATAGTGTTACTATTCATCACCCAGGGTGCAAAATAAGTTATTCTTCACCCGAGGTAATCTTACGATCTCTTTCTAAATAAATTACATTTAGAATATAAATAGTTACATGCATATTGATTCAATATGTAAAATTTTGTATAAAAAACAAAAATGTAGGTTATAAGACTAGAAAAATCACATTTTATGTATGTTTTACACTATGTTTTATATTCGTAATTTTACGTAACATAAAATATTTTTTACGGCGAGTACATATTTTCTTACGTTCTCTTTTTATGTATGAAATAAGACATAATTTACGAAACGTAAAAATACGGTGCATTGATGTCAAAATAGAGAGGGGGTGAAGAATAGCGTGACCATATATATATATATATTATCAAAATAGTTATTCTGATAACACTTCCGCACTGCACGCTCAATGCAAGTGCACTTCATTGTTTGAACCAAGTGTGCTGCAGTACCGAGGCGAGTGAACTTTCCGTGGCAAAAAACTACACGTAGTGTTTTTTCTGTTACTGTTTTCGCTCTAGTTTTTTAAACGTTTGTCGGAACGAGGCGTGTAATATATCGTTGAGAAGCTATGGATTAGGCGCAACTTCCCCATGTTGAACACTTTTCAAGATTCCTCACGGTTTAAGAGCAGTTTTGAAAATGGTGCGGCCCACAACGAGTGTCAGTGAGCTTTTTTCGCATTTTTTTCTAAACCACTCGTCGGAATGAAGCAAATGATACACCGTTGGATAGATATCGTCGAGGCGCATCTTTTTCATATATATTTCTTTCTCTAATTCATTATGGTTTAAGAGCTGTTTCAAATTTACTAAATCACGAGATTCTGTTTTTCAATTTTTTCAAATTTTCGGTACTGTTTTCGCTCTAGTTTTTTAACCGTTTGTCGAAACGAGGCATGTAATATGTCGTTAGAAAGCTATGGAGAAGGCACAAATTCCACATGTAGAAATGGTTTTGAGATTCCTTATAGTTTTAAGTTAATTTTGAAAATTGTGTGACAGACGATAAGTGGCAGCGGCCGTTTTTCGCGAAATTTTTACAAACCGGTCGTCGAAATGATTTAAATGATATGTCATTGGAAAGATATCGATGAGACGCAAATTCTTCATGTAGAACACTCTCTCTAATTCCTTACGGTTTAAGAGTAGTTTTAAATTTACCGAAATGCGGACACTCTGTTTTTCGCGACACCCAAATCGACGTGGGTACTTCATCCGACTGAAAACCACACTGCATCGGACGAAAAACTGCACTGCATCAGACGGGTAAGAGAACTGCATGGTTTCTTTTATTCAAAGATAATTTTATCAAGGACAAGAAAGTAGAGTGCACTTCACATCAGGTGTAAATGAACCACAACACTATCAAGAAGTGAATCGCTTCCGTAACAATTTTTTGGCACTTACGGGATGAACAACATCATACGGCTGACCGCACTGCTTCAGAATGAAAACTGTACTGCATCAGACGGGCAAGCGAGCTGCATAATTTCTTTTGTCAGACGTAATTTTTCTCATACGAGTTTTTGTTGTCTTTTTTTTTAACTTTTTTTATGAACTAGTGGACCACAGAGACTAGGGCAAGTGAACCACATCATATATCGAAGTGAACCACATTACCATCTTGTTGTTTCGCTAAATTTTTCACACTTTCATGTTAGGTGCAAGTGAACAGCATCACTCTTTGAAAATGAACCACATCAGAGGACAAAATGCACTGCATGACCAAGTTTGAAACACAGAAACACATGAACAAAACAGAGTGCACTCTCTCATATGCAAAATAAATGTGCCTCTGTGACATCGAGGCAAGGCAAGCGTACTTCATTTTTTTCTCTTTCCATTGCAAACACATAGAATTCGCGTCACCTGGATACATTGAAAAATGCATTCACAAATCTCAAGAGAACTGCACCCATGGCCTGGCCGAACCTCTTGCCCGCTCTAACCAAACTTCGTGTCGTGGTCGTGCATGCAAACTACAAGGCTGGACTGGTAGAACCTCACCTGCACGGGGAGAGATGGGTTCTTGCTAGTGAACTTCAAAATAAACGAAATATTAATTCAAGGTGTGGCTGCAAGCGAACATAGAAAAATGCATGCAGTGAACCTCTCCAACACGAACACTGCACTGCAAACTCAAGGGTCACTGTATTGCACATCCACACACCACGGTACTCCAGCTTGGCGGATCGTTTGATTCCGAAAGTGGAAATGTATCATAGATGATGCTGATAGACACAGAATCATCACTAGGCTCCCAGCCGAACTGCAATGGAGGGCCAGCCGAGATGCATTTTGACCCCATCCCTGGATGCCCGCGATGCCCAGCCGTAGGCAGTGGCTGCAACGACCCGTCCGGGCAGTAGGTCGAGGTGGCGACGGGCAGGGAACTGGTCGACGGGAAACGTGGATTGGCGGTAGATCCGACCTTGGGTCGGAGGAGAGAGGCGAAGGTAGGGGCGCGACGAGGAAGACGAGGTAACGGTGGGGGGGGGTCAGAGGGTGGCTGGTTTGGCCATTTGCTTCTTGATCCCATCGCTTGGGGTGCAGCGGGTCCGGATCTGACGCCAGGGAGGCATGGGGGTCGTGGGGGCGCACCGGTGGTGGTCGGTCGAGGGTGGAGCACTTTATCAGGGAAGATGGCTGCGGGCAGTGCTAAAGTAGGCATGCCGGCCCGGATCCGTCACCGGGAGGCGCACTAGGGGCGGTTGCCAGCCCGAATCTGTCGACGGGAGTCCACAACTAGCGCTGGAGGGGCGGTGGCAGCCGGATCCGGCCGTTGAGGCCACGCAGGGGATCAGTGGTCGCCTGATCTGGTGATTAAGGCCTTGGACGGGGCCGGTGGAGTCGGAGGGCTGTGTTGCGGTGTAAGAGGCGTGCGGCAGCGATGTAGGGGTGGTGGGCTGTAAGGAGGGGGGGTGGGCGTGGCGGGGCACTGCGTCGCTGTAGGAGGAAGGTGGTGGCGCACCATCGGTGAGGAAGGTGGGGGATGGGTGACGTGGGCCATGGCATCGCCGTGGGAGGAAGGTGGTGGCGCGCCGTCGGTGAGGAAGTTGGGGGTGGGCACGGTGGGGCACCGGCCCGGTAGGAGGCAGGTAGGGCGGTGGGGGAGGTTAGGCGTGGATGGATCTGGTTCGGGGGGGCGCTGCTACGCGGTGGAAAGGGAGGGGATTGCGGGGGTGGTTTTGCACGGGGAGGAAGAAGGTGGGAGGTGGGGGTTGTGTGGGTGGGGTTTGACCGGGTGAGTGCACAGTTTCTTTAGTTCGGTTCGGTGGGTGTTACCAGAATAAGAAGTTTTGGTGTGTAGAATAAGACTTTTAAGGGTGTTATTACAATAGATTCATCATATATATCACTCCAGAGCGGAGATACAAGACAATTAGGTTTGGCTCTTTTTCGGTTTATTATTGAGTATAGGGATCCCGCAATATTAAGAGGGGATTGTCTGATTTCATGAAAAACTTGCCCAAAATCCACAAAGTATCCGATCACAATATCTCTGTTTCACCCCTAGCTCTTCCACTAACTTGTGCACAAAGTTTCTTGTGCACATGAGCTAGTGTGCTCTGTTTTCACCGGACATCCGATAATCTACAGACGTCCGACCCCTCATAGCCGACCGAGCATCTGGCTCTCTCCGAATGTCCGGTGCATCCTCACAGAATGTTTTTAGCAGATATCCGGTCCACTCCGGACGACCGGTCACCGGACATCCGTCTCTCTCCGAAAATCCGGTACTACCCCAACAGAATACTTATTAATAGATTTCCGGTCCACACCGGATGGCCGGTCACCGGACGACCGGCGCCTTCTGGACGTCTGGTGGCTGTGTCCTCGTGCTTCTTTTGTGGCCTGGTAGGATTCTCAACGACCGGACGACCGGCGGCCCGGCCGGACGTCCGGTCCAATCTGTGCCACCGGATATCCAGTAATCACCGGACGTCCGACAGCTCCAGTGCACTGAGTGGCTCAACGGTCAGTTTTACACTATCACTATATATAGCCTCCTCCCTCCCACGGGATAAGGTTGACCATTCACTTTGAGTTTTCCAAGAACACATCTCACTCTCTCTCTTGATCCCCTACACCAAATCCTAGATCCCCAAAGGATTTGGGAACATTTGAGAGAAGTTCTACAATCAAGTGATAGATCCACTCATTCCCCTCGTGATTTGAGCAAGTTCTTGAGCATTCCCCATTGTTCTCGTTACTCTTAGAGGTTGGAGACTCCTAGGCGGTAGGAGTCTTTCGGAGAGGAATCGACCATTGTGATTACCCCTGGAAAAGTTTGTGAGGGTTTGGAGACCACCCCAAAGTCTATCACTAGTGGTTGAGAAACGCCTCCATGGTGTTGTCTCAAAGGGAGAATAGGGTGAGCCTTTGTGGCATTGGTGTGCCTTCGTGGTAACATCCACCTCTCTAACGGTGACTAGCTTCCTACCATGGAAGTGAATGTCGGCATACATCCTCGTCTCCTGGAGTTGCGGTTATCACAAACCCTAACTCTCTACTTATGGTTACTTGTCTCTTAGCTCTTACTTATCATATTGTACTTGCTTACTCACTTACTTGTTTATCTTGCTTATCCCTTAGCATCATACATGCAATTGTTAGGCTCACTTTCATATTCCGCATTATTACCTAAAATTTGTAATTATATCTATTCGCCCCCCCTCTAGGTCCATCTCGGTCCTTTCAATTGATATCAGAGCCTCGTGCTCTATTCTTGTGGCTTAGCCGCCCTAGAGCAAGATGAACCCCGATGGGACGCCCCCTGTTGCAGATCCGGAGAACACATGAACGGCTTCCACAGAAGTCAAGTCCTTCACTTCTGAGGATTTGGAATGAGCCTTGGTTCAAATGAGAATAGCCACACTAACCACGATGCTTGCACCACTTTCTGGTGGTGCGGCCTCGAGGCCAGCTGTGCCTACTCCTTCACTTGCCCAACAACCTCCTAGTAATGAACACTCCGGTGTTCCTTGGCTTTATGCAAGACCTCAAATAGAGAAACCAAAGTATAACCCTCAAGGCAAACATCCTTTACTTGATGGCACTACTGATTTTGCTTTGTGAAGAGTTGCTATGCAGGATCATCTTCGATATGGAAATGATGAGATGTTGGAGATCTTGGAGTATGGCTACCAAGCTGTTGATCCGAAGAATCTTACTCCAAGAGAGGTATATGACAAGAATCTCAACGACACAACAACCATGTGCATAAGGAGAGGTATGACTGACATGCAAAGGAGACCATACATACATATCACAAGTGCCAAGGAATTATGGGATAACATTTTGAGGACCAAGACCGGTACCTCCACTCTATGGCTTGCTCAATGTGAAATTGCCAAGGGTCAATTGCAAAACTTTAGTGCATTGAGTGGCTCACCGGATGTCCGACAACTCTAGTGCATCGAGTGGCTCAACGGTCAGTTTTACACTATCACTATACATAGCCTCCTCCCTCCCACGAGATAAGTTTGACCATTCAGTTCGAGCTTTCCAAGAACACATCTCACTCCCTCCCTTGATCCCCCACACCAAATCCTAGATCCCCAAGGGATTTGGGAACATTTGAGATAAGTTCTCCAATCAAGTGATAGATCCACTCCTTCCCCTTCTTCTCACCAAAGGAATTCGTGATTTGAGCAAGTTCTTGAGCATTTCCCATCGTTCTTGTTACTCTTGGAGGTTGGAGACTCCTAGACGGTAGGAGTCTTTCGGAGAGGAATCGACCATTGTGAGTATCCCCGAAAAAGTTTGTGAGGGTTTGGAGACCACCCCAAGGTCTACCACTAGTGGTTGAGAAATACCTTCGTGGTGTTTTATCAAAGGGAGAATAGGGTGAGCCTTCGTGGCGTTGGTGTGCCTTCGTGGTAATATCCACCTCTCTAATGGTGACTAGCTTCCCTGCAAGGAAGTGAACATCGGCATACATCCTCGTCTCCTGGAGTTGCGGTTATCCCTAACCCTAACTCTCTACTTGTGGTTACTTGTATCTTAGCTCTTACTTATCATATTGTACTTACTTACTCACTTGCTTGTTTATCTTGCTTAGCCCTTAGCATCATACTTGCAATTGTTAGGCTCACTTTCATATGCTGCATTATTGCCTAAAATTGCTAAGTAATAATTAAAATTTGTAATTGTACCCATTGTTGAGGAAATCGTTAACTGGTAACTGCTCGGTTGGCTGGCGAGTAGGGGATTAATAGGCTAATCGGCAAGTTAATCGGCCATTTAATCAATTAACCAGACGATTTATCAGTTTATCGGCTACTCGGTGAACCTACGAGTAGGGATTAATCGGCAAGTTAACTGGTTAATCGGATGAATTCTTGAACAGGGATCGTACCTATTCACCCCCCTCTAGGTCCATCTCGATCCTTTCACGGACTCATGCCCACATCTACTACTATCACTCCATACATCGACCGCTATCCAGCATGCATAGTATTAAGTTCATAAAGAATGGAGTAATGCCTTAAGAAAGATGGCATGATGTAGACAAAATAAACTCATGCATGAATAAACCCCATCTTTTTGTCCTTAATGGCAATGATACAAATACGTGTCCTGTCCCTTTCTGTCACTGGGATTGAGCACCGCAAGATCGAACCCATCACAAAGCACCTCTCCCATTGCAAGAAAAATAAATCTAGTTGGCCAAACCAAATCAATAGATAGGAGAGAAATACAAAGCTATAATAATCATGCATAAAAGAGTTCGGAGAAGACACAAATAATATTCATGGATAATCTAATCATAAACTCAGAATTCATCGGATCCCAACAAACACACCGCAAAAATTGATTAGATCGAATAGATCTCCAAGAACATCGAGGACAATATTGTATTGAAGATCAAATAAAGAGAAGAAGACATCTACCTACTAACTATGGACCCGTAGGTCTATGGTAAACTACTCACACATCATCGGAAGGGTAGCAAGGTTAGTGCAGAGCCCCTCTGTCGTGGAATCGTCACGGCAGATGTCCTTAGTGTCAGGACTTAGTCGCGAGGCCAACGCATCTATGTGGTAGCTTGAGAGGGCTTGAGCGGGATGAGAGACGCAGGGCGGATCAACACGCAAGACAAGGATTTAGACAGCTTCGGGCCCCGGGAAACATCATCCGGTAATAGCCCTACATGCTGTTTGTGGCTAGGTATCATTATCATCACGAGGGAGTCGCCGTAAACCGGCTCTCCTCTTTTTGTCTAGCCCTAAGATTGTTTCTTCTTGCTCCTCCCTCTTTGGGGAGCCCTGCCCCTCCTTATATATGTTGAAGGGGCGGTTTATATGTGGAGTCCTATTAGGATTAGGACTGGCCTATCTCTAATACAAACCGGATACAAGTCCTGGTCTTAACTCCTTGTAAGGTAAATATTCCTCATGCCTTTCCTCTTAAACCGGCCCACCATAGTATGAACCGGCCTTCTGGGCCATGGGCCTCGTCATCCATCTGACCCGCCCGCCGGGTTACTAATGAACCGCCAAGACCGGGCGGGTAGCCGGTGAACCGCCAAGCTCCGGGCGGGTTACCAGTGAGTCATCCAGTCCGGCCGGTTTATACTCCCGGCCGGTTTACGCCACGGGGTATATCCCCGACATTAGCCCCCAATTTAATTTGGATTTATCCATGTTAAACTGATCATGTAAAACAAGTAAAAGAAAAAATTTGATAGATTATGCTCCGAGTTAAGAATTCTTGTAAACCGGCATCTGAGCATCCTTAATTCCTTGCCATTTCCTTCTTCTAGAAAATCCAGGTCAATAAGCCAACTTCATAATCAATTTGCCGACATTGGTTTGTCACCGAGAAATATTGTGAAGAATAACTCCTTTGACTCAGCTCCCAAAGCGCCGATTTAAGAAATATGGGTCTGAAAATACTTATCTGATATTCAGCCGGTTTGAAGATGTAAAACTTGCCGGTTTAATATTACCAAAAATGGCCGGTTTATAAATATTGATGGCACCAGGTCATAATTGTTATCAACACCGGGTCATGTAATTGATCTTCCTGATTTGCTCAAAACTGATAAAAAGAAGATGTTCCTCCTTTATATGCATAATACCTGTAGCCCCCAAGTCTTAAGAGGAGAACATAGTGATAACTTAAGACTTGCTCCAATAAGTGTTTCAACCTTGAAGAAATCCGGTTTGTTCATCTCAATCATATAAACTGAATACTCCATATATGTAGCCCCCAAGTGCCGGGTTGTCATGCTTGCAGCAACCTGGGACTTGTAATTGCTGAAAAACTTCAATCAGTGTAGCCCCCAAGTGCCGGGTCATTATGCAATAATTAGCAGGGACTTTATAAATATAATCATGTAGACTTGAGCAGTGATGTGTAGCCCCCAAGGGCCGGCTTAGTAAAATAATACTGAACCGGGACTTGATATATACTTCAATGAAAATAACACCTTATAATGTAGCTTCCATCGTAGGGCTTGAACCCACGTCCACAAGGTTAAGAGTTTTGTGCTTTACCAACTGAGCAATGAATCCTTCACTATTATGGACGAAAATTTGTGTACCTTTAATTGTTGATAGGAGCAATTGGTAGCCCCCAAGGGCCGGCTCATTATAATATGATGAGTCGGGTCTTCAATAAGACTAGTAAAAATGACTTTGCATTAGCCCCCAAGTGTCATGGTGCATGCTTGCAGCGACATGAGACTTGCATGTAATCTCAATTTGAATAATATAGCCCCCAAGTGCCGGGTCGTGAGCCTGCAGCGACTCGGGACTATTCCTTCCATTGTAGAATAAATCATATCCTTTGATAAAATAATAACTGTTGCGCTAAAGCGACTTTGAAAACTTAATAATACCGGTTATTAATAACCATAAAAATCCAGCCATGTTGGCTATTCAATATAATATAATCCGGTATGAAAACCTTATTCATTCAATATCATAATGAAAAGCCAGCCAAGTTTGGCTACTTGAATAATATAACCCAATGATTTATAAGCGCATAATTCCGATGGCGCAATCCAAATATATATATGCTGGCGACTTATAGTCCAAAAACCAGGCCGGGTTAACAAACCTGTTTCTGCATACAACAAGTTTAAAGTGTCCTGGCGGTTTACCGCCGGACGGGTCATAATGCCCAACATATAACCTGGGTTTATAACCAAGGCTGCATTTAGAATAATTGAATATGAAACATATCATACCTACGACATTGAATCACATCGTTGGTTTACCAACTTCTTTTTTAGTAAGGGTGATAACCCAAATCTCGAGTACTGATAACTCCTTCCATATTGTGCCGGTTTATGATAAAACCGTGCCGGGTTGTGATAAACACCGTGTTACTCCATAAGAGGATGTTAACAACAAGGATCAAACCGGGTAAATAGTCTCCGGATTGACGTGAACTGTGTTCCGTCAATTGATTGGTTAAAAAAAATTTTGTCGGTTTAAAAAACACAATGAAAAGCAAAAACCCCCCTTCAAAGAAAAGTGTGAAGCAAAAGAAAAGTTTTATTTAAACTGATCAAATGGCGTTACCATGGCCAAACACGACCAAGCTCCCGTTAGGTGTAACTATGGTTCTAGTCAGCCAGGTCCCCAGATGAAACCGTGGCATTTATGCCGACCAAATGGCGTGGTCATGGTTCGGGTTCGACCAAGCCCCCAAGTGATTCTGTGGCCTTAGGCCGACCAAGAGGCGTGACTGGTTCAGACATGACCAAGTCCCCAAGTGATCTGGTGGCTTTCGCCTATCAAGAGGCATGGTATTGGTTCGGACACGACCAATCCTCCAAGTGATATAACACGATGCTTTTAGCAAAGCGAACTCAAGGGGTAAACCGGAGGCCACTTTAGAGCAACTCCGTGTAACCTCACATGATGTAAAAGAACAGAGACCCTGCTTTATGAAGCAGAAGCCCCCATGTGATCAATAATATGTCAGGCCAGTAAGGCGGGATACCCATGTTTGAACCGCGCATCATGGCAGCAGGTCCTCTTTGGCAATTTTTAACTTTTTGCAAGAGATAAATTCTTCTTGAACCGGGATCTTGAACCGGATATTGAGAGCTTCAAAGCTTTGTGGGAGACATCTTTCCCTTGAACCGGATTTTAAACCGGAATCTTCATTTTCAGCCAGAAAATTTTCTGACGGCCTTTAAACCCGAACTTGCGAGAAGTTAATTCCTTTTTTGAACCGGACATTATTAAACTGGATTTGAGCGCTTCAGAGCTTTGTGGGAGAACAGATTTCCCTTGAACCGGACTGTAAACCGGACATTTGAGAGCTTCAGTCAGACTGACTTCCCTTGAGACGGATTTTAAACCGGAATCCTTTCTGATGACCTGGATCTTCTTCATTGAGCCGGAATTTTGTAACTGTCATATACTTTCTAAACCGGAAATTTTCTGACGGCCTTTAAACTTTCATCAATATAACAGTAGCCTCCGGGACCGGGTTATCCTTCCCTCCATCGTCCTGGGGTTTTTAAATTTGCTGAAACTGGCAATATTCGCTGAATCATGTCATCGTAGCCCCCGAGTCTCAAAGGTGACTTGAGGAGTTGGCTTGAGGCTCTCCATATTTGACCGTGATATAAACCGGCATAACTTGTATATCATTGGCATTGATAGCACGATGTGAATCCATAGAAGGTTGAGGTGACTGCAGCGGGTTGTAAATGATCCCATATGAGCCGTGTCAGCAACTCGGCCAATGGTTCCTTCCAACTAGCGATTTGAACTTAATCAAAACTATAGTGGCGGCGACTTGTGCGCCCAATAAACAGCTCATGCAGACAGGTGCGGCCCGGTATGTTGATGTAGACCAGGCCGCGAGAGACGGATGACAAAAGCGACCGCAACATCAGAGGTAGCTCGGATAGATGAACTGGCCGCGGCATTGTAAACCGGTGCGGACGGGGAAGATCGGCACCGGTGTCGTAAACCGGCGCGGACGAGCAAGTTAACCACGTCGTGCTGATGTAGGGAACAATTGTCCTGCATCAAAAACATCGCAAGCCGGAGTAATTTGTTCTTTGACAAAAACAATATGTGTCAAAAATAGACTTAGATAGATTTCACCTGATATGTTAGGCCGGAAATTATCCGCCGCTGAGTTGATGATCACCTCGGTGACGGTTGTAAGCCGGTGCAGACGCCTGACCCGGCCGCGAGAGCGGACGGGTGTGTCGTCCGTGGCGTGGTAAGCTGGTGCGGACGGACGAGTTGGCCCCGACACTGATGAAGCGGGGGACGACGACTTGCCCATGTAGCCGTCCAGCAGCATGGCACGAACCAACCCTAGTGCAATAATCTTAGCGCGCCCCTTTGCGACACCTTTGTAACAAATAATGGTTCTGCCCAAAAATAGCAAAGACCAAAGTAATTGTTCTTGGAGAAACATTATTTATGCAAATAAAATATGTAGGAAGGATAGCACCTCGTAATATTATGCGGTGCCAGTAGGCTGGCTTGTCGCAGGTACCACGAGGCACACAGTACGCCGCGCTCCCGTCAGTCTCCATGATTTGATTGATCTGACTCCGAATCACTGATCCGTTTTGCAGCAGCGCACTGCTCCTGGACCGCGGCGGCACCCATGGGTCAATGATAGTGGGGTCAACGGAAGCAGAGGCGACCCAGCGCGCGCCGGTTCAATGCACAGCAGTGGCGACAGTAGGGCCCCGGCCGGCTTACAACGAAGGCGAGACCGCTCACGACGAGGGCGATTTGACGCAGCGGACAGACTTTGACAGTGGTGTCTCTCTGAACAGTAATGGTGGATATGCATGGTACTCTCGAGCCGCTGCTGAGCTTGCTTCATTCGTATATACAAGAAAAAATGTGGCCGCAATGGCAGAGGCGACACGGCCACTGAGGTGGCAAATCCGGCTCCCTTGACAGCTCTTGCTTTCCATACGTTGATTCTCTTTGGGACTTGAATTGCTCAAGAGAAGTAGTACTCCTTGGACGTATTTTATTTTAGCATCTACTGACTCCGATTAGTAGTGGCAACGTCAGACCGGAAATCAAACTGTGATAAAAAATCCACTGCTTCCGCTGTTTCCGGATTGACGATTGATGTGACGTTTCTGCCGCTGTCGCTGTTTGCTTTGCTGTCTGGGCCAGTACGCCAATATCTTGGGCGATATTGCTTGTACGCGGGCTCAACGGCTGTACGCGTGGTTCTCTGTCAGATCCGACCCGATTTGGGTGTCCGGCTCAGTCTCCTACCTCCGAATTTTTTTACCAAACTTTATTGCTAGTTACTAGATCGGATTCGATGGATCACTTTGCCTCGGCGGCCCGCAGCAGAATTCCAAACCCGGCTCTGCCAAAGACTATTTCCTGCTGAACTTTCTTCATCCGGTCAATTGCGAACTTCCCGAAACTCTGAAGAAGAATCCCTTCAAGAACTCAACACCATCGTGCGCAGGCCCCATGGTGGGCGCCAACTGTCGTGGAATCGTCACGGCAGATGTCCTTAGTGTCAGGACTTAGTCGCGAGGCCAACGCATCTATGTGTTAGCTTGAGAGGGGTTGAGCGGGACGAGAGACGCAGGGCGGATCAACACGCAAGACAAGGATTTAAACAGCTTCGGGCCCCGGGAAACATCATCCGGTAATAGCCCTACATGCTGTTTGTGGCTAGGTATCATTACCATCACGAGGGAGTCGCCGTAAACCGGCTCTCCTCTTTTTGTCTAGCCCTAAGATTGTTTCTTCTTGCTCCTCCCTCTTTGGGGAGCCCTGCCCCTCCTTATATATGTTGAAGGGGTGGTTTACATGTGGAGTCCTATTAGGATTAGGACTAGTCTATCTCTAATACAAACCGGATACAAGTCCTGGTCTTAACTCCTTGTAAGGTAAATATTCCTCATGCCTTTCCTCTTAAACCGGCCCACCATAGTATGAACCGGCCTTCTGGGCCATGGGCCTCATCATCCATCTGACCCGCCCGCCGGGTTACTAATGAACCGCCAAGACCGGGCGGGTAGCCGGTGAACCGCCAAGCTCCGGGCGGGTTACCAGTGAGTCATCCAGTCCGGCCGGTTTATACTCCCGGCCGGTTTACGCCACGGGGTATATCCCCGACACCCTTCGTGGTTGATTACCTCTTTGGAAGATTGCCGGAAAAGGCTTCCAGATGGGATATCTCGAGAACAGAAGCTTGTGGCGGTGGAAAAAGTTTTTCTGGTGGCCTTCTATTGGTTTCCCGATTTTAGAGAATTTATAGAGGCGGAATTAGGTCAGACGGGTGAACATGGGCCCCATGAGCCACCAGGGCGTGCCTACACCCTTGGGCACGCCCAAGTGCCTCGGGGGCCCCTTCTTTATCTTCTGGCCCTCTCTCGAAGCTTCTAGGGTCTCTTATGTCCAGAAAAAAATCTCCAAAAAGTTCCGTGGCATTTGGACTTTGTTTGGTACTGATATTTTGAAAAACCAAAAACACGCAAAAACGTCAACTAGCACTAGCCACTAAGTTAATAGGCTAGTCGTAAAAATAATATATAATTGCTTGTAATTGCATACAAAACATCCATGATTGATACTATAATAGCATGGAACAATCAAAAATTACATATAAGTTGGAGTCAAGCATCGCTAACCTTAATTCCTGCTCGTCCTCGAGTAGGTAAATGACAAAAAAAATTACGTGGAATGCTACCTATCACATTCATCATATAATCTTTTCTTTTTTGGCATGAATATTTGGATTCGAGTGATTCGAAGCAATAGTCTATAATTTGACATGAAGATATAAATACTCAATCATACTAACATGCAACCATCTTGTTCAAAATATGAACGCTAAAGGAAGTTATAACCCATTATGCTGAGTCATTGGTCCATTCATGAAACACACTCGACATTAACTACACCCAATACACAAGTATGATAATAGTTCTCTCTAGTTGGTGCTTTATAAGAGAAGATGAAGACTCAAAATAAAATAAAAATGCATAAAAGTAAAATAGATATGCCATTTGCAGAGGGAAGCAGAGATTTGCAGAGGAGCCATATAGGTAGGCATAGTGGACTCATTTGGCACAACTTTGGGTTTAAGGAATTGGATGCACAACTTTGGGTTTAAGGAATTGGATGCACAAGCTGCATTCCCACTTAGTACAAATAGAGGCTAGCAAATAGATTGAGAAGCAACCAACCAGAAAACAGAAACGGACATAAACATGCATTGAGAATAACTAACACTGAATAATGCACCATAGGTAGGATATGACTTTGGTGCATAATTATTGACTTTACGTGCATGCATAGGGAATCACAAACCTTAACACCAATATTCTTACTAAATCACAATTACTCACTAGCATAACTCACATACTATCATCTCCATATTGCAAAACTATTCCAAGGAATCAAACTTATAATATCCAGTGATCTACATGAACGTTTTATTATATATATCCTTCTTGAATATCCATCTCATTAGGATCAAATTCATATCTTGTGCATATTACCATTACTATTGTCAACTCTGAAAATAATATAAATGAAGCATGAGAGTTCATCCATTTCTTCAAAATATAATCACTGTCGTGCTCTAAAAGATATAAGTGAAGCACTAGCGCAACTGCCTGTTGGAGATATGCCCTAGAGGCAATCATGTATGATGATATTTCCTATGTGTTTATGAATAAAGATAGTCCTTGGAAATTATCAATGATGTGTATCAGCAAGTAGGTGACTTGTTTGTGGGACTATGCATTGTATGATGACTGTCCTAAAAGGTCCCTAGTCGAAAGGGCTGTGTGGACGCGTAGCCGACTAGACTAGCATATGACACGGTTGATGGCTTGGTCTCACTAGCCATGAAGCATTGGATGCTAACCGGATAATATGGACTTGGAAGGATCTGGTCGGATTCGACGTAGTCGGATCCGAGTTGAGATAATGTCCGAGTGGGACAGACCCAACTATGAGACGCGGCGATATGTCATCTGTGAGTCTCTAGTACAACATATGTTCTATGTCCTAAGACATGAGCTGGCGCGTGTACTCGGGATGGTGACAGACTTGCTTTGGGCCAACCAAACGCTACTCCGTGACTGGGTAGTTACAAAGGTAGGTTTCAGGCTTCTCTAGACCCATGTTGCGAGACATGGTCGAGCAAGATGGGATTTGCCCCTCCGATCAGGAGAGATATACTTTGGGCCCCTCGTGTGATCCGACCAGGATAAGCATGGCCATGCGACAAGGATTATGAGATAATCTAGTTTGTGGTCGGCATCACTGGAACAAGAAAGAGCTCTGGCTAGCACAAGGATGATAGGATCGCCTTGAGCCTGACAACATATATCGTGTGGCAAAAGGAATGGAAGTATGATGTATAGGTTCGCCTAACCAGCTTCATAGTCTGCTTGGTGTTCGGCATGCCTTGCTAGGGGCCACTACCAACAGTGCAGTTCGGAGGTGATCCGAACTACGACCAAGCCAGCTTGAACCTAAGGGGTCGCGCGCTTAAGGGAAGGACCTACGAAGTCGGATCCGAGGACACAGGTCGGATGTGATCCGAGCTTTGTTCGGATTCTGGCTGAGTAGACTTATGGGCTTTAGGGTCCATGCGAGGACCAAGTGTTGAGCCCTCGACAGACGCCTATATAAAGTGGGGGTGAGGAACACTCATGTGGTTGATCACTTCGACGCTGTCACTACGGTTTGCATGTGTTGTGAATAGACACCTCCACTCGCCGCCGGTTGTGTGATCGGACCTAGCAGTCCTCCGCACGACATTCCTCCTGCACGTGGGGATACCTTTAGAGGCGGTGCACTTGCGCCGCTCCGGCAAACCTGTACATGGGAACCGACGACCGGCTGTTCGAGGGAGATCGGACGAGGAGGAGACGATACACGTGGACGTGCAGCCCCAACTCTTCTTCCGTTGCACGGCACTGCGCGTCTAGTGGTAATGATCTGTGATCCATTCCCGTAGCATGTTCCTGGTTGTTCTGCGCATAGGAAAATTTTAATTTGCATTCAATGCACCCTACCATAGAACCCAACAGTGGTATCAGAGCCTCTGCTATAGGATTTGGATTCAGATCGTATGCATATTAGATATGTGGAGGCGATAGATGAGATCTATTGTCGTTGACGAGATTGGCTGTGTGCACTATTGATGAGATCAACTGCACATGGGGATCAATGTGGCTATGTTTTCTGATGATCGGAGTCGATGGGGTCGTGACACAACCTACCCCTATCGGTCGGTATCTGCTATCGGGGTTAACAATGAAACGTAAATCCGAACCGGACTCGCAATGATTGATAAGATCAGACAGATCGGAAAATTCAGCTTAATCGGACCGCCGTGTGCGTAGCGCCTTGTATTTCATACACGATCACTCAAACCGGTAGAATGTGATTCTATGTGTAACTTTGTTTTGCAGGTTTGATGTGAATAGTATGGCTCATGTGTATGTGATGGATGTATGTAAATTATACATGGCCTGCGTGTCATGTTTGTCAGCCGGAAGGAGCCAAAATGTTGTCATTATATTGTATAACGACCTGCGTGTCGACTTGTGACTCTATGTAAAATTCATTACTAGTTGTAGTAGTTGGATAATAGAGATCAGGTTGGTGGCTTGGCGTCCCAGCGTGACAAACAAGATGGAGTTCCTAGATCGTCATCAGAGTCGGAGCCGACTTGGAAGAACATCCATGAAGGAGCCATACTATTTCACAATATATGTTTTATTTGTGATTGTTATGCTTCTTGTTTTCTATGCATGTTAGAATGATAGAAAGATCCCTCGTTAATATCAAGAAATTGGCCATCCCCGATGTTGCACCTTCGCACGTCAAGTATGTCTAGTAGTGGGCTCATAAAATTGGGGTGCTGCTAGGTGTCCTTGAACTGAAGGGTTCGTGTCGGACACGGACATGCACTGCGTCAGGTTAACTTGACAAGGCTATCAAAACGGTTTTGGTCCTTGTGGCAAAGAAGGTTCGCTGCCGGGGTATGAGATACCTTCCCGACCGACATGAGTCATATAGAATTAGCAAGGAGTTGCTTACCGGATAGGCATGTTGTCTAGCAGTGATCCTAAATCTCACTAGTCGCATGTGCTAGTCGGATCCTGAATCACTGAGAGTTTGCAGAGGGATGCCAACTTCAGTGGGAGTATTTATATTTAAGGCTTGAATTACTCTACATAAACACATTGCTTAGTGATTGCATATTTTGTGTTGTAGATCAATGGCACCACCTGCTCCACCCAACTTTGCATTGAAATCAATTCTGGAAAAGGATAAACTAAATGGAACAAACTTTACCACCTGGTATAGAATTCTAAGAATTGTTCTCAAGCATGATAAAAAGGAACAAGTTCTAGAGGATCCACTTCCAGAGGAACCTACCGATAATGCTAGTGCCATGATACGTCCATTTTGCATCATGCTTTTATATCGATATTTATTGCATTATGGGATGTTATTACACATTATGTCACAATACTTATGCCTATTCTCTCTTATTTTACAAGGTTTACATAAAGAGGGAGAATGCCGGCAGCTGGGATTCTAGGCTGGAAAAGGAGCAAATATTCGAGACCTATTCTGCACAGCTCCAAAAGTCCTAAAACTTCACGGAAGTCATTTTTAGAATATATAAAAAATAATGAGCGCAAGAAGTTCCAGAGGGGGCCACACCCTGCCCACGAGGGTGGGGGGCGCGCCCTACCCACCTAGGCGCACCCCCTGCCTCGTGGGCCCCCTGGTGGCCCTCCGATGCCCATCTTCTGTTATATGGAGTCTTTCAATGAGGAAAAAATCATAAGCCAGCTTTCGGGACGAGACTCCGCCACCACGAGGTGGAACCTTCGCAGAACCAATCTAGGGCTCCGGCAGAACTGTTCTGCCGGGGAAACTTCCCTTCGGGAGGGGGAAATCATCGCCATCATCATAACCAACGATCCTCTCATTGGGAGGCGGTCAATCTCCATCAACATCTTCACCAGCACCATCTCCTCTCAAACCCTAGTTCATCTCTTGTATCCAGTTCTTGTCTCTAAGTCCGGGATTGGTACATGTGGGTTGCTAGTAGTGTTAATAACTCCTTGTAGTTGATGCTAGTTGGTTTATTTGGTGGAAGATCATATGTTCAGATCCTATATGCACATCAATACCCCTCTGATTATGAACATGAATATGCTTTGTGAGTAGTTACGTTTGTTCCTGAGGACATGGGAGAAGTCTTGCTATTAGTAGTCATGTGAATTTGGTATTCGTTCGATATTTTGATGAGATGTATGTTGTCTCTCCTCTAGTGGTGTTATGTGAACGTCGACTACATGACACTTCACCATTATTTGTGCCTAGAGGAAGGCATTGGGAAGTAATAAGTAGATGATGTGTTGCTAGAGTGACAGAAGCTTAAACCCTAGTTTATGTGTTGCTTCGTAAGGGGCTGATTTGGATCCATATGTTTCATGCTATGGTTAGGTTTACCTTAATACTTTTGTTGTAGTTGCGGATTCTTGCAATAGAGGTTAATCATAAGTGGGATGCTGATACGTCTCCGTTATCTCTATAATTTTTGATTGTTCCATGCCAATATTCTACAACTTTATATACTTTTGGCAACTTTTTATACTATTTTTGGGACTAACATATTGATCCAGTGCCCAGTGCCAGTTCCTGTTTGTTGCATGTTTTTTGTTTCGCAGAATATCCATATCAAACGGAGTCCAAACGGGATAAAAACTGATGGAGATTTTTTTTTGGAATAAATATGATTTTTGGGAAGAAAAATCCACGCGAGACGGTGCCCGAGGTGGCCACGAGGCAGGGGCGCGCCCCTGACCCTCGTGGGCCACCCGTAAGGCGGTTGATGCCCTTCTTTCTCCACAAGAAAGCTAATATCCGGATAGAGATCGTGTTAAAATTTCAGCCCAATCGGAGTTACGGATCTCTGGGAATATAAGAAACGGTAAAAGGGAAGAACCTGGGAACGCAGAAACAGAGAGAGACAAAGAGACAGATCCAATCTCGGAGGGGCTCTCGCCCCTCCCATGCCATGGAGGCCAAGGACCAGAGGGGAAGCCCTTCTCCCATCTAGGGAGGAGGTCAAGGAAGAAGAAGACGAAGGGGCCCCCTCTCCCCTTCTCTTCCGATGGCGCCGGAACGTTGTCGTGGCCATCATCATCATCACCACGATATACACCAACACCTCCACCGTCTTCATCAACATCTCCATCACCTCCCCCCTCTATCTATAGCAGTCCACTCTCCCGCAACCCGCTGTACCCTCTACTTGAACATGGTGCTTTATGCTTTATATTATTATCCAATGATGTGTTGCCATCCTATGATGTCCGAGTAGATTTTCGTTGTCCTATCGGTGGTTGATGAATTGCTATGATTGATTTAATTTGCTTGTCGTTATGTTGCTGTCCTTTGGTGCCCATCGTATGATCGCGCGCGTGGATCACACCATAGGGTTAGTTGTATGTTGATAGGACTATGTATTAGAGGGCAAGAGTGACAGAAGCTTCAACCTAGCATAGAAATTGATGCATACGGGATTGAAGGGGGACCAATATGTCTTAATGCTATGGTTGGGTTTTACCTTAATGAACGTTAGTAGTTGCGGATGCTTGCTAATAGTTCCAATCATAAGTGCATAGAATTCCAAGTCAGGGATGACATGCTAGCAGTGGCCTCTCCCACATAATACTTGCTATCGGTCTAGTAAAGTAGTCAATTGCTTAGGGGCAATTTCGCAACTCCTACCACCACTTTTCCATACTCGCTATATTTACTTTATTGTTTCTTTATCTAAACAGACCCTACTTTTTATTTACGTACTCTTTATTATCTTGCAAACCTATCCAACAACACCTACAAAGTACTTCTAGTTTCATACTTGTTCTAGGTAAAGCGAACGTCAAGCGTGCGTAGAGTTGTATCAGTGGTCGATAGAACTTGAGGGAATATTTGTTCTACCTTTAGCTCCTCGTTGGGTTTGCCACTCTTACTTATCGAAAACCGTTGTGATCCCCTATACTTGTGGGTTATCAAGACCTTTTTCTGGCGTCGTTGCGGGGGAGCAATAGCGTGGGGTGAATATTCTCGTGTGTGCTTGTTTGCTTTATCACTAAGTAATTTTTATTTTCTGTTCTTAGTTGTTCTCTATCTTTAGTTATGGATATGGAACACGAAATTCCAAAAAAATTAGGTGTACTTGCTACTCATGGAGATGGGGAACCTCCTAAAACCCTCGATGATGGTTATGTGAAAAATATTATGTACTACTTTAATAATCCTGAGAAAATCCCATTCAATTATGTAATGGGAGTAATGTTGGATCAACATGAATACTTTAGGGATTACCGCTTGACACAAAAGGGAAACTATTATGGGATCAAATTCATATATTGAATTGGTATGCTAGGCAACTATGCTTGAGATATGATTATACTTGTTGCTCTAAGGTGAAGGCTCCACACCTTCCCTTTTCATGTGAATTTAATGATAATGAAACCTTAGCTTCTTATGCTAATGGTATATATGATTACTATGATGTGGAACAAATAGAAGAATTTGTTGCTTTTAAGGGTGCTTATGAAATTGAATCTTTGTTTGAAAAGCATGAAGCTTATGATGATGATGTTTATAGGCCTAGAAATTTAGCTATCTTAAAATATTGCTATGATAATGATGAATATAATTCCTATATTAATGCGCTTATTGAGAAAGTCTCCGCTGTCCAAGAAGAGACTAATATTTTGCAGGAGTCTATGGAAGAAGAAATTGATGAAACTATGAGCTCATTGGATGAAAAAGGTGAGGAGGAGAGCGAAGAACAAAAGGAGGAAGAGCGGATTAGCTACTCGTGCCTACCTTATAATGAGAGTAACTCTTCAACTCATACATTGTTTAATTTCCCTTCGTGCTTACCGAAGGATGATTGCTATGATGATTGTTATGATCCCGTTGATTCTTTTGAAATATCCCTTTTTGATGATGCTTGCTATGCTTGTGGCCAAGATGCCAATATGAATTATGCTTATGGAGATGAACTTTCTATAGTTCCTTATGTTAAACATGATATTGTTGCTATTGCACCCACACATGATAGTCCTATTATCTTTTTGAATTCTCCAAACTACACTATATCGGAGAAGTTTGCTCTAATCAAGGAATATATTGATGGGTTGCCTTTTATCGTTGCACATGATGATTTTGATGAATATAATATGCATGTGCTTGCTGCTCCTCCTTGCAATTATTATGAGAGAGCAACTATATCTCCACGTCTCTATGTTTCCAATATGATAAAATTGCAAGAAACTGTTTATACTATGCATTGGCCTTTACTTTGTGTGCATGAATTGTTCTTTTATGACATGCCGATGCATAGGAAGAGAGTTAGACTTTTTTATTGCATGATATATGTTACTTTGTGCTCACTACTAAATTATAAATCATTGTTAATTAAAATTGGCTTTGATATACCTTGGGATCCGGGTGGATTCATTACTTGAGCACTATATGCCTAGCTTAATGGCTTTAAAGAAAGCGCTGCCAGGGAGACAACCTGGAAGTTTCAGGGAGTCATTTATTTCTGTTGAGTGCTTTCATATAGTTTAAAAACAACAAAAATAAAGATGGGAACCCAAAACTTTTTCAAAAAGGAAAGCGAAAGTGAGAAAGACAAGCATTGTTGAAGTGGGAGCTAGCCTTAAACTTTGTTCATGCTCACGGAAACTTTGTGAATCTTGATTACAGAAACTTTTCAATAAAAATAATTATCCCCTTGTACAATTCCATTGTATTATAAAAATAATGTGCCAAGGTTTGCCTTTAGGATGTTTACATTTGCTTGATGGTTTGTACGGTGCAGGACAGAAACTTTGGCTGTAGTGCGCGATTTTACATTTTTAGCTGGAACGTCAAATGGTTCTGATTCTTTTTGCACTGTCTTCCTATGCAAATTGTTTATTTTTCCTAATTTTGGTAGAAGTTCTCAAGTATCAGAAGTATGGTGAATGTTCAGATTATCACAGACTATTCTGTTTTAGACAGATTCTGTTTTTGATGCATAGTTTGCTTGTTTTGATGAAACTATCGATTCATATCAGTGGATTTAGCCATGAAAATTTTTATATTACAGTAGACACAATGCAAAACAAAATATGAATTGGTTTGCAATAGTACTTAGAGTAGTGATTTGCTTTATTATACTAACGGATCTTACCGAGTTTTCTGTTGAAGTTTTGTGTGGATGAAGTGTTCGATGATCGAGGAGGTCTCGATGTGAGAAGAAGGAAGAGAGGCAAGAGCTCAAGCTTGGGGATGCCCGAGGCACCCCAAGTAAATATTCAAGGATACTCAAGCGTCTAAGCTTGGGGATGCCCCGGAAGGCATCCCCTCTTTCTTCAACAAGTATCGGTATGTTTTCGGATTCGTTTCATTCATGTGATATGTGCAGATCTTTGAGCGTCTTTTGCATTTAGTTTTCATTTTTATTTTATGCACCATGCTGGTATGAGATAGTCCTTGGTTGATTTATAGGATTCTCATTGTACTTCACTTATATCTTTTGAGTATGGCTTTATAGAATGCTTCATGTACTTCGCTTATATCATTTGAAGTTTGGATTGCCTGTTTCTCTTTACATAGGAAACCACCATTTGTAGAATGCTCTTTTGCTTCACTTATATTTGTTAGAGCATGGGTGAGGGAGTCCTGGATTAGGGGGTCTCCAGACAGCCGGACTATCTCCATTGGCCGGACTGTTAGACTATGAAGATACAAGATTGAAGACTTCGTCTCGTGTCCGGATGGGACTCTACTTGGCGTGGAAGGCAAGCTAGGAAATACGGATATGGATATCTCCTCCTTTGTAACCGACCTTGTGTAACCCTAACCCTCTCCGGTGTCTATATAAACCGAAGGGTTTTAGTCCGTAGGACAACAACCATAACATACAATCATATCATAGGCTAGCTTCTAGGGTTTAGCCTCTCTGATCTCGTGGTAGATCTACTCTTGTACTACACATATCATCAATATTAATCAAGCAGGATGTAGGGTTTTACCTCCATCAAGAGGGCTCGAACCTGGGTAAAACATCGTGTCCCCTGCCTCCTGTTACCATCCGTCCTAGATGCACAGTTCAGGACCCCCTACCCGAGATCCGCCGGTTTTGACACCGACATTGGTGCTTTCATTGAGAGTTCCTCTGTGTCGTCGCCGTTAGGCTTGATGGCTCCTACTATCATCGATAGTGATGCGGTCCAGGGTGAGACTTTTCTCCCCGGACAGATCTTCGTATTCGGCCGCTTTGCACTGTGGGCTAATTCGCTTGGCCATCTGGAGCAGATTGAAAGCTACGCCCCTGGCCATCAGGTCAGATTTGGAAGTTTGAACTACACGGCCGACATCCGTGGAGACTTGATCTTTGACGGATTCGAGCCACAGCCGGGCGCGCCGCACTGTCATGATGGGTATGACCTAGCTCTGCCGCCAAACAGTACCCCAGAGGCCGGCCCGCATCAGCTCCGACCCTTAGCTTGGAGCCAACTGCGCCAATCGAGGATGGGTGGTTATACACCGCCTCAGGGGCTGCAGTCTCAACGACGATCGAGCCGAACACCAGCCTAACCCTCTGCGCAGCCCGTGACTCCAAGGTGTCGGACTCTTTTCCGTACTCCGAACCATCTGCGCCCCTGCCAATCGAATCCGATTGGGCGCCGATCATGGAATTCACCGCCGTGGATATCTTTCAGCACTCGCCCTTCGACGACATTCTGAATTCACGAAGGTCTCTCTCTTTGTCAGGAGAGCCCTAGCCGGACTATGGCCAACAGGATTGGGATGCGGACGACGAAATTCGACACCCACCCACCACCCACTTCATAGCCACTGTCGATGATTTAACCGACATACTTGACTTCGACTCCGAAGACATCGACGGTATGGCCGACGATGTAGGAGACGAACATGAACCAGCGCCTATAGGGCACTGGATAGCCACCTCGTCATATGACATATACATGGTGGATACACCCAAAGAAGTCAATGGTGACAAGATAGCGGAGGATGACCCCTCCAAGAAGCAACCCAAGCACCGACGTCAGCGGCGCCGCTCTAAGTCCCGCCAAAGAAAAAGTGGTGATACCGGCACAGGAGATAATAACACTCCGGATAGTGCCGAAGACAACAACAATCCCCTCCATTAGAGCAGGAGGATGGAGGAGCCAGCTCTCCTGAGAGAGCGGCAAACGGAGAGGAGGAGGATGACAATTACATGCCCCCTCCGAAGACGAGGCAAGCCTCGACGACGATGAATTCACCGTACCAGAGGATCCCGTGGAACAAGAGCGCTTCAAGCGCCGGCTTATGGCCACGACAAATAGCCTCAAGAAAAAGCAGCAGCAGCTTCAAGCTGATCAAGATCTGCTAGCTGATAGATGGACCGAAGTCCTCGCGGCCGAGGAATATAAACTCGAGCGCCCCTCCAAGAATTACTCGAACTGCAGGTTACTACCCCGACTGGACGAAGAAGCGTATCATACGGCTGATCGGCCACCTCGTGGCCGCGATAGAGAGGCATTCCAGCCAAAAGCGCAGCCTCCACCCCGACGCCATTCAAATAAAAAGGCATGGGGAGATACGCTAGACCTGCGAGACATATTGGAGGACAAAGCAAAGCATGCAAGATCGATCTACGGATCATGACGGCTCACCACTCTGCGAGACGATAAACGTCACACTGGATACAGTAAAAGCAAATCCGGCCGGGCCAAACACAGCGGGCAAGACCCATTCGAGCTACGTCGCGATATAGCCCTATACAGAGGCACCGCACACCCCTTATGCTTCACAGACAAATTAATGGAACATCAATTCCCAGAAGGTTTCAAACCTGTAAGTATTGAATCATACGACGGCACAACAGATCCCGCAGTATGGATCGAGGATTTTCTCCTCCACATCCACATGGCCCGCGGTGATGACTTACACGCCATCAAATACCTCCCACTAAAGCTCAAAGGACCAGCGCGGCATTGGCTTAATAGCTTGCCAGCGGACTCGATTAGCTGTTGGGAAGATCTGGAAGCCACATTCCTTGACAACTTTCAGGGCACTTATGTGCGACCACCAGACGCCGATGACTTGAGCCACATAATTCAGCAGCCAGAAGAGTCAGCCAGGCAATTCTGGACTCGGTTCCTTATAAAGAAAAATCAAATCGTCGACTGTCCGGATGCGGAGGCCTTAGCGGCTTTCAAACACAACATCCGAGACGAGTGGCTAGCCCGGCACCTTGGTCAGGAAAAGCCGAAATCTATGGCAGCTCTCACGATGCTCATGACCCGCTTTTGTGCGGGAGAAGACAGCTGGCTGGCTCGCAGTAATAACATATCAAAGAACCATGGTACCTCAGATACCAAGGATGGCAATAGCAGGTCACGTCGCAACAAACATAAGCGCCGCATTAACAGTGAAAATACTGAGGATACGACAGTCAATGCCAGATTCAAAGGCTCTAAACCCGGTCAGCGGAAAAAGCCATTCAAACAAAGTACGCCGGGTCCGTCCAACTTGGACCGTATACTTGATCACTCGTGTCAAATACACGGCACCCCAGACAAGCCAGCCAATCACACCAACAGGGATTGTTGGGTGTTCAAGCAGGTCGGCAAGTTAATTGCCGAAAACAAGGACAAGGGGCCGCATAGCGACGACGACGAGGAGCCCGGCAGCCGCACACCCGAGGACAGAAGAGGTTTCCCCCGCAAGTGCGGACGGTGAACATGATATACGCAACCCACATCCCCAAGAGGGAGCGGAAGCGTGCGCTTAGGGACGTATATGCGTTGGAGCCAGTCGCCCCAAAGTTCAACCCTTGGTCCTCCTGTCCGATCACCTTCGATCGCAGGGACCACCCCACTAGTATCCGTCATGGCGGATTCGCCGCACTGGTCCTAGACCCAATCATTGACGGATTTCACCTCACTCGAGTCCTTATGGATGGCGGCAGCAGCCTGAACCTGCTTTATCAGGACAGAGTGCGCAAAATGGGTATAGACCCCTCAAGGATCAAACCCACAAAAACGACCTTTAAAGGCGTCATTCCAGGTGTAGAGGCCCATTGCACAGGCTCAATTACACTGGAAGTGGTCTTCGGATCCCTGGATAACTTCTGAAGTGAAGAGTTAATCTTCGATATAGTCCCGTTCCGCAGTGGTTATCACGCGCTGCTCGGGCGAACCGCATTTGCTAGATTCAATGTGGTACCGCATTATGCATACCTCAAGCTCAAGATGCCAGGACCTCGCGGAGTTATTACAATCAATGGAAACACAGAGCGCTCTCTCCGAACAGAGGAGCACGCCGCAGCCCTCGCAGAAGAAGTGCAAAGCAGCCTCTCAAGGCAATCAACTAGTTCGGTGCTTCAAAGCCCGGACACCTTCAAGCACGCTCGGAGCAATCGGCAAATAGACCGCCTCGCGCGATCTGAGCTCGCGTAGCAATGCGGCGGCCACCCCAAGCCAAGCCCAACGGCGAAACTCGTGTCGCGCGTCCATAATTACGCATTAAAAATACCGTGGGCATAGGTGGGGAGGGGGGCACAACTGCGGCACGCCCCAAGACGCGGCTTAAACCGCACTAGGGGCTTCCCGTTTGGTTATTTTTCCTCTTTTCAGGACCTTAATCTCTGGAAACACTATCCGGCAGCACTATTGTTGAACACATGATGCAGGAACCAAGGAGGCAGACAGCTACGTCATACCATGGAATTCCCAGGTGGATTACAGTAACGAGCGAAATATTCGATTTAATATCATTCCTCAGCTTGCCCTTGGAAAGGACATAGTCCTACTCTTTGCTTATCGCACTATCTGTATCACTCTGCTTTAACGCAATTTTTTGAATAAATAATGCATGACATTACGACTATTATTGCATTCTTGTTTATATATATATATATATATCTCTGCGTGTGTGTGTGTTCATTAATGACGCCTTGCAACTGTACACTTTGGTACGGCCAATACACCAGGGGCTTACGTACCCCACAATATGGTGTGAAAAGTCCGAACACTTTCACAAGTGCGGCACCCCAAACTTATAGCATTATATGCATCACGTCCGAATCATGTCTTTGGTCAAATGTTGGGTTTGCCCGGCTCCTATGTTTTGGTACCTTACGTTCCGCTCTATCGGCTAAGGTAGCGCTAGGAGAACTACTGTGATTGTGCCCCGGTTCTGCTGGGTTCAGCACCTCAGTAGAGAAAGCTAAAACTGACTGTCATGATAAGGCGAGAGACTGGTCGCTGTTCGGCGAGGTTTTCGAGTCCCTAAAGACTTATGCCGCTTAGAGCGACGTGCCGGCCCTGTCCGGCTTAAAGGCGTGTATCGCGCCCCAAATTCGTCCTTCCGAATACCAGGGGCTTCACTGAAATTTAAATTATAGAATTCTATGGCTAAGTGAGAGTGATAAAGCATTATTAGTCCGGTTGCCTTGTTCGCTGTGCTGAGCACCTCCCTCGAAGGACCCAAACATGGGAACAAGAGTGCTCAGGTTTATCCCGAACACCCCAGCACTCGTGGCATGGGGGCAGAAGCCGAGGACTAGCCATCTCTCAGATTGGATAAACAGCCAAACAGAAGGTAATATTTTAAATTCAAACAAGTGTTGCATAGCGCATATGAAACAAGTTTTCATAAATACAGGATAAAACGAGCAAGTCTCACTCAAATATTACATCTTTTGAACACTTCCGCTATGAGACGGGCACCCGGCAGAACACCCTCATAGTACATCTCGGGGTGGCGGTGCTCCTTGCCCTTCGGTGGCCCCTCCTTGATCAGCTTCATGGCGTCTAGCTTGACCCACTACAATTTCACACGGGCGAAAGCCCGGCGTGCACCTTCAATGCAGACAGATCGCTTGACAACCTCCAGCCGTGGGAAGGCATCCACAAGCCGCCTTACTAGGCCAAAGAAGCTGTTCGGAAGGGCATCGCCAGGCCACAGCCGGACTATAAAGCCCTTCATGGCCTGATCGACTGCCTTATGTAGCTCGACCATCTGCTTCAGCTGGTCGCTCATTGGCACGGGGTGTCCGGCCTCAGCATAATGAGACCACAACAGCTTCTCCATTGAGCTTCCGTCCATGGCCTGGTAAAATTGTGCGGCATCGGACACACTGCGGGGAAAATCTGCGAATGCTCCTGGAGAGCTCTGGATTAGGGTAAGTAATCGGTAATTTACTTTTACATGCTTGCTTTGCATATAAAAAGCCTTACCCGCCGCTATCTTCTTCATTGCGTCGATCTCCTGGAGGGCCTTTTGAGCTTCGGCCTTGGCACTCTTTGCGCTCTCGAGGGCCGCGGCAAGCTTAGACTCTCGCGTTTTCGAGTCAAGCTCCAACGCCTCGTGCTTCGCCACGAGAGCCTGGAGCTCTTGCTGCACCTCGCTCACCTGAGCCTCGTGATTCTCTCGCTCGGTGCGCTCCTTGGCCGCTTTATCTTCGGCCTTGGTTAGCGCTTGCTTCAGGGTCGCCACCTCGGTCGTGGCCCCTGGCAAATATATGATGATCCTGTCATTTTGCAATCGCGTCTTCTTTCATATATACATATCTATAGACAGGGTATTACTTACCCTTGTTCTCCTCGAGCTGCCTCTTGACAAGGCCGAGCTCTTTCCTAGACCCCTCGAGGTCCTGCTTCAGTACGGCGACCTCCGCAGTCAGTGCGGCGGACGCCAGCAGCGAAGCCTGCATATGCATATTGACATACTTATATTAGACTCCTGCGGTATTATTTGATCTTCTGCTCGGCTTTTCTTTGTGAACACCGAACAAAGCATCAGGGGCTACTGTCTATGCGGTAATATTTCTACTACATTTTAAAACACTTACGTCAAAGCCTGTTAGAAGGCTGGCACAGGCTTCAGTCAATCCGCTCTTGGCGGACCGAACCTTCTGGATCACCGCACTCATGATAGTGCGGTGCTCCTCGTCGATGGAAGCGCTGCGAAGCGCTTCCAGCAGATTGTCCGGCGCCTCTGGATGGACAGAGGTCACCGGCACAGGCGTCTTTCCCCTCTTAGAAGGAGGTCGCCTGCCCGAGCCTGGAACCGCTGGAGGTTCCGGCGTGGTGTTCGGCTGAGGGCCGAGCTCGTAGTTCTCAGGGGCCCCGTCCCCTCGGCTCCCGGAGTCCGGAAGGTCGCCTTGAGGCGCCTCCGGGACTATCTCCCCTCGACCCGGTGCCTCTTGAGACAGCACCTCGGCGTCGTCGGCAGGATGAGGGGAGGTGGCAGTCGGGACTGGATCGCTATCCATGTCCGACGAGCCCAGGGAGCCGTCAGATGATACATCGATACTGGTCGTGGCGGCCTGCATAATTATGTTCGATGTTAGGGAAAACAGTGCGACAAAGGAATTCTATGAGTTACTCTGGTATCCGAATACTTACGATCTCCCCGGGGGCTTGGCCCTGGGCAACCACTTGTCTTCACCGTCGGCGGCGGTGGTAGAACTGTCCGAAAGGAGAGTCCTTCCCTTCTTGGACCCTTCGCCCCCCCCCAGTTGGGGCGGCCTTCCTTTTCTTATCTCCCCCAGCCGGTGGGGGCACATCTTCTTCTTCTTCCTCGTCTTCGGGGGAAGAGTGTGCCGTAGAGTCATCGGACGGTGAGTCCGACGACGCCTGGCATCGGGAACTCTTTCGGGTTCCCTTGGCCTTCTTGGTCTTCTCCGGCACCGTATAAGGGGCCGGAGTCAACATCTTCGCCAGAAGAGCGTCTGCGGGGCCTTCTGGCAAAGGAGCCGGACAATCGATCTGTCCGGCCGTCTTCTACCAGTCCTATCAAAGGTACGGGAGTTTAGATCCCGCATGGAGTCAATCTATAAAAAATAAGTATCCTGTGAAAGGTAAAGAAGCTTACCACACTGGCTTGGCGCTTCGTGCTAAATCCGCGATCCTCAGTAATAGGAGGGGGACCTCGGCACTTTTGAACAGCACCCTCCAGGCATCTTCGTGAGTCGTGTCGAAGAGCATGTTCAAAGTTCGGTGCTGCGCCGGGCCGAACTCCCACAAGTTGAAATCCCGTTGTTGGCACGGGAGGATCCGGCGGTGGAGCATGACCTGGACCACGTTGACAAGTTTGAGCTTCTTGTTCACCATGTTTTGAATACATGTTTGGAGTCCGGTCAGCTCTCCCAAACTACCCCAAGATAGGCCCTTCTCTTTCCAGGAAGTGAGCCGCGTGGGGATGCCAGATCGGAACTCGGGGGCCGCTGCCCATGCAGGGTCGCGCGGCTCGGTGATGTAGAACCAAACCGATTGCCACCCCTTTATGGTTTCCACAAAGGAGCCCTCGAGCCATGTTACGTTGGGCATCTTGCACACCATGGCGCCTCCGCACTCCGCCTGGCGCCCGCCCACAACCTTCGGCTTGACATTGAAGGTCTTCAGCCATAAGCCGAAGTGGGGCTTGATGCGGAGGAAGGCCTCGCACATGACGATAAACGCCAAGATGTTGAGGCTGAAGTTCGGGGCCAGATCGTGGAAATCCAGGCCGTAATAGAACATGAGCCCCTGGAGGAATGGATGGAGAGGGAATCCTAGTCTGCGGAGGAAATGGGTGAGGAACACTACCCTCTCATGGGGCCTGGGGGTGGGGATGAGCTGCCCCTCATCTGCGAGCCGGTGCGCAATGTCGTCGGGCAGGTATCCGGCTCTCCTCAGTTTCTTGATGTCTCCCTCCATGACGGAGGAGACCATCCACCTGCCTCCCGCTCCAGACATGGTTGGAGAAGGTTGAGGTGGGAAGTGCAGACTTGGGTGCTAGAGCTCGAGTGTGCGAAAACGGATGAGCAAAGGAGGAAAAAGGCGTGGATAGAAAGGTGAATCCTTATCCCTTTATATGGGCGGACGAAGCTAAGCATCCCCACTTGCCTGGTAAAACTCAATTATCCCCCAAGCGTCGTAATTGTTGGCGCGGTTGGGTTACCCACGCCCGTATTGATGAGAATCACGTAATAAGGGGACACGATCTCTGCTTTGACAAGACGTGTCGAAAAACTGCCTCGCATTATGTGCGGGGCTGGTTAAAGGAAACGGTTCGAATAATCACCGGGCCATGACATAACGTCATACTGTCAAAACAAATCAGCAAATTAGATCTGCGAAAATATTATTCTCTCTACGGTGGTCTGTGGAACTTATTTTGCAGGGTCGGACACTATCCTCGTATTCAAGTTCTTCTGTGTATTCGGAGAAGGAACCCGCCTTGCAATGCCGAAGACAGTACTGCACGTCGGACTCATCGTCATTGAAGCCTGGTTCAGGGGCTACTGAGGGAGTCCTGGATTAGGGGGTCTCCGGACAGCCAGATTATCTCCATTGGCCGGACTGTTAGACTATGAAGATACAAGATTGAAGACTTCGTCTCGTGTCCGGATGGGACTCTACTTGGCGTGGAAGGCAAGCTAGGCAATACGGATATGGATATCTCCTCCTTTGTAACCGACCTTGTGTAACCCTAACCCTCTCCGGTGTCTATATAAACCGAAGGGTTTTAGTCGTAGGACAACAACCATAACATACAATCATACCATAGGCTAGCTTCTAGGGTTTAGCCTCTCTGATCTCGTGGTAGATCTACTCTCGTGTCCCCTGCCTCCTGTTACCATCCGGCCTAGATGCACAGTTCGGGACCCCCTACCCGAGATCCGCCGGTTTCGACACCGACAGTGGGCACATCTTTTGTAGAAAGAATTAAACTCTCTTGCTTCACTTATATCTATTTAGAGAGATGACAGGAACTGGTCATTCACATGGTTAGTCATAAAATCCTACATAAAACTTGTAGATCACTGAATATGATATGTTTGATTCCTTGCAATAGTTTTGCGGTATAAAGATGGTGATATTAGAGTCATGCTAGTGGGTAGTTGTGGATTAGTAGAAATACTTGTGTTGAGGTTTTTGATTCCCGTAGCATGCACGTATGGTGAACCGTTATGTAACGAAGTCGGAGCATGATTTATTTATTAATTGTCTTATGAGTGGCCGTCGGGGACGAGCGATGGTCTTTTCCTACCAATCTATCCCCCTAGGAGCATGTGCGTAGTACTTTGTTTCGATGACTAATAGATTTTTGCAATAAGTATGTGAGTTCTTTATGACTAATGTTGAGTCCATGGATTATACGCACTCTCACCCTTCCACCATTGCTAGCCTCTCTAGTATCGCGCAACTTTCGCCGGTACCTTAAACCCACCATATATCTTCCTCAAAACAGACACCATACCTACCTATCATGGCATTTCCATATCCATTCCGAGATATATTGCCATGCAACTTCCATCATCATCATATACATGACTTGAGCATTCATTGTCATATTGCTTTGCATGATCGTAAGATAGCTAGCATGATGTTTTCATGGCTTGTCCATTTTTTGATGTCATTGCTATGCTAGATCATTGCACATCCCGGTACACCGCCGGAGGCATCCATATAGAGTCATACTTTTTTCAAGACATTGAGTTGTAATATTGAGTTGTAAGTAAATAAAAGTGTGATGATCATCATTATTACAGCATTGCCCCAGTGAGGAAATGATGATGGAGACTATGATTCCCCCATAAGTCGGGATGAGACTCCGAACTTTACAAAAAAAGAGGCCAAAGAAGCCCAAATAAAAAAAAGAGGCCAAAGAAGCCCACCAAAAAAATAAAAATAAAAATAAAACAAAAAAATGAGAGAAAAAGAGAGAAGGGGCAGTGCTACTATCCTTTTTCCACACTTTTGCTTCAAAGTAGCACCATGTTCTTCATATAGAGAATCTCTTGAGTTATCACTTTCATATACTAGTGGAAATTTTCATTATAGAACTTGGCTTGTATATTCCGATGATGGGCTTCCTCAAATGCCCGAGGTCTTCATGAGCAAGCAAGTTGGATGCACACCCACTTAGTTTCAGTTGGAGCTTTCATACACTTATAGCTCTAGTGCATCCATTGCATGGAAATCCCTACTCACTCACATTGATATCTATTGATGGGCATCTCCATAGCCCATTGATATGGCTAGTTGATGTGAGACTATCTTCTCCTTTTTGTCTTCTCCACCATCATATTCTATTCCACCTATAGTGCTATGTCCATGGCTCACGCTCATGTATTGCGTGAAAGTTGAAAAGGTTTGAGAACGTCAAAAGTATGAAACAATTGCTTGGCTTGTCATCGGGGTTGTGCATGATGTGAATATTTTGTGTGGTGAAGATGGAGCATAGCCAGACTATATAATTTTGTAGGGATAACTTTCTTTAGCCATGTTATTTTGAAAAGACATGATTGCTTTATTAGTAGGCTTGAAGTATTATTGTTTTTATGTCAAATGATAGACTATTGCTTTGAATCACTCGTATCTTAATATTCATTCCATGATTAGACATGTGATCAAGATTATGCTAGGTAGCATTCCACATCAAAAATTATCTTTTTTATCATTTAACTACTCGAGGACGAGCAGGAATTAAGCTTGGGGATGCTGATACGTCTCCATCGTACCTATAATTTTTGATTGTTCCATGCCAATATTCTACAACTTTCATATACTTTTGGCAACTTTTTATACTATTTTTGGGACTAACATATTGATCCAGTGCCCAGTGCCAGCTCTTGTTTGTTGCATGTTTTTTGTTTCGCGGAATATCCATATCAAACGGAGTCCAAACGGGATAAAAACTGACGGAGATTTTTTTTGGAATATATATGATTTTTGGGAAGAAAAATCCACGCGAGATGGTGCCCAAGGTGGCCACGAGGCAGGGTGCGCGCCTACCCCCCTAGGCGCGCCCCTGAACCTCATGGGCCACCCGTAAGGCGGTTGATGCCCTTCTTTCGCCGCAAGAAAGCTAATATCCGGATAGAGATTGTGTTAAAATTTCAGCCCAATCAGAGTTACGGATCTCCAGGAATATAAGAAACGGTGAAAGGGAAGAATCTGGGAACACAGAAACAGAGAGAGACAGAGAGACAGATCCAATCTCGGGGGGGGGCTCTCGCCCCTCCCATGCGATGGAGGCCAACGACCAGAGGGGAAACCCTTCTCCCATCTAGGGAGGAGGTCAAGGAAGAAGAATATGAAGGGCCCCCCTCACCCCTTCTCTTCCGGTGGCGCCGGAACGCCGCCGTGGCCATCATCATCATGACCACGATCTACAGCAACACCTCTGCCATCTTCACCAACATCTCCATCACCTCCCCCCTCTATCTACAACAGTCCACTCTCCCGCAACCCGCTGTACCCTCTACTTGAACACGGTGCTTTATGCTTCATATCCAATGATGTGTTGCCATCCTATGATGTCTGAGTAGATTTTCGTTGTCCTATCGGTGGTTGATGAATTGCTATGATTGATTTAATTTGCTTGTGGTTATGTTGCTGTCCTTTGGTGCCCATCATATGATCGCGTGTGTGGATCACACCATAGGGTTAGTTGTATGTTGATAGGACTATGTATTGGAGGGCAAGAGTGATAGAAGCTTCAACCTAGCATAGAAATTGATGCGTACGGGATTGAAGGGGGACCAATATATCTTAATGCTATGGTTGGGTTTTACCTTAATGAACATTAGTAGTTGCGGATGCTTGCTAATAGTACCAATCATAAGTGCATAGAATTCCAAGTCAGGGATGACATGCTAGCGGTGGCCTCTCCCACATAATACTTGCTATCGGTCTAGTAAAGTAGTCAATTGCTTAGGGGCAATTTCGCAGCTCCTACCACCACTTTTCCACACTCACTATATTTACTTTATTGTTTCTTTATCTAAACAGCCCCTACTTTTTATTTACGTACTCTTTATTATCTTGCAAACCTATCCAACAACACCTACAAAGTACTTCTAGTTTCATACTTGTTCTAGGTAAAGCGAACGTCAAGCGTGCGTAGAGTTGTATCGGTGGTCGATAGAACTTGAGGGAATATTTGTTCTACCTTTAGCTCCTCGTTGGGTTCGCCATCTTACTTATCAAAAACTGTTGCGATCCCCTATACCATTGGGTTATAAGATGCTTGTCCAAGTAAGGGCAGTACCTAAGCACCGGTCCACCAACATACCAAATTATCAAAGTACCGAACGCGAATAATATGATCGTGATGAAACCTAGCTTGACGATATTCCCATGTGTCCTCGGGAGCGCTTTTCTCTATATAAGAACTTTTCCAGGCTTGTCCTTTGCTACAAAAAGGATTGGGCCACCTTGATGCACCTTATTTTACTTTTTTTACTTGCTGCTCGTTACCATTTATCTTATCACAAAACTATCTGTTACCTATAATTTCAGTGCTTGCAGAGAATACCTTGATAAAAACCGTTTATCATTTCCTTCTGCTCCTCGTTGGGTTCGACACTCTTACTTATCGGAAGGACTACGATAGATCCCCTATACTTGTGGGTCATCAAGACTCTTTTCTGGCCCCGTTGCCGGGGAGTGAAGCGCCTTTGGTAGGTGGAATTTGGTAAGGGAAAATTCATATAGTGTGCTGAAATTTACTGTCACTTGTTACTATGGAAAGTAATCCTCTGAGGGGCTTGTTCGGGGTATCTTCACCCCGACCAGTAGAGCAAAGAGTTGCTCCTCAACCTGTTGAACCTACTGAAAATGAAAATGTCTACTTTGAGATTCCTTCGGGTATGATAGAAAAACTGCTAGCTAATCCTTTTGCAGGAGATGGAACAATGCATCCTCATGAGCACCTAATATATGTGGATGAAGTTTGTGGATTATTTAAGCTTGCAGGTGTGCCCGAGGATGTTATTAAGAAGAAGGTCTTCCCTTTATCATTGAATGGAGATGCATTGACATGGTATAGGCTATGTGATGATATGGGATCATGGAACTACAAACGATTGAAATTGGAATTCCATCGGAAGTTTTATCCTATGCATCTTGTTCATCGTGATCGCAATTATATATATATAATTTTTGGCCTCGCGAAGGAGAAAGCATCGCTCAAGCTTGGGGGAGGCTTAAATCAATGCTATATTCATGCCCCAATCATGAGCTCTCAAGAGAAATAATTATTCAAAATTTATATGCTCGGCTTTCTGATAGCAATCGCACCATGCTCGATACTTCTTGTGCTGGCTCTTTTCTGATGAAGACTATTTAATTCAAATGGGATTTATTGGAAAGAATTAAACACAAATCTGAAGATTGGGACCTCAACGAAGGTAAGGAGTCAGGTATGACACATAAGGTTGATTGTGTTAAATCTTTTATGGATACCGATGTTCTCCGTAAATTTAGCACTAAATATGGACTTGACTCTGAGACAGTAGCTTCTTTCTGTGAATCTTTTGCTACTCATGTTGATCTCCCTAGGGAGAAGTGGTTTAAATATCATCCTCCCATAGAAGTAAAAGTAGTTGCACCTATTAAAGTTGAAGAATAGACTGTCACTTATAATGATCCTATTGTTCCTACTGCTTATGTTGAGAAACCACCTTTTCCTATTAGGATAAAAGATCATGCTAAAGCTTCAACTGTGGTTCATAAAGGCAATATTAGAACCTATACACCTCCTGAGCAAATTAATGTTGAACCTAATATTGCTATTGTTAAAGATCTCTTGTCTGATAATATTGATGGGCATGTTATTCATTTCTGTGATGAGACTGCTAGAATTGCTAAACCTTGTGCTAAAGATAAACCTATATCTGTGGTAGGCATGCCTGTTATTTCTGTTAAAATAGGAGATCATTGTTATCAAGGCTTCTGTGATATGGGTTCCAGTGCTAGTGCTATACCTCATGACTTATACAAAGAAATTATGCATGATATTGCACCTGCTGAGATAGAAGATATTGATGTCACAATTAAACTTGCCAATAGAGATACTATTTCACCAATTGGAATTGTTAGAGATGTTGAAGTCTTGTGTGGGAAAACTAAATATCCTCCTGATTTTCTTGTTCTTGGTTCCCCACAAGATAGCTTTTGTCCCATTATATTGTTAGACCCTTCTTGAACACAGTTAATGCTAAGATAGATTGCGAAAAGGATGTTGTTACTATTGGTTTAGGTGATATGTCTTATGAATTTAATTTCTCTAAATTTTGTAGACAACACCGTGAAGAGAAATTGCCTAGTAAAGATGAAATTATTGGTCTTGCTTCTATTGCCGTGCCTCCTAGTGATCCTTTAGAACACTATTTGCTAGACCATGAAAATGATATGTTTATGAATGAAAGAAGGGAAATAGATGAAGTATTCTTTAAACAGGAACCCATCCTGAAACACAATTTGCCTGTTGAAATCCTAGGGGATCCTCCTCCACCCAAGGGTGATCCCGTGTTTGAGCTCAAACCGTTACCTGATACTCTTAAATATGCTTATCTTGATGAGAAAAAGATATATCATGTTATTATTAGTGCTAACCTTTCAAAGCATGAAGAAGAGAGATTATTGAAACCTCTGAAGAAGCACCATGCTGCTATTGGATATACTCTTGATGATCTTAAAGGCATTAGTCCCACACTATGTCAACACAAAATAAATTTGGAGAAAGATGCCAAACTAGTTCGTGATCACCAACGACGGCTGAATCCTAAGATGAAAGAAGTGGTAAGAACGGAAATACTAAAGCTCCTTGAGGCAGGTATAATTTATCCCGTTGCTGATAGTTAGTGGGTAAGTCCTATCCATTGTGTCCCTAAAAAGGGAGGTATTACTGTCGTTCCTAATGATAAAGATGAATTGATTCCGCAAAGAATTATTACAAGTTATAGGATGGTAATTGATTTATGCAAATTAAATAAGGCTACTAAAAAAGATCATTACCCCTTGCCTTTTATTGATCAAATGCTAGAAAGATTATCCAAACATACACATTTTTGCTTTCTAGATGGTTATTCTGGTTTCTCTCAAATACCTGTGTCAGCTGATGATCAATCTAAGACCACTTTTACTTGCCCGTTCGGTACTTTTGCTTATAGACGTATGCCTTTTGGTTTATGTAATACACCTGCTACCTTCCAAAGATGCATGGTGGCTATATTCTCTGACTTTTGTGAAAAGATTTGTGAGGTTTTCATGGACGATTTCTCCGTTTATGGATCCTCTTTTGATGATTGCTTAAGTAACCTTGATCGAGTTTTGCAGATATGTGATGAAACTAACCTTGTCTTGAATTGGGAGAAGTGCCACTTTATGGTTAATGAAGGTATTTTCTTGGGGCATAAAGTTTCTAAAACAGGTATTGAAGTTGATAAAGCTAAGGTTGATGCTATTGAAAAGATGCCATGTCCCAAGGACATCAAAGGTATAAGAAGTTTCCTTGGTCACGCCAGTTTTTATAGGAGGTTCATTAAGGACTTCTCAAAAATTTCCCGGCCTCTGACTAATTTATTACAAAAAGATATACCATTTGTTTTCGGTGATGATTGCGTAGAAGCATTTGAAATACTTAAGAAAGCATTAATCTCTGCACCTATTGTTCAGCCACCTGATTGGAATTTACCTTTTGAAATTATGTGTGATGCTAGTGATTATGATGTAGGTGTTTTTCTAGGGCAAAGAGTTGATAAGAAATTAGATGTTATTCAATATGCTAGTAAAACTCTAGACAATGCTCAAACAAATTATGCAACTACTGAAAAAGAATTCTTAGCAGTTGTATTTGCTTGTGATAAGTTCAGACCCTATATTGTTGATTCTAATGTAGCTATTCACACGGATCATGCTGCTACTAAATTTCTTATGGAAAAGAAAGATGGTAAACCTAGACTCATTAGATGGGTTCTCTTGCTACAAGAATTTGATTTGCATATTATTGATAGAAAGGGAGCTGAGAACCCCGTTGCAGACAACTTGTCGAGGCTAGAGAATGTTCTTGATGACCCACTACCTATTGATGATAGCTTTCCTGATGAACAATTAAATGTCATAAATGCTTCTCATACTGCTCCATGGTATGCTGATTATGCTAATTACATTGTTGCTAAATTTATACCACCTAGTTTCACATACCAGCAAAAGAAAAAGTTTTTCTATGATTTGAGACATTACTTTTGGGATGACCCACATGTTTATAAATAAGGAGTAGATGGTGTTATTAGACATTGTGTACCTGAGCATGAACAGGAACAGATCCTACGCAAGTGCCACTCCGAAGCTTATGGACGACACCACGCTGGAGATAGAACTACACATAAGGTATTTCAATCCGGTTTTTATTGGCCTACTCTCTTCAAGGATGCCCATAAGTTTGTTGTATCTTGTGATGAATGTCAAAGAATTGGTAATATTAGTAGATGTCAAGAAATGCCTATGAATTATTCACTTGTTATTGAACCATTTGATGTTTGGGGCTTTGATTATATGGGACCTTTTCCTTCCTCTAATGGATATACACATATTTTAGTTGCTGTTGATTACGTTACTAAGTGGGTAGAAGTTATTCCAACTAGTAGTGTTGATCATAACACCTCTATTAAGATGCTTAGAGAAGTTATTTTTCCGAGGTTTGCAGTCCCTAGATATTTAATGACTGATGGTGGTTCACATTTTATTCATGGTGCTTTCCGTAAGATGCTTGCTAAGTATGATGTTAATCATAGAATTGCATCTCCTTATCACCCACAGTCTAGTGGTCAAGTAGAATTGAGTAATAGAAAACTCAAATTAATTTTGCAGAAGACTGTTAATAGATCTAGAAAGAATTGGTCCAAGAAACTTGATGATGCATTATGGGCCTATAGAACTACATATAAAAATCCTATGGGTACGTCTCCCTATAAAATGGTTTATGGAAAAGCATGTCACTTACCTCTCGAACTAGAACATAAGGCTTATTGGGCTATTAAAGAACTCAATTCTGATTTCAAACATGCCGGTGAGAAGAGGTTATTTGACATTAGCTCACTTGATGTATGGAGAACCCAAGCCTATGAGAATGCCAAATTATTTAAAGAAAAAGTTAAAAAGATGGCATGACAAAAGAATACAAAAGCGTGAGTTTAATGTAGGTGATTATGTATTGCTATACAACTCCCGTTTAAGATTTTTTGCAGGAAAACTTCTCTCTAAATGGGAAGGTCCTTACGTTATCGAGGAGGTCTATCGTTCCGGTGCCATAAAAATCAACAACTTCGAAGGCACAAATCCGAAGGTGGTGAACGGTCATAGATTTATTATATCACAGGTAATCCTATAAATGTTGAAACCAATGTTATTGAAACCGTAACCCCGAAGGAATACATAAGGGACACTTTCCGGAACGTTTCAGACTCCGAAAAGGAATAGGTATACGGTACGGTAAGTAAACCGACTCCAAAATAGTTCTAATGGCAATTTTTCTCCGTTTTGGAATATTTAGAAAAATAGAAAAATAAGAAGTAGTACGGGAAGGACACGATGGCTCCACGAGGGTGGAGGGCGCGCCCTACCCCGTGGGCATGCCCCCTACCTCGTGGACTCCGTTTTCTTACATGTTACGTATTTTGGTCGGTAAAAATTAATCATATAATCTCCCAGAGGTTTTGACTCATGTATCACGCAAATATCTTCTGTCTTTGTTTCGAGGTGTCCTGCTGCAAATTAGAGCAACATGTCGTCCTAGGATTCGGAAGGAGAAAGCTATGTGGCTGACTACCTTGTAGATCCTATGGTCTATGGGGATGTGGAGCATTCTAGTTGGACTACGGAAGAAGAAGAGGACTATGAACCCAAGGGAAGGGAGGATACGAGCTCAGAAAAAGATGAAGTCCCATTACCTCAACCTGGGGACATGCATGTGGAGTTCAAAAAGTCAAGCCTCTCGGATAGAGTAAAGAAACCTAAGATCGAGTTTATCCCTTTTCGCCTCTTGTAGGAAAACAAGAAGGAACTATGCAAAAAGATACTGAGCCTGGAGCAGGAGATCGAGGACCTAAGGGACCAAAATTCTATCCTCAAGCGCAAATTTAGGAAGAAGCCTATGCCATCAACAAAACCATCACCTTCTTCACCAACAAAGAAGAACTGAGTATCTGGTATGGGCACACCCCTTGGCAACTGCCAAGCTTGGGGGAGTGCCCCGGTATCGTATCACCATCACTTCTATCTTTACCGTTTTCCTAGTTCGATCCTTTTGGTAATATCTTGATCTAGTACAATAAAGTTTTAGTATGATCTAGTTGTGAGTTTTGCTTTATGATCCTTCTATGTAATCGAGTCTGTGAGCTATATGTAATAAAGATTAGTGTTGAGTCAAGGGCTTGATTATTTTGCCATGATATTGAGTCAATAAAAGAAAAGAGAAAGAAATAAAAAGAGAATAAAAGAGATCATATGGATATTATGGAGAGTAATGAGCTCACATATAAAAAGTATGGTGAATAAAATTTGTTGAGAGTTGACAAACATAGTTTTGGTCATCGTTGCAATTAATAGGAAATAATAAAGAAAGAGAGGTCTTCACATATAAATATACTATCTTGGACATCTTTTATGATTGTGAGCACTCATTAAAGTATGACATGCTAAAGAGTTGATGTTGGACAAGGAAGACAACGTAATGGTTTATGTTTTCTTACATCTGAGATAAATTATATTGTCATGGATCATCCAACATGATCTAGCTTGCCTTTCCCCCTCATGCTAGCCAAATTCTTTGCACCAAGTAGAGATACTACTTGTGCTTCCAAATATCCCTATACCCAGTTTTGCCATGAGAGTCCACCATATCTGCCTATGGATTGAGTAAGATCCTTCAAGTAAGTTATCATCGGTGCAAGCAATAAAAATTGCCCTCGGATCCGTCAAGCTTGTCTACGAACCGAGAACAACTACCATCTCCGAAGAACCGTGTAATGGAACCGTCAAGTTCGACTATGACTCGTGTACGACTATGCGGGGTTCCTCGGACGCCAAGTTCAACGATGCATCAAGTTTCTCACCGTGACCCTGAACATCTACGAAAACTCATGCTACGATAAACATGTACCACTACCGTCGTCGAGATCGCAAGAACCTCTACCGTCGACCCTAGAGCATGCGAGAACGACTACTTCCACTACGAACGTCCTGAGAACGTCTACTTCCACTACACCGCATCGAACACGAACCCCTCCGATAACGCACGCTTCGAAGGTATAACCCCGAGACGGACGCCCGTGAACGAATGCATGTGTGATGTATGAGATGCTTGTGCTTGCTCCGAGCTCGAATTGTCGGTGCACGTTGCCCCTCTTTTGCCTTGTCACCGTCGTCGACCCATGGGAACCCGGTAACCGGGATCACCCCACCATCTTTTGCACGCTCCCGCAACACTTTCTTTTGCACCGACATCTCAATGAGTTGTTGGAACCAAAACGTTGCCGTGGCACCGTTTCGTTATCGTCACCGTGGCACCCCTTTTGTTTCCGCCACGATGACAAATGCCTCATATCTTATCATGCCAACATTTTCATAAATATTGCATAAAACTTGCATGTCATCCGCATCATGCTAATAACATTTAAAATGTTTAGAATTGTTGTTGCATTAAATTGCTAATGCATATGGGGATTACCGGATTTGTTGCTTGTTATATCCGGCCCCATTTAAATTGTTTAGAAAGTATAGTTTTGTTATGCTTCACCTCTTGTCGTGCTAACCAACATTTAATATTGTTGAGTACCTAAACGAGAGAGAATTAAATAAGTCATGTGGTGTTTTCTTCAATATGCAACTCCGTTGCATATTGAGCTCCACTTAATTTGTAGTGTTGTTTGTTGCACTTTGCCATGCCATGCTTCATTAAACCAGAGATGCATCATACTTGGTTGTGCATCATGCCATTATTATGTGATGGTTTTTTACCATGTTGTTTGCTTCTTTCCGGTGATGCTTCTTCGGGTTAGTTCTGATAATGTCGCGTTTGTGAGGATCCATTCGACTTCGTCCATTTGTTTTCTTCCTGGACTCGTTCTTCTTCCTTGCGGGATCTCAGGCAAGATGACCATACCCTCGAAATCACTTCTATCTTTGCTTGCTAGTTGTTCGCTCTATTGCTATGCCACGATACCTACCACTTGCTATATCATGCCTCCCATATAGCCATGTCAAGCCTCTAACCCACCTTTTCAAGCAAACCGTTGTTTGGCTATGTTACCGCTTTTGCTCAGCCCCTCTTATAGCATTGTTAGTTGCAGGTGAAGATGAAGTTTGTTCCATGTTGGAACATGGATTTGTTGGAATATCACAATATATCTTATTTACTTTAATCCATCTATACACTTGGTAAAGGGTGGAAGGCTCGGCCTTATGCCTGGTGTTTTGTTCCACTCCTGCCGCCCTAGTTTCCGTCATACCGGTGTTATGTTCCTTGATTTTGCGTTCCTTACACGGTTGGGTGTTATGGGGACCCCTTGACAGTTCGCTTTGAATAAAACTCCTCTAGCAAGGCCCAACCTTGGTTTTACCATTTTCCTCACCTAGCCTTTTTCCCTTGGGTTTCCGGAGCCCGAGGGTCATCTTTATTTTAATCCCCCCCGGCCAGTGCTCCTCTCAGTGTTGGTCCAACCTATCAGTCGCCGGTGGCCACCAGGGGCAACTCTGGGCTGGCCTACCAGAAGTTTGGACAATCCGGTGTGCCCTGAGAACGAGATATGTGCAGCTCCTATCGGGATTTGTCGGCACATCCGGGCGGCTTTGCTGGTCTTGTTTTACCATTGTCGAAATGTCTTGTAACCGGGATTCCGAGTCTGATCGGGTCTTCCTGGGAGAAGGAATATCCTTCGTTGACCATGACAGCTTGTCATGGGCTAAGTTGGGACACCCCTGCAGGGTTTTAAACTTTCGAAAGTCGTGCCCGCGATTATGGTCAGATGGGAATTGGTTAATATCCGGTTGTAGAGAACTTGACATTTAACTTAATTAAAATGCATCAACCGTGTGTGTAGCCGTGATGGTCTCTTTCCGGCGGAGTCCGGGAAGTGAACACGGTTCTTATGTTATGCTTGAACGTAAGTAGTTTCAGGATCACTTCTTGATCACTTCTAGTTCACGATCATTGCTTTACTTCTCTTCTCACTCTTATTTGCGTATGTTAGCCACCATATATGCTTAGTGCTTGCTGCAGCTCCACCTCACTACCCTTTCCTACCCATAAGCTTAAATAGTCTTGATCTCGCGGGTGTGAGATTGTTGAGTCCTCGTGGCTCATAGATACTTCCAAATAGTTGCAGGTGCTGATGATACCAGTGCAGGTGACGCAACTGAGCTCAGATGGGAGCTTGATGAAGGCCGTGTTCGTTGTGTTATTTCGTTTCCAGTTGATCAGTAGTGGAGCCAAGTCGAGGTGATCGGGGATCTAGCATTTGGGGTTGTCTTTCTTTATTTTGGTTCCGTAGTCGGACCTTGATTGTATTCTGGATGATGTATGTATAACTTGTATTTGTGTGAAGTGGCGATTGTAAGCCAACTCCTTATCCCTTTCTTATTCAGTACATGGGATGTGTAAAGATTACCCCTATTGCGACATGCCTACTATGCGGTTATGCCTCTAAGTCGTGCCTCGACACGTGGGAGATATAGCCGCATCGTGGGTGTTACACAATATAAAGTGACGTTCTTTCGAATTAATATTTTGTGCATCCAACCATAAAAGCGCATGACAACCTCTGCTTCCCTCTGCGAAGGGCCTATCTTTTACTTTTATCTCCCACCTTGCATAAGAGTCTTGGTGATCTTCACCTTTCCTTTTTTACATTTTATCTTTTAGCAAGCACAACATGTTGGAAAGATCCTGGTATATATGGCTAACTGGATGTGAGTTTTCATGAACTATTATTGTTGACATTACGCTTGAGGTAAAACTTTGGGAGGCAAAACTATAAGCCCCTATCTTTCTCTATGTCCGATTAAAATTATATTGCATGAGTGTTAGCAATTGTGAAAGACTATATGATAGTTGAGTATGTGGACTTGCTAAAAAGCTCTTATATATTGACTCTTTCCTATGTTATGGTAAATTGCAATTGCTCCAATGACTGAGATTGTAGTTTGCTAGTTTTCAATGAAGTTTATGATTCATACTTGAAATTGTGATTGAATTGTTACTCTAGCATAAGAGATCGTATGACAAGAATTATATAAGTTGCTATTCTAAGAATGATCATGATACCCTCATGTCCATATTTTATTTTTATCGACACCTCTATCTCTAAACATGTGGACATATTTTTCAATTTCGGCTTTCGCTTGAGGACAAGCGAGGTCTAAGCTTGGGGGAGTTGATACGTCCATTTTGCATCATGCTTTTATATCGATGTTTATTGCATTATGGGTTGTTATTACACATTATGTCACAATACTTATGCCTATTCTGTCGGGACCCCGATCCTAAGTCACACCGATCTAGCATGTAACACTTCATATCATTTTGCGGCCTCACGCACGGTATTCCCATGGGTTCCACCTTACCTGGCCCGGGACCGTTTGCGCCTTTTGGCTCACGTATATGATAGTGTCGCTAGCATCCATATGACAGAGAACCCGGACCAACATGACTAGTCGTGAACCCAAAGTAGCACTAACTTACAAGGACAGGCATACATGAATCAACCTCGAGCATGTCGGTCAAGAGCGTATGAATCCGGGCTGTAGCAATGGGCTAATAGGACTCCGGGAGCCCAGGCTGTAGCGGGCTAGGCTGGACTTCGGATGTCACCGCGTGACATTTCCCCGAAGGGACAGACACAAGAACAAAGTGAATCACATGCCGGCCAGTCAAGTGTTCCGGAGCAGTAGTGCTGGGCTAGCAGGACTCCGGTGAACCGGGCTGTAGCGGACTACTATGGCTCATGGAAGCACAAGACTACATTTCCCCATAAGAGAGGCTACCAGAGGTAAACAACTAGGTTGTCGGATCCCACACATAGCAATACACGTTACACGTACGCATAACATGTAAGTATGTGCTGTACAACATGGCATCACAACATAACTCAAACTCATATAGATAAAGGCCCAGAAGAGCCACATAGCATTCAATACAAACAGGGGTCTCATGACCCATCATTCAGAGCATACAAGCAACGGAAGCATTACATGTCTGAGTACACACAACTACAAAAGGAAAAGACTAAGAAGCCTGACTAAACACGACCCTCCCAAGGGTACAAGATCGTAGCTGGGATACAAGCTAGTCACTAGTGTAACCAACTGCAAAACATAAATAAGCAAACGTGAGTACGAAGGTACTCAGCAAGTCTTACATCAGAACTATCTACATATGCAACATTATAAACAAAGGGGGGGTGGAGCTTTAATAGCAGCAAGCCAGCTTTGACTCAGTGGCTAACCTATACTACGAGTATCAGAAACTTCTTTGAGGTAAGAAGACGCACACGAGTCCACATATTCACCATATCAATACTCCACTATGGATCCGTTCCCGTCTCCCTACGAGAAGGCCATACATAGCACTCACGCTTATCTTGCGTATTTTAGAGTATCCACTTCAAGTTGTCTATGTACTACATAAGTCCTCCCAGTTTCCATATCCGCGGAAAACGGCTATTCGAATAGAAAATGTTGACCCTGCAGGGGTGTACTTCTTCACACATGCTCTCGCCACTTATAGCCCTGTACACGTCATATACCTCGGCAACCTTCAAGCGGAAGCCGGGCAAGGGTGTCGGCCACGACCTGACTAACCACACAAGTCTCTCGTCCAGGTTTATCGCCTATTCGAGTTCCAACCGCAAGGAGTTCCGGCCGAAGTCTCCAGTACGGTCCCAAATGATGTGTGCAGGGTTCCCAAGCCCACCATCCGGGTGCCACTTGGTACACCATGCCACGGTGCCTAGTATGTCCCAAGCCCATCCCATCGGACACCACCTGGTAGACAAGTAGCACTACCTACAAACGCCAGAACTAGCTGCAACTCCTGGACAGAGATCAAGTGGATTAATAAGCCGAGAGGGGCCGGATGACCGGAACCCAATGCTACCTTTACCAAAACGTGTTCACACACTTAGCCTTTATCGATAGGACATGTTCACCACTCTGATTCATTCCCGATGAATCAGACCTGACATAACTCTAAGCATAGCTGGCATAAAGAAATCAAGCATGGATGAGTAGGCACATCAAGGCTCAAGCAACTCCTACTCATGCTAGTGGGTTTCAACTATTTACTGTGGCAATGACAGGTCATGCAGAGGAATGGGTTCAACTACCGTAGCAGAAAAGTAGCAGTTGAATCGTTGTTGTCCTAATGCAGTATAAGGAGCAAGAGCGAGAGAGTGGGATTTATCGAGATGCTCAAGGGGGTTTGCTTGCCTGATAGAACGATGAAGGGGTACGGCTCCTCTGACAGGTACTCGGGAACACCTTCCGGAGCGGAACCTATCGAGAAGAAACGGTGCCGGCAATCAATACACAAACAAATGCAAAAATATGATGCATGACAATGGAATGTGCATATGCTAGTGTTTGGGCTAATGCAAGATGCTACCAAGTTGGTTGAAGCCCATTTGAATCCAAGATTCAAATGCAATTCAAAATGAAGCATTTAAAATGCCCATATTTTGTTTTCACTTATACAGCATGTATAAGTTGGTTTTTCATGCACGTAACTGGCATAAATGGATTCCTTGCATTTTTCTGATAATTTTTCATATATAATTTATTTTATTCTGAGCCACGGTTAAATTATTATGATTGTTTGAAGTTTAGGCAATATTCTGGAATTTCCTGAGTTAAAATAATTCTGGAAAAAGAATAACCGCGCCAGCACTACGTCAGCATGATGTAAGCGAGTCAACGGGGCTGACCAGGTCAAACCTGACCAGTGGGTCCCACTGATCAGTGACCCAGTCAACTAACTAAGTTAGTTAGTCCTAACTAACTGGGCAGGGCCCACTAGTCAGTGACTATAGTAGCTAACCTAGTTAGTTAATTAGTGCTAACTATAGTAATTAGTCGGGCGGGGCCCACAAGTCAGTGAGAGAGAGGGGGGAGGTCAAACTAGGCTGTGGGGTCAACCCACGCCGGTCAAAAGTCAGCGGTCGCCGGCGTTTAGTCGCCGGAGGGTGCAAACGCGGCGGTGCGCTGCGGGTTTGGCCTACAGGGGGCCATTTGGCGCGCGGAGTGCAGCTACGGGATGCGGACGCTCGTCCGCATCCAACCGTGGTGGTGGCGCGGCCGGGGAGCGGCCGGAGTGGCGCCGGCGATGACGAGTGTGGCGGTCGGAGCTCGGGTGTGCGTGGAGTTGGCGTTGTGGGGTGCAAGCGGGCAAGGGGAGGCGCTAGCGAGGCTTAGCGCGAGCAGCAAGCTCGGTGGACACGCGTCTGGGACCAAATGGTCACCGGAGCGTTGCCGACGACGAGCTCGGGTGGCGGCGCAGTTCGGTCGATAAGGGGGCGACGGCTGCGGGGCATAAACGAGCTCGGGAAGAGGGGGAACAGACGCAGAATCTCACAGCGGAGGCGACGGGATGGTTAGCGGGCTCGGGGACGAGTCGGAGACGACGGACGGGCGCCGGCGATCTCGGCGGCCGAGAGGTTGAAGACGATGGTGATGACGTCGCTATGGCGCGCCCCGGATCGCTTGGCTCGGTGGAGATGACGAAGACGACGTCGTGGAGCTCCTGGGCTTGTCCAGGGGGCGAGGGGGAGGCAGTGGCCGCGGCAGCGGCAAGCGGTGGCATCGGCTGCGCTCGGTGGCGCTGCGGGGAAGAGAAATCAGAGGAGGGGAGGAGCGCGGGAGAGAGTGAGAGATGTCCAGGGGTGCGTGGCGACGCGAGGAAGGTCCAGGCGACGGGAGGCCAGCCAGGTAGGGTGGAGGTGGCGCGCGGTGGCCGCGCGCGTGCGTTGTGCCTAGCTTCTCCTCTGCCTACTGGCAAGAGGTAGAAGACAGGGCTGCCCCTGGTGGGCTGGCCAGCTGGGCTGTAACAGCCAGGCCTCAGGTAAGGCCCAGGTAAGCCTTTTCCCTTTTTTGTTTTCTTTTCTATTTCTGACATTTGTTTTTGACTTAAAACTAAATAACAACACAAATATAAAAATGTTGAGATTCCTTGTGACCACTAGTTATAATATACCAGAGGCCCTCACCAAATTCCAACATTTTTGGAGCCTCTAAAATATTTATATTATTTTAAACAACTCCAATTCAAATACATATGGGTTCATTCAAAAATCCAAAATGTCTAGCAAAAATGTGCATCACCCCTGGTTGTTGTTTCCACCATTTTCCAAAGACCATGAACATTTTTGAAAAGCATTTTGGATTCATTGAAATTCCATTTTTAATTTGAACCTATTTGAATTTGCTTTGGTGCTAGGGTTTGAAACATCCCCATTTCAACTTCATTTGAAATTTAAACATGATGCACAAATGACTAGCTAGTCTAGGTCATACCAGAACTAGGGATGTGACAACTCACCCCCACTCCGAAGAATCTCGTCCCGAGATTCAAGAGTTGGCAGAAAGAAAGCGGGGTACTCAAGTCGAAGACGATCTTCTCGCTCCCAAGTAGCTTCTCTCTCGGAATGATGAGACCACTGAACATTGAGAAACTTGATGTTATGGCGTCAAGTGACACGCTCTGCTTGATCCAGAATGCGAATGGGGTACTCTCGATAAGTGAGGTTATCTTGGAGATCAAGCATTTCGTGGTCCACTCCGCGGATGGGATCCGAGAAGCAATGCCTGAGTTGAGAGACCTGGAAGACATCATGAACTCGAGAAAGATGTGGGGGTAGTTCCAACTCGTAGGCAACCTCTCCTCGTTTAGCGAGAATGTGAAAAGGACCAATGTAACGAGGAGCCAACTTGCCCTTGATACCGAAACAATGGGTACCCTTCAAAGGAGTAACCCGAAGGTAAGCCTTGTCGCCAACTTCATAAGCCACTTCCTTATGACGGCGGTCATACTGGCTCTTTTGACGAGATTGGGCTGTTTTCAAATTCTCACGAATGATGCGAACTTGCTCTTCTGCCTCCTGGATCATATCCGGTCCAAAGAATTGTCTTTCACCGGTTTCTGACCAGTTCAAAGGTGTTCGACATCTTCGTCCATACAGAATCTCGAAAGGTGATTTCTTAAGACTGGATTGGTAGCTATTGTTATAAGCAAACTCGGCAAAGGGAAGACATTTCTCCCAATCCATACCGAATGAGATAATGCAAGCTCTATGCATGTCTTCGAGAATTTGGTTGACCCTTTCCACCTGACCACTTGATTGTGGGTGGAAAGCGGTACTGAAGGAAAGATGGGTGCCCATGGCAGTTTGGAAACTTTCCCAGAAATGAGAGGTGAAAAGACTGCCACGGTCTGAATTGATCTCTAGTGGAACACCATGGAGTGACACTATTCGGGATATATATAAGTCAGCGAGCTGAGTAGCAGTGATACTCTCTCGAACAGGTAGGAAGTGAGCCACTTTGGAGAGACGATCAATGACTACGAAGATAGCATTATTTCCTTTCTTGGTCCTAGGAAAGCCGGTGATGAAGTCCATACCAACTTTGTCCCATTTCCACTCGGGAATAGCTAAAGGTTGAAAGGTGCCAGCAGGTCTTTGATGCTCTGCCTTAACGCGACAACAAACGTCACAGTTGGCAATATACTGAGCGATTTCTCTCTTCATCCTAGTCCACCAGAACCTCTGGCATAGGTCCTGATACATCTTTGTACTACCGGGATGAATCGTGAGAGGGGATTCATGGGCCTCCTTAAGGATCAGTTGCTGCATCTGTTGACATTTGGGAACCACCAAACAGTTTCCAAAGTAAACAACACCTCATTCATCCATAGAGAAACAGCCAGCAACTCCCTTGGAAATATTCTTCTTGATCCGGGAGATTCCCGTATCATGCTTCTGAGCCTCTATGATCTGATCCGTAAGGGTAGGTTTCGCCACCAAGGTAGAAAGGGAACCATGAGGAGCTATGTGAAGGTTAAGCTTACAGAATTCCTCATGGAGGGGTGGTTGACATTGTTGCAACATGAGGTTGTTGCAATAGGATTTACGACTTAAAGCATCAGCCATGACATTGGCTTTGCCTGGGGTGTAGGTGATTCCTAAGTCGTAATCCGAGATCAACTCCAACCAATGTCTTTGTCTGAGATTCAGATCCGGTTGGGTGAAGATATACTTGACACTCTGATGGTCAGTGTAGATTTCGCAACAGTTACCAAGAAGGTCATGTTGCCAAGTCTTAAGTGCATAGACTATGCCTGCAAGCTCTAGATCATGTGTAGGATAATTTTCCTCATGTGGATGCAACTGTCGAGATGGATAGGCTATCACATGCTGATACTGCATAAGAATGCAACCTAGTCCTTGACGCGAAGCGTCGCAATAGATAACAAAGTCTTTAGTGAAATTCGGTGGCACGAGTATGGGCGCAGAAGTCAGGCGTCTTTTCAGTTCCTGAAAACTATGCTCACACTGTGGGGTCCACTCAAACCTTTTATCTTTCTTGAGAAGTTCCGTGAGGGGTTTGGCCACTTTGGAGAAGTTCTCAATGAAGCGGCGACAATAACTGGCTAGACCAAGGAAACTCCTAACTTTTTTGGCCGTTTCGGGTGGATTCCAATCGAGAACGGCTTTGACTCTCTCGGGATTGACAGAAATGCAATAGAGTTGACGCCTTGCAACTCTAGTAGAGACAGTGACTATTTTGCCAGATGGATGTGTAAGTTGAACAGATCTGGTGTAACAATCGATCTTGGCATGATGAGCTGTCATCCATTCCATACCCAAGATGATGTTAATATCTGAAGACTTGAGAGATATCAAAGAAGCAAGGAATACCAGTCTGTCCACAAGGATTTGATTACCATGGCTTACCGTAGAGGTTTGCCATTTGGAACCAGGAGTCTGGATTATTAGTGGAGTTGGCATATCACAAAATGACATGTCATGCAACCGAGCATAACCTTCGGATATGAAGGAGTGAGATGCTCCAGTAATGAAAAGAACTGAAGCTGGGTGACAATTGACAAGAAGTGTTCCCAGTACGACGTCGGGATCATCTTGAGCTTCTGTAGCTGAGACATGGTGCACACATGCTCGTTCAATGGAGGCTGGCTTGGTATTGATCATCTTGACTGATGGCTTTTCACGGCCAATAGACCTCTTAGACTGGGGTGGAGTATAACTGGACTGAGGGCAGTCATGTGCGTAGTGTCTTGGTTCTCCACAAGTGAAGCAAGTTCCTGAGGTAGGACGTGGACCTACTTTGGCAAGTGGTCCACTAATAGGCCTGGGTGGAGCACGTTGCTGAGCTGGGTGAGGCGCCACATCGGATGGCCTCGGTGCATATCTAGGTGGAAGAGCTGAGTTCGGAATCCAAATCCGTCGCTTCTGAGAGCCAGAGCCGGAGGAAGAACCCATATCACGGTTGTGCTTACGAGACTCCTCGTAAGTGAGCTGAGCTGTCTCTGCATTAATGGCCTTGTTCACAAGAGCCTGGAAAGTATCACAATGATGCAGGTGGAGATCACGACGCAACTTAGGGTTGAGACCCTTCCAGAACCTAGCCTACTTCTTGGCGTCCGTGGACACTTCTTCTGTAGCATAGCGGGCGAGGTTTCCAAACTCTCTACTGTAAGTATCAATAGGCAGCTTACCCTGGGTAAAACTACAGAACTCTTCCCTCTTGCGGTCAATAAGAGCCTAAGGAATGTGGTGCTCACGAAAAGCCTCGATGAAATCCCTCCAGGTAGGAATCTGACCAGCTGGAAGCATAGTCTCATAGCTCTGCCACCAAATACTAGCAGGACCTTCCAGGTGATAGGTAGCATAGGTGACCTTGTCATCTTCAGCCATGCTCGCAGAATGAAACTTGTGAGTGATGCTTCGGAGCCAGTCATCTGCATCGAGTGGCTCAATGGAATGATGGAAGGTGGGTGGTTTCAGACCAATGAAGTCGGTGATGGAAACCAGCTTCTTACGCTGATGTGCGGTGTTCTGCTCAATCTATGCTAGCAAGCGGTTAGTCTCACGCTTGTTCCTCTCAGATGCTAACAAGAACTCTGCCATCAAAGGCTGGTCAGGAGGATCCTCATCCCTACCATCTCCGGGGTTCTTGCTATGAGCAACTGAACCTCGGTTAGCAGACGACATCCTGGCATAGAAACCAAGGAAACAAGGATGGAATTAGCATCGACATAAGGATGCGGAATGTAATGCAAAAGCATTGGAAACTCTTGAAATCCTAGGACAATTTCGGCAGCATAACGGTTGTAAATGTTCAAAAGGATTTTGAGACATTCATTAAAGGAATAGCATAATCAATCAGCATCATAATATCAAGGTTCTGGGTCAAACTGAGGACACACGGAAGTAGTAGAACTGTACGGAGACACAACCCAACAATCCTAAGACTTAACGGTTTAGTAACACATCATCCTGAGAGATAGAGGAGAAGCCTAGGCCTTAACCCTCGTAGAAAAGAAGAGGCTGACTCAGAAAGAATGACATGAGGTAAAGGAGTAAAAAGAGCCTTACGTTCCCTTCCACAATCAATTCCCTTATATAACTAAAGCATTTCTAGACTCAACTTCGACCAGTTTGGCTTGGTAATCCTACAATCAGTCAGGCTCTGATACCAACGCTGTCGGGACCCCGATCCTAAGTCACACGATCTAGCATGTAACACTTCATATCACTTTGCGGCCTCACGCACGGTATTCCCACGGGTGCCACCTTACCTGGCCTGGGACCGTTTGCGCCTTTTGGCTCACGTATATGATAGTGTCGCTAGCATCCATATGACAGAGAACCCGGACCGACATGACTAGTCGTGAACCCAAAGTAGCACTAACTTACAGGGACAGGCATACATGAATCAACCTCGAGCATGTCGGTCAACAGCGTATGAATCCGGGCTGTAGCAATGGGCTAACAGGACTCCGGGAGCCCAGGCTGTAGCGGGCTAGGCTGGACTCCGGATGTCACCGCGTGACATTTCCCCGAAGGGACAGACACAAGAACAAAGTGAATCACATGCCGGCCAGTCAAGTGTTCCGGAGCAGTAGTGCTGGGCTAGCAGGACTCCGGTGAACCGGGCTGTAGCGGACTACTATGGCTCATGGAAGCACAAGACTACATTTCCCCATAAGAGAGGCTACCAGAGGTAAACAACTAGGTTGTCGGATCCCACACATAGCAATACACGTTACATGTACGCATAACATGCAAGTATGTGCTGTACAACAACATAACTCAAACTCATATAGATAAAGGCCCAGAAGAGCCACATAGCATTCAATACAAACAGGGGTCTCATGACCCATCATTCAGAGCATACAAGCAACGGAAGCATTACATGTCTGAGTACACACAACTACAAAAGGAAAAGACTAAGAAGCCTGACTAAACACGACCCTCCCAAGGGTACAAGATCGTAGCTGGGATACAAGCTAGTCACTAGTGTAACCAACTGCAAAACATAAATAAGCAAACGTGAGTACGAAGGTACTCAGCAAGTCTTACATCAGAACTATCTACATATGTAACATTATAAACAAAGGGGGGTGGTGGAGCTTTAACAGCAGCAAGCCAGCTTTGACTCAGTGGCTAACCTATACTACGAGTATCAGAAACTTCTTTGAGGTAAGAAGACGCACACGAGTCCACATATTCACCATATCAATACTCCACTATGGATCCGTTCCCGTCTCCCTACGAGAAGGCCATACATAGCACTCACGCTTATCTTGCGTATTTTAGAGTATCCACTTCAAGTTGTCTATGTACTACATAAGTCCTCCAAGTTTCCATATCCGAGGAAAACAACTATTCGAATAGAAAATGTTGACCCTGCAGGGGTGTACTTCTTCACACACGCTCTCGCCACTTATAGCCCTGTACACGTCATATACCTCAGCAACCTTCAAGCGGAAGCCGGGCGAGGGTGTCGTCCACGACCTGACTAACCACACAAGTCTCTCGTCCAGGTTTATCGCCTATTCGAGTTCCATCCACAAGGAGTTCCGGCCGAAGTCTCCAGTACGGCCCCAAATGATGTGTGCAGGGTTCCCAAACCCACCATCCGGGTGCCACTTGGTACACCGTGCCACAATGCCTAGTCTGTCCCAAGCCCGTCCCGTTGGACACCACCTGGTAGACAAGTAGCACTACCTACAAACGCCAGAACTAGCTGCAACTCCTGGACAGAGATCAAGTGGATTAATAAGCCGAGAGGGGCCGGATGACCGGAACCCAATGTGTGGTAGTAACTGGACTTGGATAACATACACAGAACTCAGTGCTTAGGGACGGTTCCAATGAGACAGCCCACCATGTACTCCTACATGGCCTCTCACCGCTACCTTTACCAAAACGTGTTCACACACTTAGCCTTTATCGGTAGGACATGTTCACCACTCCGATTCATTCCTGATGAATCAGGCCTGACACAACTCTAAGCATAGCTGGCATAAAGAAATCAAGCATGGATGAGTAGGCACATCAAGGCTCTAGCAACTCCTACTCATGCTAGTGGGTTTCAACTATTTACTGTGGCAATGACAGGTCAAGCAGAGGAATAGGTTCAACTACCGCAGCAGAAAAGTAGCAGTTGAATCATTGTTGTCCTAATGCAGTATAAGGAGCAAGAGCGAGAGAGTGGGATTTATCGAGATGCTCAAGGGGGTTTGCTTGCCTGATAGAACGACGAATGGGTACGGCTCCTCTGACAGGTACTCGGGAACACCTTCCGGAGCGGAACCTATCGAGAAGAAACGGTGCCGGCAATCAATACACAAACAAATGCAACAATATGATGCATGACAATGGCATGTGCATATGCTAGTGTTTGGGCTAATGCAAGATGCTACCAAGTTGGTTGAAGCCCATTTGAATCCAAGATTCAAATGCAATTCAAAATGAAGCATTTAAAATGCCCATATTATGTTTTCAGTTATACACATGTATAAGTTGGTTTTTCATGCATGTAACTGGCATAAATGGATTCCTTGCATTTTTCTGATAATTTTTCATATGTAATTTATTTCATTCTGAGCTACGGTTGAATTATTATGATTTTTTGAAGTTTAGGCAATATTCTGGAATTTCGTGAGTCAAAATAATTCCAGAAAAAGAATAACTGCGCCAGCACTACGTCAGCATGACGTAAGAGAGTCAACGGGGCTAACCAGGTCAAACCTGACCAGTGGGTCCCACTGGTCAGTGACCCAGTTATCTAACTAAGTTAGTTAGTCCTAACTAACTGGGCAGGGCCCACTAGTCAGTGACTGTAGTAGCTAACCTAGTTAGTTAATTAGTGCTAACTATAGTAGTTAGTCGGGCGGGGCCCGTAAGTCAGTGAGAGGGAGGGGGGAGGTCAAACTGGGCTGTGGGGTCAACCCACGCCGGTCAAAAGTCAGCGGTCGCCGGCGTTTAGCCGCCGGCGAGTGCAAATGCGGCGGTGCGCTGCGGGTTTGGCCTACAGGGGGCCATTTGGCGCACGGAGTGCAGCTACGGGATGCGGATGCTCGTCCGCATCCAGCCGTGGTGGTGACGCGGCCGGGGAGCGGCTGGAGTGGCGCCGGTGACGACGAGTGCGGCGGCCGGAGCTCGGGTGTGCACGGAGTTGGCGTTGTGGGGTGCAAGCGGGCAAGGGGAGGCGCTAGCGAGGCTTAGCGCGGGGCAGCAAGCTCGGTGGACACGCGTCTGGGACCAAATGGTCACCGGAGCGTTGCCGCCGACGAGCTCGGGCGCGGCGCAGTTCGGTCGACAAGGGGGCGACGGCTGCGGGGCGTAAACGAGCTCGGGAAGAGGGGGAACAAACGCAGAATCTCACAGCGGAGGCGACAGGATGGTCAGCGGGCTCGGGGACGAGTCGGAGACGACGGACGGGCGCCGACGATCTCGGCGGCCGAGAGGTTGAAGATGATGGTGATGACGTCTCTATGGCGCGCCCCGGCTCGCTTGGCTCGGTGGAGATGACGAAGATGACGTCGTGGAGCTCCTGGGCATGTCCGGGGGCGAGGGGGAGGTAGTGGCCGCGGCAGCGGCGAGCGGTGGTGTCGGCTGCGCTAGGTGGCACTGCGGGGAAGAGAAATCAGAGGAGGGGAGGAGCGCGGGGGAGAGTGAGAGAGGTACAGGGGTGCGTGGCGACGCGAGGGAGTTCCAGGCGACGGGAGGACAGCCAGCCAGGGTGGAGGTGGCGCGCGGTAGCCGTGCGCGTGCGTTGTGCCCAGCTTCTCCTCTGCCTACTGGCAAGAGGTAGAAGACGGGGCTGCCCCTGGTGGGCTGGGCCGCCAGGTGGGCTGGCCAGCTGGGCTGTAACAGCCAGGCCTCAGGTAAGGCCCAGGTAAGCCTTTTCCCTTTTTTTGTTTTCTTTTCTATTTCTGACATTTTTTTTGACTTAAAAATAAATACCAGCACAAATATAAAAATGTTGAGATTCCTTGTGACCACTAGTTATAATATACCAGAGGCCCTCACCAAATTCCAACATTTTTGGAGCCTCTAAAATATTTATATTATTTGAAACAGCTCCAATTCAAATACATATGGGTTCATTCAAAAATCCAAAATGTCTAGCAAAAATGTGCATCACCCCTGGTTGTTGTTTCCAACATTTTCCAAAGACCATGAACATTTTTTAAAAGCATTTTGGGTTCATTGAAATTCCATTTTTAATTTGAACCTATTTGAATTTGCTTTGGTGCTAGGGTTTGAAACATCCCCATTTCAACTTCATTTGAAATTTAAACATGATGCACAAATGACTAGCTAGTCTAGGTCATACCAGAACTAGGGATGTGACATATTCTCTCTTATTTTACAAGGTTTACATAAAGATGGAGAATGCCGGCAGCTGGGATTCTCGGCTTGAAAAGGAGCAAATATTAGAGACCTATTCTGCACAGCTCCAAAAGTCCTGAAACTTCACGGAAGTCATTTTCAGAATATATAAAAAATAATGAGCGCAAGAAGTTCCAGAGGGGGGCCACACCCTGCCCACGAGGGTGGGGGCGCGCCCTACCCCCTGGGCGCGCCCCCTGCCTCGTGGGCCCCCTGGTGGCCCTCCGATGCCCATCTTCTGCTATATGGAGTCTTTCAATGAGGAAAAAATCATAAGCCAGCTTTCGGGATGAGACTCCGCTGCCACGAGGCGGAACCTTGGCGGAACCAATCTAGGGCTCCGGCGGAGCTGTTCTACCGGGGAAACTTTCCTCCGGGAGGTGGAAATCATCGCCATCGTCATCACCAACGATCCTCTCATCGGGAGGGGGTCTATCTCCATCAATATCTTCACCAGTACCATCTCCTCTCAAACCCTAGTTCATCTCTTGTATCCAATTCTTGTCTCGAAGTCTGGGATTGGTACCTGTGGGTTGCTAGTAGTGTTAATTACTCCTTGTAGTTGATGCTATTTGGTTTATTTGGTGGAAGATCATATGTTCAGATCCTATATGCACATCAATACCCCTCTGATTATCAACATGAATATGCTTTGTGAGTAGTTACGTTTGTTCCTGAGGACATGGGAGAAGTCTTGCTATTAGTAGTCATGTGAATTTGGTATTCATTCGATATTTTGATGAGATGTATGTTGTCTCTCCTCTAGTGGTGTTATGTGAACATCGACTACATGACACTTCACCATTATTTGGGCCTAGAGGAAGGCATTGGGAAGTAATAAGTAGATGATGGGTTGCTAGAGTGACAGAAGCTTAAACCCTAGTTTATGCGTTGCTTCGTAAGGGGTTGATTTGGATCCATATGTTTCATGCTATGGTTAGGTTTACCTTAATACTTTTGTTGTAGTTGCGGATTCTTACAATAGTGGTTAATCATAAGTGGGATGCTTGTCCAAGTAAGGGCAGTACCCAAGCACTGGTCCACCCACATACCAAATTATCAAAGTACCGAAAGCGAATCATATGATCGTGATGAAACCTAGCTTGACGATATTCCCATGTGTCCTCGGGAGCGCTTTTCTCTATATAAGAACTTGTCCAGGCTTGTCCTTTGCTACAAAAAGGATTGGGCCACCTTGCTGCACCTTATTTTACTTTTGTTACTTGTTGCTCGTTACCAATTATCTTATCACAAAACTATCTGTTACCTATAATTTCAGTGCTTGCAGAGAATACCTTGCTGAAAACCGCTTATCATTTCCTTCTGGTCCTCGTTGGGTTCGACACTCTTACTTATCGAAAGGACTATGATAGATCCCCTATACTTGTGGGTCATCATGCCACAGCTAAGAATGCCTACCTGAAACTCGTTGATGAATCAACGGAGATCAGCTGTCTGATGCTGGCTTGTATGGAGCTCGACTTGCAACAGCATTTCGAAAATGTTGAGGCTTACGATATGATCGAAAGTCTCAAGAGCATGTTTCAGACACAGGCTAGGACCGAAAGGTTCAACGTCTGGCGGTGCTTGATGGATTGCAAGCTGAAGGAAGGTGATCCACTGAGCCCACATGTGATCAAGATGACCGGGTATGTGCATGCTTTGGATCGTTTGGGCTTCCCGCTCTTGGATGAGCTGGCTACAGATGCAGATATGGTTTCTCTTCCACCCAGCTATGGAACATTCATCTTGAACTATCATATGCATGGCATGGATAAGAAGCTCACTGAATTACATGGGATGCTCAAGGTGGGAGAGCAAGATATTATGAAAGGCACACATCAAGTGTTGATGGTGCAGAAATCGGCTAAGTTCAAGAAGAGTTGGTCCAAGAAAAAGGTAAGGCAAAGGGCACGGAGACGGTAACCTCCGCCACTGCGCTGAAGTCTGGACCAGACTCAAAGACCATTTGCTATCATTGCAAGGAGACCGGTCACTGGAAGAGGAACTGTAGCAAGTGGCTTGTAGAGCATGGCAAGAAGGCCGGAAATGCTTCTTATGGCAAAGGTACACTTGTTGCATATGTTATAGACATTTACCTTGCTGACATACCTAGTAGCTCTTGGGTATTTGATACCGGATCGGTTGTTCATATTTGCAACTCGATGCAGGGGCTAGTAAGAACTAGGCATGTCGCACAAGGGGAGATTGACATCAGGGTCGGCAACAAAGCAAGAGTTGCTGCATTGGAAGTCGGCACAATGCAGCTCCAGCTTCCTTCTGGATTTATTTTGGAATTAAATAATTGTTATTACATTCCTGCACTTAGTCGGAACATTATTTCTTCCTCAAGCTTGATGAGTCAGGGTTATGAATTCAATTTTCGATTTATTTGAATGGGATGTTCCACGGCTATGCACCCATTGTTGATGGGCTATTTATATTGAATCTAGAACAGGAACTGGTCTATAACGTGAATGTCAAGAGGCATAAGCCTAATGAGATAAATCCGACATACTTCTGGTATTGCTGGCTTGGACACATTAGTCTGAAACGCATGAAGAATGATGTAGGGTGGAACCCTAGATGGTTGATCTTTCACGAAAGGAGCGGATCCCAAGGATGAACACGAAGAACACAAGGGGAAAACGGAGGAAAACACGAGAGAAATCACTCAACCAACAAGAAATAGATCACACATGCGCTAGATCGATGAACACAAAGGAAGATACATTGATCCAAAGTTAACAACGAACGATACAAACGGTAACTGGGTTCTTCTCCATGAGGAGGTCTTGATGGGGCCACCCAAGAGGGGGTCTTGAATCCAAGGGGATCTTCTCCGTAGTGGGGCCGTGGTCTCTCTCGTGGAGTAGATCTGTAATGGATGAGCGTAGCTCTATCTCTCAAATGAGCTATCACAATGCTACCCTAACTAGGAGGAGGTGGAGGAGTATATACAGTCTAGGTGAATGAAAGGGTAAGAGGCTTCGGCCCAACACACGAGTGGGCGCACAGGCATCGGACGTCCGACAGGTACCGGACGTCTGGTGGCTCGCGAGGGTCCGGTCGTCCGGTGCATGTCGGACGTCCGACGTTTTGGCTCTGGACAGGTGGTGTCGGACGTCCGGTCGGCGTCGGTCGTTCGGGCGCTGGAGAGTGTCGGACGTCCGGTGTCTGGCGGTCGTCCGGGCGCTGGGAGTCGTCGGACGTCCGGAGGCTCCGGTCGTCCGTAGATTCGGCTCGGGTCCTCAGGGACCGCTCGTCCGGTGGCTGTAGCTTCGCGTAGCTTCTTCTCTTGGTCCTTGTACTTGGCGTCCTCGCTAGCTGTTCCGTTGGATGTGGTGACTTCGTGGCTTTCCTCCAAGTACCTGATCATGCATAGAAAAATTGTTGGAGGTAGTAGCCATATCTCACATGTAGAAAGTGATGGTTCGGAGAGGAGCGAGTTCACCTTGTGTCCAATGGCGTTTGTTCGAGGTCTCGTCATATGTCCACTTGGGGCTTGGAGAGTAGTGGGAGTGTACATGGGGATGAACGTGGGATGCTCCGCATCATCTCCCCCCCTTGGGAAAGATCCGACCTCGAATCATGATCCTCATCACCATGGAAACGGTTGTCGTAGACGAACTTGTAGTTGGACGAAGTTGAAGACATGGCGCAACCCAAGTAGTCCAAGGTGTCGCCGGAGTGATAGACATGCAAAAAGAGCAAACACAAGCAACACTCGGAAATACAATGGTTAGCACACACAAAGTGTCCATCATGTAAGAATGAGTCCGTGCGGCAAGATTGGTCGTGACAAAGCGCATGAAGCTTATCGAGATGATCTAGAATGAGATGCAAAGCATTCATGGGAGCAAATGTAATCATTGTGCACACAAATGTATTGTGGATGTGATCAATGCAACCATGGTGCAAAATGATGTCATAGTGAGACGGTTTATCAAAAGGATGAATATGGCAATGGATGCTCAATATGATCTGATCATGCAATTGATGGTAGGCAATAAGATCATGATGTAAGAATATGCCATCAAGGTATATCACAACAAATTTGCTAAGGAAATGCACAAGTTCATATATCATGGATGACATGAGAATACAAGATGCAACAAGGCAATCGTAATGGGAGTCAATCCATGCATGAGATGCAAATTTGCCATGTGTGTAAGATGTCCAATGAGCATGACAAGTGTGAGCACAATCAACAAATATGGAGGTGTTGGTGTACCAATGCTCGATGTCCTGGCATGAGTGGAGGTTCGAAGGTGCATCCAATAAATCCGAGCGCTCCTCAATGCGAAGGTCCATAGAGCCAATCTTCAATGTCGGTCCTCCATCCAATAGGTGCAACATGTAGACAAGAAGAAGGAGACAACAATGAAAGAATGACCCATCCAATATGCGTATTTGAGGATGGCTCAAAGGGAAGGAGTTCACTTTTAGGAGATTCTCGCAAATGTTGGTGTTGCACATCGTGTATGCCTTCACATGACCAAATTGTGTCATGACGGTATCGCCTTGTAAATCCTTCAACATGAAAGAACATGACAAACACTCGGAAAAACAAATGAGGTTAGCGGAAAACCTATCATTCGTGCGGTAAAATACCCAACAAGTGGATGCATCATGATCATCATAAGAAAGGACAAGGGAGCATTTCATAGTACAGAGGCATATGACGCGAGAACAACCAAATACAATAGGCGTAATCAAGCAAGCATGCATCACAAGTAAGGTGTCCAAGTCTCCGCGATCAATAAGCGTAGATGCAACAATTGGAGGCAAGCGACAATGAACAAAATATATCATGTGAGAGGCATGAATATATACGTCATCAACCCAAGAAAGCAAGTAAGAATGGAACATAGGTGATGCGACAAAGCAAGCAGTCATGTGAATCAAGGCAAGCAAGCTAGTAGTGCGAAGATGCAACGTACTAGAAGGAATCATGTCAAGTATGTCATGTGTGCAAATAGGGGTCATGAATAATGCACAAGACATTTCACAAGCATAAAGGCAAGATGTGAGCAAAATAGCATCAATAGCATGGGGCACATGATAAACATGGCAATAGCAACAAGGATCTCCACCAAGCATGCAAATACACATAGGAGTAGCATAATGGTGAATCATGGGTAGATGCAAGCAAGGGTCACAATTGCATGGCAAAGGCATAGGAGTAAAAATAACGCAAAGTGAACACGGGAAAATGAGCATAAGGTGACAATTGGTAAATAGCCCATAGCCGTGTGAGAGACAAGTAAAAGAGATGCGCGTAGTCCATGCGCAAAAGGAATGGTGGGAATGAAAGTCCACGGGATCCCAAGTCATCATTGCTCTCAAGAGCTCGTTTTGTCAACTCATGGGATTGAGAAGTTGACGAGTATACGTGAATACCTACACAAAACAAAGACAAAGGGAAAATTGTGTGTGCGTGGTAGATGTACACATCATCCATCATGATGCGCATGTGCTTGTGTTGGTTAGCACAAAATATCCAATGCTCAAATAAATGAGATGCGTGATATAGAAACATGTCATCCATCATGAGAGGTTTGTTATTATGTATAGCATAATGGAGACTCAAATTGTGTAATGCATCACAAGAAATATCTAGAGCATTGTTATTCATGGAATGAATATGGTGCGCACAAGGGATGTAATTATGCGACACACAATAATTTTCATGGCATGGCATATGAGATGAATTGCGCAAATCATGTAAAGGAAGCATGGCAATATCATCGCATGAAAAACAAAAGCCAATGACCATCATCTCTTCATCTATGCCGTAAGTGCAAATGGGATTTATGTGAATGGGGCATGCATAGTCACTATTTTGAGATTGAAATGAGGCAATATGGGATATCTCACTCATAGCATATGACAAGGTTAATGGATTGTCAAACATGATGTGACCAAAAGAATTTTCACATGATATCCTATGGAGCATAGCATCACAACTAGGCAAATCAACATGCTCATCATCATATTTATCATAAATAGGTGAGTCATGACATGAAGAAGTCGCACTAGCATGAAGCATGGGAATAGGTGTGTCAACATCATGCAAGCAATCATTCGCAAAATAGTCCACTAGTGGGACAAGAGAAGTACCATCACCTATGTTACCTTTGGAGCGTCGCTCATGTGTTGTAGATGAGGTGTCGAAAATCGTCTCGTTGTCATCTTCATCTTGATGGAACCATGTGGGGGGTGCATCATCGTCCACCATGGCCATCATTGTCTCCATTGGAGGTATGGACTCATCGAGGGTAGGCATGTCATCAAGTAGGAGACCTAGCACCAAAGAAGAAAACACACTAGGAGTAGAGGTTAAGTCATTAGAAATCAAAGTGGCCTCTCATTCCGTGTCAACTACCTCGCTCACTAAGTGTTGTGGCTCACTCACTCCCTCTCGGATGCTCTCACTTATATGGTTGGTGGAGTCACTCAAATGGCTCTCAACCTCACATAGGATGTGTGGCATGCTCTCAAGTGTGGGGCTAGTGGTGGTCACACTCATCCTCTCATAGGAAATTCTCTCAATGTCATGTGTGGTGGAGTCACTCATGTCACTCATGTGGTGGTGGCTCTCCTCACATGGAAATTGGGGCATCTCGTCACATGTCGTTGTCGGAGAGATGTTGGTGCAAATGTCTCCATGCTCAATCATGTCGTGGTCGTCGCCGTGGATGAAGGCTGAAGATGGCACATCATCACTCTCCTCCAAGACCAAAGATAAGGTCTCATGTGTGGTCTCGTAGCTAAATATAAACTTTGAGCGTATGAAAGTCTAGGCGAAGGCATCTTCGCCTACTTCCCATGAGTTCGCCTACTTCGCCTTGATAGCACTTGGTCTCATGTGTGGTCTCCTCCAAGAACTCACGGGAACACACTACCCTTATCACAACGCTACCCTAACTAGGAGGAGGTGGAGGAGTATATATAGTCTAGGCGAATGAAAGGGTAAGAGGCTTCGGACCAACACACGAGTGGGCGCACAGGCGTCGGACGTCCGACAGGTACCGGACGTCCGGTGGCTCGCGAGGGTCCGGTCTTCTGGTGCATGTCGGACGTCCGGCATTTTGGCTCTGGACAGGTGGTGTCGGACATCCGGTCGGCGTCGGTCGTCCGGGTGCTGGAGAGTTTCGGACGTCCGGTGTCTGGCGGTCGTCCGGGCGCTGGGAGTCGTCGGACGTCCGGAGGCTCCGGTCGTCCGTAGATTCGGCTCGGGTCCTCAGGGGCCAGACATTCGGGCTGGGCCGGTCGTCCGGTGGCTGTAGCTTCGCGCAGCTTCTTCTCTTGGTCCTTGTACTTGGCGTCCTCGCTAGCTGTTCCGTTGGATGTGGTGACTTCGTGGCTTTCCTCCAAGTACCTGGTCATGCATAGAACGCACGTTGGAGGTAGTAGCCATATCTCACATGTAGAAAGTGATGGTTCGGAGAGGAGCGAGTTCACCTTGTGTCCAATGGCATTTGTTCGAGGTCTCGTCATATGTCCACTTGGGGCTTGGAGAGTAGTGGGAGTGTACATGGGGATGAACGTGGGATGCTCCGCATCAAAGAAGCTCCATGATGACGGGCTCCTAACTTCGTCCGACTTCGGGTCGTTCGAGACATGCGAATCATGCTTGCTCGACAAGATGGCTAAGTCTCCTTTCGCGAAGAGTTGTGATAGGGCGTCTGAGCTGTTGGAACTGATACACAGTGATGTGTGTGGACCAATGAGCACAACTGCCAGAGGTGGCTATCATTACTTCGTGACTTTTACCGATGACTTAAGTAGATATGGATATATCTATTTGATGAGGCACAAGTCGGAAACTTTTGAAAAGTTCAAAGAGTTTCAAAATGAGGTTGAGAATCAGCCCTGGAAGACTATAAAACTTCTACGATCTGATCATGGAGGTGAGTACATGAGCAGGAGTTTGATGATCATCTGAAAAGCCGAGGTATAGTACCTCAACTCACACCTCCGGGTACACCACAGAGAAATGGCGTATCGGAACGGAGGAATCGTACCCTGTTGGACATGTTCGATCTATGATGAGCAAATCGGATTTACCCTTGTCATTCTGGGGATATGCTCTAGAAACTCCAGCTTTCACACTTAACAGGGTACCATCAAAATCCGTAGATAAGACACCACATGAGATGTGGACCGAGAAGACTCCCAGTTTGTATTTTCTAAAGATTTAGGGTTGTGAAGCATTTGTCAAGTGACTTATGCTAGACAAGCTTACACCCAAGTCGAACAAATGCATATTCGTGGGATATCTAAGGGAAACCTTGGGATGTAGCTTCTACAACCGGGAAGAGAACAAAGTTTTTGTTGCTCGGAATGGGGTTTTCTTTGAGAAAGAGTTTCTCAATCGGGAGGCTAGTGGGAGGATGGTCCGACTCGAAGAAATTCGAGTACCACTCGGGGATGGCTCGGCAGGTGATGAGAACATATCGGAGTCAGTCAGGGAACCCGTAGTGGAACCGGCACCGGAACCATGGAGGTCGAAAATATTAAGCAGAGTGCGTGATGTATTGTTGCTAGAAAGCGACGACCCGGCCACGTATGCGGAAGCGATGGTGATCCAAAATTCCGAGGCATGGCTAGAGGCCATGCGATCGGAGTTAAAGTCCATGGATGAAAATCAAGTCTGGGACTTTGTTGATCCACCGCTTGGCGTAAAGGCCATTGGCTGCAAATGGGCCTTTAAGAAGAAAACCGATGTAGATGGAATCATTCAGATCCACAAAGCTCGTCTTGTTGCTAATGGTTATGAACAAGTTCAAGGAATTGACTACGACGAGACTTACTCGCCGGTAGCAAAGCTGAAGTTGGTGAGGATCATACTAGCTATAGCTGGATATTTTGATTACGAGATATGGTAGATGGATGTCAAAACGGCTTTCCTTCATAGAAATTTCACCGAGGACGTGATACAGCCTGAGGGTTTTGTCGATCCGACTAGAAGTAGTAAACTATGCAAGCTCAAGAGATCCATTTATGAGTTGAGGCAAGCATCTCGGAGTTGGATCATTCGTTTTGATGAGATCGTCATTGATCTCGGTTTCAACAAAAGCGACGAGGACGCTTGTTTATACAAGTAGTTAAGTGGGAGCTCGATTGTGTTTTTGATCTTGTATGTGGATGGCATACTACTGATTGGAAATGATGTTTCGATGCTGAACTCAGTCAAGGAATCGTTGAATGGCAAGTTTTCAATGAAGGACATTGGTGAGGCGGTTTACATTTTAGGCATCAAGATCTATAGAGATAGATCGAGGAGGCTGCTCGGCTTGATCCAAAGCACGTACATAGATAAACTGTTGAAGCGGTTCAACATGAGTGAGGCCAATAAAGGGTTCTTGCCTGTCTTACATGGTATAAGGCTAAGCGAGACTCAGAGTCCTTCGACATCTAATGAGCGAAGCAGGATGAGTCGGATTCCGTATGCCTCGGCAATTGGATCCATCATGTATGCCATGATATGTACAAAGCCTGATGTTGCTTTTGCAATAAGCCTAACAAGTAGATACTAGGCCAACCCAGGTGAGAGTCACTGGGAAGCGGTAAAGACTATTTTGAAGTACCTAAAAAGGAATAGAGAGATGTTACTAGTTTATGGAGGTGAGGAAAAGCTCGTCGTAAGGGGTTACGCCGATGCTAGTTTCCAAACCGACAGAGATGATTGTCGATCATAGTCGAGATTCGTGTATGTCATGGATGGAGGAGCAGTGAGCTGGATGAGTTCCAAGCAAGATACGGTGGCCGATTCTACCACGGAAGCCGAATACATTGTGGCTTGTGAAGCTGCAAAGGAAGGTGTTTGGATCCAGAACTTTTTGGATGATCTTGTTATTTTCCCAGCCTCGATAAAACCGTTGGACCTTTATTGTGATAATTCTGGTGCCATCGCACAAGCCAAGGAGCCGAGGGATCACCACAAGACCAGACACATAGATCGGAAATATCACCTGATACGAAAGATCCTAAAGAATTGTGATGTTGAGTTATGCAAAATTCACACGGATGCAAATGTTGTAGATCCGTTGACTAAGCCATTTCCACAATCCAAGCATGAGGGGCACGTTAGAGTTATGGGTATTCGATGTCTATTTGGTTGACTCTAGTACAAGTGGGAGACTGTTGGAGATATGCCCTAGAGGCTATCATGTATGATGATATTTCCTATGTGTTTATGAATAAAGATAGTCCTTGGACATTATCAATGATGTGTATCAGCAAGTATGTGACTTGTTTGTGGGACTATGCATTGTATGATGACTGTCCTAAAAGGTCCCTGGTCGAAAGGGCTGCGTGAACGCGCAGCCGACTAGACTAGCATATGACACGGTTGATGGCTTGGTCTCACTAGCCATGAAGCATTGGATGCTAACCGGATAATATGGACTCGGAAGGATCTGGTCGGATTCGATGTAGTCGGATCCGAGTTGAGATAAGGTCCGAGTCGGACAGAACCAACTATGAGACGCAGCGATATGTCATCTGTGAGTCTCTAGTACAACATATGTTCTATCTTCTAAGACCTGAGTTGGCGCATGTACTCGGGATGGTGACAGACTTGCTTTGGGCCAACCAAACACTACTCCGTGACTGGGTAGTTACAAAGGTAGGTTTCAGGCTTGTCCAGACCCATGCTGCGAGACATGGTCGAGCAAGATGGGATTTGCCCCTCTGATCAGGAGAGATATACTTTGGGCCCCTCGTGTGATCCGACTAGGATAAGCATGGCCATGCGACAAGGATTATGAGATAATCTGGTTTGTGGTCGGCATCACTGGAACAAGAAAGAGCTCTGGCTAGCACAAGGATGATAGGATCGCCTTGAGCCTGACAACATATATCGTGTGGCAAAAGGAATGGAAGTATGATGTACAGGTTCGCCTAACCAGCTTCATAGTATGCTTGGTGTTCGGCATGCCTTGCTAGGGGCCGCTACCAACCGTGCAGTTTGGAGGTGATCCGAATTGCGACTAAGCCGGCTTGAACCTAAGGGGTCGCGCGCTTAAGGGAAGGAACATACGAGGTCGAATCGGAGGACACTGGTCGGATGTGATCCGAGCTGTGTTCGGATTCTGGCTGAGTAGACTTATGGGCTTTAGGGTCCATGCGAGGACCAAGTGTTGAGCCCTCGATAGACACCTATGTAAAGTGGGGGTGCGGCACACTCATGCGGTTGATCGCTTCGGCGCTGTCACTAGGGTTTGCATGTGTTGCAAATAGACACATCCACTCGCCGCCGGTTGTGTGATCAGACCTAGCATTCCGCCGCACAACGTTCCTCCTGCACGCACAGATACTGTTAGAGGCGGTGCACTTGCGCCGCTTCGGCAAACCTGTACGTGGGAACCGACGACCGGCTGTTTGAGGGAGATCGGGCGAGGAGGAGACGATCCACGTGGACGCGCTGCCCCAACTCTTCTTTTGCTGCATGGCACTGCGTGTCTAGTGGTAATGATCTATGATCCATTCCTATAGCATGTTCCTAGTTGTTCTACGCGTAGGAAAATTTTAATTTGCAGTCAATTCACCCTACCGTAGAACCCAACACTACCAAGCTCAAAAGATATATGTGAAGCACATAGAGTATTCTAATAAATTACGAAAAATGTGTGTCCCTCTCAAATGGGTGTGTCCTGCAAGGATGATTGTGACAAACTAAAAAGGAAACAAAGACTCATATAATACACAATGCTCCAAGCAAAACTCATATCATGTGATGAATAAAAATATAGCTCCAAGTAATATTACCGATGGTGGTAGAAGAAAGAGGGGATGCCTTCCGAGGCATCCCCGAGTTTAGTTGCTTCGGAGTCCTTGAATATTACCTTGGGGGTGCCTCGAGCATCCCAAACTTAGGCTCTTGCCAATCCTTATTACTTCATCCATCATGATCTTACTCAAAGCTTGAACAACTTGAACACAAAACTCAACAAAACCTTCGTGAGATCCGTTAGTATAATAAATCAAATCACTACTTTAGGTATTGTTGTAAACCCATTCATATTTTATTATTGCATTATAACTACTGTATTCTAACTTCACCATGACTTATACCCCCCCGATACAATCCATAGTTTCATCAAAACAAGCGAACAACGCAACGAAAATAGAATCTGTCAAAAACATAACAGTCTTTACTAATTCAAACAATGTCCATACCAAAAATTCTGAAAAAACAGGACAATGTGAGCAATTTGGTAGCACTGAAGATACAATTCTATCCTGATCACATGGTGAATTCATGATTTGGTCAGAATCGCATTTCGAGCACATAACAAGGTGGATATCATTACAACACACCATGTACTGCATATATGAGAATACCAGATAAATGCTTACAGTCGCCACAAGCTACAACATGAATACATCAATACATAGCAATCATCATACAGAAGAGCACAATCCGACTATGGATGAAATTAAACAAAAATGAAGAACGACATCTACCCTACTAATCCCAGGCTCCCGACCCAGAACCTATCCATTGATAGAAGAAGAAGAAGTAGTAGAACTCCAAAACAAGCAAGCATCGCTCTGACATCAGATCATCGCGTTACATGAACCTGCACCTGCTGTTGCAGTAATCTGTGAGCCACGAGGACTCAGCAATCCCATTACCATGGGTATCAAAACTAGCAAGGCTCAATGGGTCTGGAATGGTTAAGTGGTGACGTTGCAACAAACACTAAGCATTCGTATGGTGGCTAACTTACGAGTACAAAAGTAAAAAGAGTAAACTACGCATAACAGTCAAAAACTAGTAATGATCAAGAAGTGATTCTGAACTACTTACGAGTCAAACATAACCCCACCGTGTTCTCTTCCCGGACTCCCTCGAAAATAGACGGTCACGGTTACGCACACGGTTGGTGTATTTAATTGGGTTTAGTGTCAAGTTCTCTACAACCGGATATTATAAATTTCCAAGACGCCACATAACCGCAAGCATGGCTTCCGAAAAGATTTAACCCGCATGGGTGCTCCAAGTGGTCCATTATAAATTACCACACAACTGATGGAGCATCCTCACACCATGATAACATGATGCTTACGATAAGGAATTCCATTGGACAAGCCACTCGTCAAAGGTAAAACTAAACCAACAAGACCTCCCAGCGTACCGAGACCCTGTTAGGAGCCGTGTGTATCTTGTCTCACGCCACAACCGGATCGGCTAAGTTTCTGGTTGGCACAACCGTTGGTGGCCCCGACTACTGCCATTTTGGACCAACACTCATGAAGAGCACTGGCCCGAGTTGTTGATTAATTTCCCCGGGGCCTAGGAAGTCCCTATGCATGTTTTACTTGTTATTAGGAAAATTTAAAACCAAATTTGGGCCTTGCTGGAAGTGTTTTATCGTAAGATAATGGATAAGGGGCCCATAATACCCCACATATGTTAGGAGCGCTAATCAAGGAACATAACACCGGTATGACGGATATTAAGGCAGCATGACTGGAACAAAACACCAGGCAAAAGGACGAGCCTTCCATCCATTACCAAGTATATAGATGCATTACTGAAATAAGAGATATTGTGATATCCCATGATATCCATGTCCCAAACATGGAACAAGCTGTAACTGCACCTGAACCTAGCAACACTTTAAGTGGGGCTGAGCAAAGCGGTAACATAGCCAAACAATGGTTTGCTAGGATGATGGGGGTTAGAGGCTTATTATGCCAATTTGGGAGGCTTGACAAATAGGTGGTAGGTAGCAAGATACAGCGATAGCATCGAGACAACTAACAAGCAAAGATAGTAGTGATATCCAAGGCAATGGTCATCTTTCCTGAAATCTTGCTAGGAAGAAGACCGAATACATAAAGAAGATGAACGGGTGTAGTCGAACGACTCCTCACACTCACAACGAACCGGGAACTATCGATAAGAAGCACAACCAGAAAGAAGCAAACAACATGATAAACAAACATAACATAAACATGGCATGATGCACAACCAAGTATGATGCATGTCCGGTTTAATGAGGCATGGTATGGCAAAGGGAAACAAACAATACTACACATTAAGTGAAGCCCAATATGCAACGGGTTGCATGTTGATGAAACTTCACATTCAATCATTTAGTTCACTCTCATTTATCCTATTCATCGATATTAAATGTTTTATAACAAGGGTGGACATCGCATAAGGTGATGATAGAATTAAGCAAGTTAAATGGAGAAGCATTATTACATATACCCATTACACCGCTCTCCATGTCTAAAAGAAAGACGGTTAATGTTGTTTAATCTAAACAAAAATTTTAAATATTGTTATCATGTAGATGGCATGTTCAAGTTATATGCAATTTTGAAAAATGGTGATATGATAGATATGAAGCATTTTGTCGCCATGGCGGATAGAAAGGGGTGCCACGACGGCTATAACAGAAATGGTGCCAAGGCAATGTTCCAATGATCAGGCAACTTGTTAAGATACCGGTGCAAAAGAGTAAGTGTGCAGAAGTGCAAAACTTGCAAGAGTGATGGGAGTGATCCCAGATTCCGGGTGTCCCACGTGTCGGTGGCATGTAGACAAGGAACGTGCAAGGAGCAATTCGGACACGGTGCAAACGTAGGGTGCATCTCATACAAAATATGCATTCGTTCAGGGGCGTCGTTGATACATCCATTTTGCATCATGCTTTTATATTGATATTTATTGCATTATGGGCTGTTATTACATATTATGGTACATTACTTATGCCATTTCTCTCTTATTTTACAAGATTTACATGAAGAGGGAGAATGCTGCCAGCTGGAATTCTGGACCGGAAAGGAGCAAAAATAAGAGACCTATTCTGCACAACTCCAAAACTCCTGAAAATTTACACAGAATTATTTTGGAGTATGTATAAAAATATTGGGCGAAGAAATACCAGAGGGGGATCCACCAGGAGGCCACAAGCCTGGGGGGCACGCCCTACCCCCCTTGATGCACCCCTAGGGCTTGTGGCCCCCTGGCAGGTCTCCGGTGCCCATATTCTTCTATATGGAGGGTTTTTACCTGGAAAAAAAATTCATAAGGAAGCTTTCGGGACGAAGCGCCACCGTCTTGACATGGAACCTGGGAAGAAGCAATCTAGGGCTCCGACGGAGCTGTTCTGCCAGGGAAACTTCCCTCTTGGGGGGAGGAATCGAAGCCATCGTCATCACCAACAATCCTCTCATTGAGAGGGGGTCGATCTCCGTCAACATCTTCACCAGCACTATCTCCTCTCAAACCCTAGTTCATCTCTTATATCCGATCTTTGTCCCAAAACCTTAGATTGGTACCTGTGGGTTGCTAATAGTGTTGATTACTCCATGTAGTTGATGCTACTTGGTTTATTCGGTGGAAGATCATATGTTCAGATCCTTAATGATATTTATTACCCTTCTAATTATGAACATGAATATTCTTTGTGAGTATTTATGTTTGTTCCCGAGGACATGGGATAAGTCTTGTATAAGTAATCATGTGAATTTGGTATTCGCTCCATATTTTGATGAGATATATGTTGTCTCTCCTCTAGTGGTGTTATTTGAACGTCGACTACATGACACTTCACCATGATTTGGGCCTAGAAGAAGACATTGGGAAGTAATAAGTAAATGATGGGTTGCTAGAGTGACAGAAGCTTAAACCCTAGTTTATGCGTTGCTTCGTAAGGGGCTGATTTGGATCCACATGTTTCATTCTATTGTTAGATTTATCTTAATTCTGCTTTCATAGTTGCAGATACTTGCGAGAGAGGTTAATCATAAGAGGGTGTCTTGTCCAAGTAAGGACAACACCCAAGCACCGGTCCACCCACATATCAAATTATCAAAGTAAGGAACGCGAATCATATGACCATGATGAAAACTAACTGGACGATAATTCCCATGTGTCCTCGGGAGTGCTTTGCTTTATATGAGAGTTTGTCCAGGCTTGTCCTTTGCTACAAAAAGGATTGGGACACCTTGCTGCACCTTTGTTACATTTTTACTTGTTACCCGTCAGGAATTATCTTATCACACAACTATCTATTATCGATAATTTCAGTGCTTGCAGAGAATACCTTGCTGAAAACCGCTTGTCATTTCCTACTGCTCCTCGTTGGGTTCGACACTCTTACTTATCGAAAGGACTAAGATAGATCCCCTATACTTGTGGGTCATCAAGACTCTTTTCTAGCGCCGTCGCCAGGGAGTGAAGCGTCTTTGGTAAGGAAAAATTATATAGTGTGCTGAAATTTATTATCACTTGTTGCTATGGAAAATAATCCTTTGAGGGGCTTGTTCTAGGTATCTTCACCCCGACCAGAAGAACAAAGAGTTGCTCCTCAACCTACTGCACCTACTGAAAATATTTATTATGAAATTCCTTCGAGTATGATAGAGAAACTGCTAGCTAATCCTTATGCAGGAGATGGAACACTACATCCTGATATGCATCTGATCTATGTGGATGAAGTTTGTGGATTATTTAAGCATGCAGGTTTGCCCGAGGATGATGTCAAGAAGAAGTTCTTCCCTTTATCTTTGAAGGGAAATGCATTGACATGGTATAGGCTCTGCGATGATATTTGGACTTGGAATTACAGCCGATTGAAATTGGAATTTCATCATAAGTTTTATCCTATGCATCTGGTTCATCGTGATCGGAATTATATATATAATTTTTGGCCTCGTGAAGGAGAAAGTATCGCTCAAGCTTGGGGGGGTTAATTCAATGTTATATTCATGCGCCAATCATGAGCTCTCAAGAGAAATTACTATTCATAATTTTTATGCTCGGCTTTCTCGTAATGATCAATCCATGCTCGATACTTCTTGTACGGGTTCTTTTATGGAGAAGACTATTGAATTCAAATGGGATTTATTGGAAAGAATTAAACACAACTCTGCAGATTGGAAGCTAGACGAAGGTAAGGAGTCAGGTATAACCTTAATCTTGATTGTGTTAAATCTTTTATGGATACCGATGCTTTTTGTGAATTTAGCACTAAATATGGACTTGACTCTGAGATAGTAGCTTCTTTCCGTGAATCAGTTGCTACTCATGTTGATCCCCCCAAGGAGAAGCAGTTTAAATATCATCCTCCCATTGAAGTAAAAGTACTAGAACTTATTAAAGTTGAAGAAGAAACTATTACTTATAATGTTGATCCTGTTATTCCTACTGCTTACATTGACAAACCGCCTTTTCGTGTTAGCATAAAAGAACATGCTAAAGCTTCAACTGTGGTTCATCAGAGTTATACTAGAACACCTACACCCCCTGAACAAATTAAAGTTGAATCTAGTATTGCTACGGTTAAAGATCTCTTGGTCGATAGTATTGATGGGCATGTTATTTATTTTTGTGATGAAGTTGAATCTAGTACCCGATAATAATGATAAACATAGACCTGTTGTTGGCATGCTTGTTGTTTCTGTTAAAATAGGAGATCATTGTTATCATGGCTTATGTGATTTTGGTGCTAGTGTGAGTGCAATTCCCTTTACTCTTTACCAAGAAATTATGAATGAAATTGCACCTGCTCAGATAGAAGATATTGATGTTACTATTAAGATTGCTAATAGATACTATATCACCAATTGGGATTGTTAGAGATGCTGAAGTCTTGTGTGGGAAAATAAAATACCCTACTGATTTTCTTGTTCTTGGTTCCCCACAAGATGATTTTTGTCCCATTATATTTGGTAGACCTTTCTTGAACACTGTTAATGCTAAGATAGATGGCGAGAAAGAAATTGTTAGTGTAAGTTTAGGGATGTGTCTCATGAGTTTAATTTCTCCAAATTTCGCAGACAACCCCATGACAATGAATTTCCTAGTAAAGATGAAATTGTTGGTCTTGCTTCTATTGCCGTGCCTCCTACTTATCCTTTAGAACAATATTAGCTAGACCATGAAAATGATATGTTCATGAATGAAAGAAAGGAATTGGATGAGATTTTATTTAAAGAAATGCCTATTTTGAAACACAATTTGCCCGTTCATACTCTTGGGGATCCTCTACCACCCAAGAGTGATCATTTATTTGATCTTAAACAATTACCAGATACTTTTAAATATTCTTATCTTGATGAAAATAAGATATATCTTGTCATTATTAGTGCTAACCTTTGAGAGCATGAAGAAAATAAATTATTGGAAACTTTGATGAAGCACCGTGAAACTATTGGATATACTTTGGATGATCTTAAGGGCATTAGTCCCACTCTATGTCAGCACCAAATTAATATGGAACCTGATGCTAAACCTGTTGTTGATCATCAGCGATGATTGAATCCAAAGATGGAGGAAGTGGTAAGAAATGAAATACTAAAGCTTCTAGAAGCAGGTATAATTTACCCTATTGCTGATAGTAATGGGTAAGTCATGTTCATTGTGTCCCTAAGAAGGGAGGTATTACTGTTGTTCCTAATGATAAAAATGAATTGATTCTGCAAAGAACTGTCACGGGTTATAGAATGGTTATTGATTCTAGAAAGTTAAACAAAGCTATTAGGAAAGATCATTATCCTCTACCTTTTATTCATCAAATGCTAGAAAGGCTATCAAAACATACACACTTCTACTTTCTACATGGCTATTCTGGTTTTTCCCAAATACCGGTGTCACAAGAGGATAAAGAAAAAACTACTTTTACATGCCCTTTTGGTACCTTTGCTTGTAGATGTATACCTTTTGGTTTATGTAATGCACCCACTACTTTTCAAAGATGTAGGACTACTATATTCTCTGACTTTTGTGAAAAGATTGTTGAAGTTTTCATGGATGATTTCTCCATTTACGAAACTTCTTTTGATGATTGCTTAAGCAACCTTGATCGATTTTTGCAGAGATGTGAAGAAACTAATCTTGTCTTGAATTGGGAGAAGTGCCACTTTTTGGTTAATGAAGGTATTGTCTTGGGTCATAAAATTTCTGAAAGAGGTATTGAAGTTGATAAAGCAAAAGTTGATGCTATTGAAAAGATGATGTGTCCTAAAGATAGCAAAGGTATAAGAAGTTTCCTTGGTCATGATGGTTTCTATAGGAGGTTTATTAAAGACTTCTCTAAAATTCTAGGCCTCTTACTAATCTCTTGCAAAAGGATTTTGCATTTGTTTTTGATGATGATTGTGCAGTGCCCTTGAAATACTTAAGAAAGCCTTGATTTCCGCACCTATTGTTCAACCACCTGATTGGAACCTACCCTTTGAGACTATGTGTGATGCTTGTGATTATGTTGTTGGTGTTGTTCTAGGACATTGAATTGATAAGAAATTTAATGTTATTCATTATGCTAGTAAAACTCTAGACAATGCTCAAACAAATTATGCTACTACTAAAAAAATATAGAAGTTGTGTTAGCTTGTGATAAGTTCGGATCTTATATTGTTGATTCCAAAGTAACTGTTCACACTGATCATGCTGCTATTAAATATCTTATCAAAAAGAAGGATGCTAAACCTAGACTTATTAGATGGGTTCTCTTACTGCAAGAATTTGATTTGCATATTATTGATAGAAGGGGAGCAAAGAACCCCATAGCAGACAACTTGTCTAGGTTAGAAAATATTCTTGATGACCCACTACCTATTGATGATAGCTTTGCCGATGAACAACTAGCTATCATAAATGATTCTCACATTACTCCATGGTATGATGATTAGTCTAATTATATCGTTGCAAAATTTATACCGCCTAGTTTCACATACCAACAAAAGAAAAAAAATATGATTTAAGGCATTACTTTTGGGATGACCCACATCTTTATAAAGGAGTAGATGGTGTTATTAGACGTCGTGTACATGAGCATGAACAGGAACAGATCCTGCGCAAGTGTCACTCAGAGGCCTACATAGGACACCATGCTGGAGATAGAAGTGCACACAAGGTATTACAATCTGGTTTTTATTGGCCCACTCTCTTCAAGGATTCTCGTAAGTTTGTCTTATCTTGTGATGAATGTCAAAGAATTGGTAATATTAGTAGATGTCAGGAAATACTTATGAATTATTCACTTGCTATTACCCCATTTGATGTTTGGGTTTTTGATTATATGGGATCTTTTCCTTCCTCCAATGGGTATACACATATTTTAGTTGTTGTTGATTACGTTACTAAGTGGATAGAAGCTATTCCAACTAGTAGTGCTGATCATAATACTTCTATTAAAATGCTTAAAGAAGTTATTTTCCCGAGATTTGGAGTCCCTAGATATTTAATGACTGATGTGGTTCATACTTTATTCATGGTGCTTTCCGTAAATTGCTTGCTAATATGATGTCAACCATAGATTGCATCACTTTATCATCCTCAGTCTAGTGGTCAACTAGAATTGAGCAATAGAGAAATTAATTTGATCTTGCAAAAGGCTGTCAATAGATCTAGAAAGAATTGGTCTAAGAAACTTGATGATGCATTATGGGATTATAGAAATGCTTATAAAAACCCTATGGGTATGTCTCTGTATAAAATGGTTTATGGAAAAGCATGTCACTTACCTCTTGAACTGGAACATAAAGCATATTGGGCAATTAAAGAGCTCAACTATGATTTCAAACTTGTTGGTGAAAAGAGGTTATTTGACATTAGCTCACTTGATGAATGGAGAACCCAAGTCTATGAAAATGCCAAGTTGTTTAAAGAAAAGGTTAAAAGATGGCATGACAAAAGGATACAAAAGCGTGAATTTAATGTAGTTAACCATGTCCTGCTATACAACTCTCATTTAAGATTTTTTGCAGGAAAACTTTTCTCTAAATGGGAAGGTCCTTACATTATTGAGGAGGTTTATCGTTCTGGTGCCATCAAGATCAACACCGCCGAAGTCACCAATCCAAAGGTGGTAAACGGGCAAAGAGTTAAACATTATATCTTAGGTACTCCCATAAATGTTGAGATCAATGTTATTAATACCATAACACCGGAGGAGTATATAAGGGAGACCTACCAGAACGTTCCAGACCCCCGAAAAGGAATAGGTATGTTGTATGGTAAGTAAACCGACTCCAAAACTTTTCCAATGGCAATTTTTCTCTGTTTTAGAATATTTAAAAAATTAGGAAAATAAAAAGTAGTCCGAAAAGTGCACGAGGAGGCGACAAGCCCTGGGGGCGTGCTCTACCCCCTTGGGCGTGCCTCCCTGGCTTGTGGCCACCTCGTGTGCCCTCCGGACTCTGTTTTCTTGTAGTACACTTCTTTTGGTGGGTAAAAAATCATTATATAATCTCTCGAAGGTTTTCACCACCGTATCACGACAATATCCCATGTTTTCGTTCTGAGCTATTTTCTGCCAGAGTTTTCAAGGCCAGGCATCATGTCGTCCTCCTCCTCCAACAATGTGGACGATGATGCTTGGTTGATGCAGATGGACCTTAGGAGGGAGAATGCCGAGGGACTCATGATGGAGGAGGATGTAGGAGATTCGCTTGAGGTTCAGCCTCCGACTTCGAAGAGAGGTACTCTGGTAGGCATCTCCACTATTCCAAACCCCCATCAATCAATAGGGACTACAAGCAACCATGAAGGTCAAGAGGTTTGAGAAGGGCTTCCCCTTAGGAGGCCCTTACATAGGAAGAAGGTTCTTGGTGGCCTGAAAATAAGCATCTTTTGGTGGAAATCCAGAAGAAAGCAAATTTGCTCCAATGTGTGCTCCAAGAATTGCAAGTCCTGAAAGGTGTCTTAATGAAGATGATGGATACGTCTACAACACCATCATCACCACCTCCAAAGAAAGAAATCTAAATACATGTGTATGGGCACTCCCCTTTGCAACTAGCAAGCTTGGGGGAGGTGCCCCGGTATCTTATCACCATCACATCTTTACCTTTATCATTTTTCTTAGTTCAATCCTTTTGGTTATATCTTGATCCGGTATAATAAAAGTTTTTAGTACGATTTAGTTTCAAGTTTTGCTTTGTGTCCTATCTATGTAATCGAGTCCATGAACTATATAATGAAGAGTAGTTTTAAGTTGAGGGCTTTGCCTACTTGTTGTGATCTTGAGGAAAAAGAAAAGAAAGGAATAAAAGAAATAAAAGGTTATATAATGATCTTATGGAGAGTGATGACTTCACATATAAAGAGTATGATAAATAAAACTTGTTGAGGGTTGACAAACATAGTCTTGGACACTATTGTAATTAATAGGAAGTAATAAAGAAAAAGATATTTCACATATAAATATACTATCTTGGACATCTTTTGTGATTGTGAGCACTCATTAAAATATTATATGCTAAAGAGTTGATGTTGGACAAGGAAGACAACATAATGGGTTATGTTTTCTTATATCTGAATAGAAGTTATATTGTCATGGATCCTCCAACATGTCGTGCTTGTTTCTCATCCCATTCTAGAAAATATTTTGCACCAAGTAGAGGTAATACTTGTGCATCAAAACTTCCCTAAAACCAGTTTTGCCATGAGAGTCCACCATACGTACCTATGGATTGAGTAAGATCCCTCAAGTAAGTGGTCATCGGTGCAAGAAATAAAAATTGCTCTCTAAATATGTATGATCTTTAGTGTGAAGAAAA